>NC_041381.1:288721969-288856728 GCF_002162155.2 Triticum dicoccoides | reverse complement strand
CCCCGCCGCCGTCCGCCGCCGCCGCCGACCGCCGCCACCCGCCGGAGCCCCACCGCCCCTCGCCGGACCCCGCCGCCGCCGGAGGTAGCCACCGCACCGCCGTCGGTTTTCTTCAGAAAACCGTTGGTTTTTTCAGGAAACCGCGGTTTTTTTAATAGATCAGTTTAGTGTTTTTCCCAGTTTATTTATTTTGCGGACGTTCGTCCGTATGGTCGTTTCAACGAACGGTTTTCATTGTTTAGCCGCAGACAGCAAGCGTTCGTTCGTTAGCCTGTTCGTCCATTTTTCTTTTTCTTGAATTTTCTGCGATTATTTTCGATCGTGATTTCTGATCCGATTTTCGTTTTAGTATAACCTTTCGCTCGTTTATCGGAATCAGGCGATTCAAGTGCCTGGAGTATCGTCTCGAAACCCTTTTTCCGTTTAACTAACTCAAACACGTTTTGCTACTGTAAAATTTGACTTAGGTCCAGATTAGTAAACGAAGCCTGTTTCTTTCGCCGTTTGACTTTCGTTACTTCGTTTGATTTGATTCTTTTTGCAAACCGGAGTTCTTAAGTTGAACTTTCTGGTTAGATATCTTATTTGAGTTTTACCTGTGCATTAGATGAGTGCTTATTTTATGCTTGTTTTTTTGTGATAGAGTACCCGGAGTGTGCCGCTTGCTACTACGAGTCTCTAGGTTTCACGGATCATTAGCAAGGCAAGTAACACTTTGATCATACCTCTTTACTACCCAGTTTTATTGCATTAGATTAGTCCTCGAACAATTGCATGATTAGGATCTGATTTTAATATGTGGGTTTTGGGAAGTAAATGAGGTAGAACCTATTACCTGTTTATTATCAAACCTTTGGGAGTTACTTCTACATTTGCTTATATTGCTATGCTATGCTAGTAGACATGGATTGGGTGAGTGTATCCATGACATATGTGAGATTGTTAATTAATGGTTTACATAAGGTGGCAACTTTAATACACATCTGGGTGGATTGAGGCACCTGGGGAACCCAGTGTTGCCTGTATATTTGGAAATCCCGGGGTACCGTGTGATTCTCTTGTGGACTGCCACCCAGGCTCAAAGGGATCATGAGATTATTCATGCTAGAAACTTCTGTGTGCAGCCGAAAGCTACTAGGCTCTAGCATGGTTGATTAAGTCATGTGAACTCTTACAGTGGTAGACTAGCAGATGTAGGGAAAAGTAGGTGTAACTGTCTACCCATCGTAAGGTGCAAACGCTTCTCAAAGACTATGTCTCGGTCATCCGTTTGTCAAACACCATGTAGTGCGAGAAAACCAACGGAGGAGATCAAGTCTTGTGGGGAAAAGTGCGCAAACCTCTGCAGAGTGTATAAACTAATCATGGTTAGCCGTGTCCCCGGTTATGGACGTTTTGAGTATCTAGTACTTGGATTATCATGTGAATCTCATCATGTTACTTAATTTAATTTGTTGGGTTTAATGATGATGCTTAATTGGGATTGAGTTGGGTGAACCTTCTCAATGTTCAACAACCACCATTATAGTTAAATAAAATTTATTCATTTGTTGTAGGAAAAAATTGGCTTTATGCAAAACTGTAACCATAGAGCTTTCCACCAGCCATATATGCATGTAGTGATAGCATTATTCTGTTCATTACTCTCTATGTGTTACATTGCCAGCATATTCCATGTGCTAACCCGTTTTCGGGCTGTAACGTTCATGTTGCAGACTTTTCAGATGACGAGTAAGGTGCCTTAGGTCGTGGTCTTATACACAGTGATGCCGTTGGAGTAAATGGACTCGCTTTATCTTCCAAGCCTTCCGCTGTTATCTTTCTTAGATGGCCTTAAGACATATTTATTGTAATTAGTTCTCTTTTGAGACATTCGATGTAATAAGTGTGTGATTGCTACTCTGTTATAAATCCTTCAAGTACTGTGCGTGTCAGCATTACTGATCCAGGGATGACACTGATGCACAAAGATCAAACTGTTTGAGGTCTGGTCGCTACAAGATGGTATCAGAGCACATAGTGTCTGTAGGACACGACCACTAAGCTAAAGCCCTAGATCACTACTCTCTTCTCATTTCTGACTCCTCTCCTTTTTCTACTCTTTTAGGATGGCGGATGCAAGGAACAAGTTCAGGCAACCGGATGAAGATACACCCTTTGGATGCCAGTTAAAGGAAGTCACTAGATACCTGAACATCGGAGTACCAAGCTTCACCGGAACCTACATCGCCACTTTACCAGAAGAGTATCGTTGGATGATTCAAGTCCAAGTTCCAGGAAGGACGTTCATGCCAGTCACTTAGCCCATAGAGTTTTCCTTTGATGCACCAACCTGGAGTCTAGGAAAGAGCATGGCAGCCCACATCACCATGGGACGCATTGGAGAAGTTTACCATAAGGATCTCAAGGATACTATTTACCAGATTTGTGGACGCCGAGATGAGCAATGGGAGATGATCAGCACAAGGAAGGATAGATCAATTGCAGCTTTCATCCAGGAGTTAAACCAGCACATTTGTCGCCAGGAGAACCAGATGTGCGCAGGCATGATAGATCTGAAGAAGGCTATGACCAAGATCACGGAACTGGAGGAAGAACTCAAGTCTACACGCGATGGATATGAGGAGGAAATGACGACACTCGTTGAGAAGAATGATGCTCTAAAGAAGAAGCTAAAAGTATTCATGGGATTCCCTGCGACTGGAGGAGAAGACGATGATTGCACTTGCTTGGAGAACTATATCATCATCGACGACACCGACTCGGTCCCAGACGATAGCGATGATGACTTTGTTGATGAAGCTGGAGCAGATATCATGGAGTCTTCGACCAATCAATTCTTCTAGTCGACCACCATAACAGTAGTAATATTCCCACATGTATATCGTATAGTCCAATCACTTTTGTAATGATAGTTAGACCGTTGTATGCCCTTGTTTGAATTGATTGAAGTGATATTGATTGCATTTGTCTCATGTGCATAATGGGTAGTGTTTTTCTCTATAGACCTCATTCTATTCTATATTCTCATCTTTTCTAAACCCTCAGATGCCTCCGAGACGTGACAATGGATTTGCTTTCCCATCGGAGCTCACTCAGTTGATCTAGCAGCAGAATGCATTGATGCAGATGCTAGTCCTGAATCAGAATCAGGGGAACAACAACAACAACCCACCACCAACACCACGTGTTGATCACTTAGCCCGTTTCTTGAGGCTGAATCCGCTGGTGTTCTCCAGTAGCACCGAGCCGATAGTTGCAGATGATTGGCTCCGCAAGATGGGAAGGGAGTTGAGCACTGCAGGATGCACAGATGCGGAGAAGGTGCGTTTTGCCGCACATCAACTTGATGGACCCGCAACAACATGGTTGGAAAATTTCACAACCACTTACCCCATCGACACTGTCACGTGGGACCAGTTTCAGCAGGCTTTCTGTACTTCTCATGTTTCAGCAGGAGCTATGGCCATGAAGAAGCGTGAGTTTCGCAACTTGCTCTAAGGAGGACATACAATTGGCCAGTATGTGGATGACTTTAGTAAGCTAGCACGTTATGCCCCAGATAACGTTGCTACAGATGCAACTAAGCAGGAGAAGTTTCTGGAAGGACTGAATGATGAGCTGAGCATGCAGTTGATGGTGGAAACATTCAACAACTACTAGGAGTTGGTAGATAGAGCTCTCATGATTGAAGGGAAGCACCAACAGATTGACAACCGCAAGAGGACGTATGGACAAGGGAAGTACAATTCTAGAGCTCAGCAGAAGCCTCGTTTTACCCCAAACTCGGGAGGACCTTTTCAGCATACCCATGGAGGAGGGAGCTCACACAACCATAGTGGACCCAAGAATGGTAATGGGAATGGAGGAAGCAACGGCCAGAACCGTACCAACCCATCAACCCCAGCCAAGAAGGACCTGAGCCACGTCACTTGCTACAAGTGCTAGAAGACTGGACATTATGCCAACGAATGTCCTGAAGCTAAGAATGGAAACGACAATGGAAGCTCTGGGAAAAAGCCGAACCCTTTCAACAGGGGACAGGCGAACCACGTTAACGTGGAGGAGGTTGAAGCTCAGCCAGATGCAGTAATAGGTAAGTTTTTGGTTAAGTCATTTACTACAATCGTTCTTTCTGATACTGGTGCATCGCATTCATACATATCAAGGGGATTTGTGGATAAGTATAAACTGCCCACCAAGGTTCTTAGAACACCTATGTTAGTATGCTCACCAGGAGCGGAGTATATGGCCAGTCAAGGATGTTTTCAAGTGCCATTGACCATAGGTAGGCATGTTTTCCCCTTGGATTTAATCATTTTGGAGTCGCAAGGTTTGGATGTGATTCTGGGTATGGATTGGCTATAAATGTATGGAGGAAACATCGATTGCGCCAGTAAGTCGATTTTGCTTACCACCCCAGAAGGAAGAAGAATCAAGTATGTATCCCGGCATGTGCCGAACAGGACTCAAGTAAATTCCTTATCAGGAGTGGTACAGGAGGAAGTACCAGTGGTGAAGGATTTCCCTGATGTATTTCCAGAAGAGCTGCCTGGCATGCCACCGGACAGAGACATTGAGTTTTTGATTGAGCTTTTGCCAGGCACATGGCCGATATCTAAGAGACCGTACAAGATGCCCACAAAGGATTTGGAGGAAATTAAGAAACAGATTAAGGAGTTACTGGATAAAGGCTATATTCGCCCAAGTTCGTCACCTTGGGGATCGCCAGTGCTTGTAATGGAGAAGAAGGATGGATCATTGAGGATGGTTGTCGATTATCGAGGATTGAACAAAATGACAATCAAGAACAAGTACCCACTGCCGATGATCAATGATCTGTTTGACCAGTTGCAAGGAGCTAAGGTATTTTCCAAGATCGATCTGCGATTAGGATACCACCAGTTGAAGATTCGAGAGCAGGATATACCTAAGACAACTTTTACCACCAGGTACGGGCTATATGAGTATACCGTTATGTCATTTGGTCTGACTAACGCACCTGCCTATTTCATGAACATGATGAACAAGGTGTTTATGGAGTTTCTAAATAAGTTCGTCGTGGTGTTCATTGATGATATTTTGGTCTACTCGAAGAGTGAAGAGGAGCATAAAGAGCATTTGCGTCTCGTACTTGGGAAGCTCAGAGAACATCAGTTATATGCCAAGTTCAGCAAGTGTGAGTTTTGGCTGAAGGAAGTTGGATTCCTCGGACATGTTATATCCGGAGAAGGAATAGCAGTAGACCCCACCAAAGTTGTCCCTGTGACAAATTGGGAAGCCCCCACAAAATTTGGAGAGATCCGGAGTTTCCTTGGACTTGCAGGATACTACCAGAGGTTCATTGAGAATTTCTCAAAGATTGCGAAGCCCATGACAAAGTTGTTGAAGAAGGACACCAAGTTAAAATGGACTGAGGAACGTGAGGCCAGTTTCTAGGAGTTGAAGAAACGTTTGGTTACATCACCGGTATTGATTCTGCCAGATCAGCCCAAGGATTATGAGGTGTATTGCGACACTTCTCACCGAGGACTTGGAGCAGTGCTTATGCAGGAGGGAAGAGTTGTTTCGTATGCCTCACAACAGCTTAAGACCCATGAGTTGAATTATGCTACACATGATTTGGAGGTAGCAGCCGTAGTGGATGTGTTGAAGACATGGAGACATTTTCTCATCGGAAACCATTGTGAGGTGTACATGGATCACAAGAGTTTGAAGTACATTAAATCTCGGGCAAACGAGATGGTTACAACTCATTAAGGATTATGATATGAGATTGCATTATCACCCCGGAAAGGCTAACGTAGTAGCCGATGCATTGAGCCGCAAGAGCCATGTCAACACACTCATGACCGGAGAATTACCCAAGGAGTTAGCCGAGGATCTTCGTGAGCTATGTTTGGAAATAGTTCCGAGAGGCTATGTAGCAGCATTCGAAATTCAGTCTACTTTGATGGATAAGATTAGAGAATCTCAGAAGGCAGACAAAGAGATTGCGAGATAAAGGAGAAAATGAGCAAAGGAAAAGCTAAGGGATTTCGTGAGGATGAGCACGATACCCTATGGTTTGAGGACCGCGTTTATGTGCCTAATGACCCGGAGATCAGGAAGTTGATTCTGCAAGAGGCCCATGATTCGCCTTATTCGGTTCACCCAGGAAATACCAAGATGTATTTGGATTTGAAGGACACTTTCTGGTGGACCGGAATGAAGAAGGATATTGTAGAGTATGTAGCAGTTTGTGATGTATGTCAGAGAGTGAAGGCAGAGCATTAGAAGCCAGCAGGATTGCTACAGCCATTGCCGATACCCGAATGGAAGTGGGATAAGCTAGGCATGGATTTTATCACGGGATTGCCCAGGACTCGTGCAGGCTATGACTCAATATGGGTTGTAGTCGACCGTTTGACGAAGGTAGCTCATTTCATCCCAGTGAAGACCACTTACACCAGTGCTAAGTTGGCAAAGATATACATGACCAGGATTGTATGTCTGCATGGAGTTCCGAGGACCAATGTATCAGATAGTGGAACCCAGTTTACCTCAAAGTTCTGGAATCAGTTGCACAAAACTTTGGGTTCCAGGCTAGAGTTCAGTACAACCTTTCATTCACAGACAGATGGACAGACCGAGAGAGTCAATCAGATTCTAGAGGACAGGCTGAGAGCTTGTGCGCTAGATTATGGATCTAGTTGGGACGACAATTTGCCATATGCAGAGTTCTCTTACAACAACAATTATCAATCCAGTTTGAAGATGGCCCCTTTTGAAGCTCTGTATGGAAGGAGGTGCAGGACACCGTTGTTGTGGGATGAAGTTGGAGACCGCCAGTTGTTTGGACTAGATTTGATTAAAGATTCTGAAGAGAAGGTTAAGTTGATTCGTGATAGGCTCAAGGTAGCCCAGTCCAGGGAGAAGAGCTATGCAGATTCTAAACGCAAGGAGGCAGTTTACAAAGTTGAAGACAGAGTTTATCTTCGTGTGTCCCCACTTCTAGGAGTTAAGCGTTTTGGAGTTAAGGGAAAGTTAGTGCCACGTTTTGTGGGACCATACAAAGTTTTGGAGCGTATGGGAGAAGTTGCTTACAAGCTGGAGTTGCCCGAAGGATTGTCAGGAGTTCATGATGTGTTCCACATTTCCCAGTTGAAAGAAGTGCCACGCCGAGATGGCTGATATACCGCTGAGAGATACGGTGCCACTGGAAGCGATTCAGTTGGACAACGATTTGACCTATGAGGAGAAACCAGTGAAGATTCTCGAGTTTCCTAGTCGAGTCACACACAGCAAGGTTATCAAGTTTTGCAAAGTTCAGTGGAGCAACCATACCGAAGATGAAGCCACCTCGGAGTGAGAGGAAGATCTATTGAAGGACCACCCTCACCTATTTTCTAGCCAACCCGAATCTCGAGGGCGAGATTCATCTTAAGGGGGGTAGGTTTGTAACATCCCAAATTTTCAATTTGGAATGTTATACAATAGATCATCATTGCATATCATATTTTATTGCATTTTGGCTTGATCCTAGAAATTCTACACAACTCGACGACCCACAGAGAGAGTTGGGAATTTCGTTATTTTCATATTTGAGTTTTTCTCAAATTTTGAAAATAGGATCATTTGATTTTAATTATTTTATCTTTGAATATTTCTATAATCAAAATGAGAGGGAGGGGATAAAATGACTTTCCTAAAATAAAGAAATATTGGAGATTTAATAATAAAATCAAATAAGATTTTATTTCGGAGTTTTATCGCTATTTTATTTGAATTTAGGAAAAATGCGTGTTTTTCAAAGTTGCATTTTAGACCCAAATAAATGTTCATCTTGTCCGGCTTATTTTTAGAGGACGGGGAAAATTTATTTCAGGATTTTTGGAGTTCGTTTAGTATTTCTTTTCTTTCTTTTTCTGCACGTCCGAATTATTTTAAAAAAATGAACCGACTCGGGCCGCCGTGGGCGACCCGGACTCCTCTCAGCTCGGCCTTTATAAGGCGCCGACCCCACCAGCCCACCTCAGCCCACCCCGCCGCCAACCCTAACCCTAGCCCGCAGCCACCACCGCCACTGCCGCGCGCGCCACCGCTGTTCGCCCCGCGTCGCCGCCGCTGTTTGCCCCGCGTCGCCGCCGCTGTTCGCCCCGCGTTGCCGCCGCCGTCGCCCCGCGCCACCGCTGCCAACCCCGCCGCCGTCCGCCGCTGCCGCTGACCGCCGCCACCTGTGGGAGCCCCGCCGCCCCTCGCCGGACCGCGCCGCCGCCGGAGGTAGCCACCCACGCCGCGGCCGGTTTTCTTCGGAAAACCGTTGATTTTTTAGGAAACCGCGGTTTATTTTTTTAATAGATCGGTTCAGTTTTTTCTTGGTTTATTTATTTTGCGGACATTCGTCCGTACGTTCGTTTTAACGAACGGTTTTTGTCGTTTAGCCACAGACAGTGAACATTCGCTCGTTAGCCTGTTCGTCTGTTTTTCTTTTTCTCAGATTTTCCGCGATTATTTTTTATCGTGATTTCTGATCCGATTTTTGTTTTAGTATAACTTTTCGCTCGTTTATCGGAATTAGGCGATTCAAGCGCCTGGAGTTTCGTCTCGAAACCCTCTTTCTGTTTAACCAACTCAAACAAGTTTTACTACTGTAAAATTTGACTTAGGTCCAGATTAGTAAACGAAGCTTGTTTCTTTCACCGTTTGACTTCCGTTGCTTCGTTTGATTTGATTCTTTTTGCAAACCGGAGTTCTTAAGTTGAACTTTCTGGTTAGGTCTCTTATTTTAGTTTTACCTGTGCATTATATGAGTGCTTATTGTATGCTTGTTTGTTTGCGATAGAGTAACCGGAGTGCGCCGCTTGCTACTACGAGTCTCTAGGTTTCACGGATCCTCAGCAAGGCAAGTAACACTTTGATCATACCTCTTTACTACCCAGTTTTATTGCATTAGGTCAGTCCTCAAACAATTGCATGATTAGGATCTGATTTTAATATGTGGGTTTTGGGAAGTAGATGAGGTAGAAGCTATTACCTGTTTATTATCAAACCTTTGGGAGTTACTTCTACGTTTGCTTATATTGCTATGTTATGCTAGTAGACGTGGATTGGGTGAGTGTATCCATGACAGATGTGAGATTGTTAATTAATGGTTTACATAAGGTGGCAACTTTAATACACAACTGGGTGGATTGAGGCACCTGGGGAACCCAGTGTTGCTTGTATTTTTGGAAATCCTGGGGTACCGTGTGATTCTCCTATGGACCGCCACCCAGGCTCAAAGGGATCATGAGATTATTCATGCTAGAAACTTCCGTGTGCAGCCGCAAGCTACTATGGAGTCTAGCATAGTTGATTAAGTCATGTGAACTCTTACAGTGGTAGACTAGCAGATGTAGGGGAAAGTAGGTGTAAGTGTCTACCCATCGTAAGGTGCAAACGCTTCTGAAAGACTATGTCTCGGTTATCCGTTTCTCAAACACCATGTAGTGCGAGAAAACCAACGGAGGAGATCGAGTCTTGTGGGGAAAAGTGCGCAAACATCTGCAGAGTGTATAAACTAATCATGGTTAGCCGTGTCCCCGGTTATGGGCGTTTTGAGTATCTAGTACTTGGATTATCATGTGAATCTCATCATGTTACTTAATTTAATTTGTTGGGTTTAATGATGATGCTTAATTGGGATTGAGTTGGGTGAACCTTCTCAATGTTTAACAACCACCATGATAGTTAAATAAAATTTATTCCTTTGTTGTAGGAAAAAATTGTCTTTATGCAAAACTGTAACCATAGAGCTTTCCACCAGCCATATATGGATGTAGTGATAGCATTATTCTGTTCATTACTCTCTATGTGTTACATTGCCAGCGTATTCCATGTGCTGACCTGTTTTTGGGCTGCAACGTTCATGTTGCAGACTTTTCAGACGATGAGTAAGGTGCCTTAGGTCGTGGTCTTATACTCAGTGATGCCGTTGGAGTTGATGGACTCGCTTTATCTTCCAAGCCTTCCGCTGTTATCTTTCTTAGATGGCCTTAAGCCATATTTATTGTAATAAGTTCTCTTTTGAGACATTCGATGTAATAAGTGTGTGATTGCTACTCTGTTATAAATCCTTCAAGTACTGTGCGTGTCAGCATTACCGATCCAGGGATGACACTGATGCACAGAGATCAGACTGTTTGAGGTCTGGTCGCTAGCAGGTGGCTAAAAAATAAATGACAGGAGACATATGATAGCTCTACAACATTGCATGGCAAACAAAATTAGATTTTACTCCGTATGATTTTGTAATATATGAGCACGGGAAAAGTAGGTACTCCTCCAGCACACCACCACATGTGGTCATATCAAGATAACAGTCGACTGAAAATAAATAGGTCAGTTGATTTTTTAATGAACCGTCCGATCTATAAGGAATGGGCAGATGGCCTTCGTCTACCCCCGCCAGTCACTGTTGACGATCTTTCTTGAACCGCCAGCGACCACCAGCCCAGACCCCTGCCTCCGCCGCCCCGCCCTCCCCTCGACCTCACACCACCGCCGTGCTTGGCAGCGTCCCCAGGCCATCCCTTTAATCCCGGCCGACCTCCAGATCGGCGCCAGTAGCTTTAGGCCCCACACGCCCCTAAGATAAACACTGAGGCGCTGCTTCCCCAGCGTAATAGGCGGACTAGCGCCTGTTACGCCGGGGAATGCTTCCGTTAATTGGGAATCAACTAACCAGGAATTGAAATTTAGGGGGCGACGGACCTCTAGCTAAGGTGAAATAGTATATGAGGAGAAACCTTGTGCATTGCGAGTTACTAGGAACATCTAGTATCAAGAAGAAGCGGTCAACTAGTGTCTTCTGTGGGATGAATACCGTGCAAGCAGACATGTAAGATTTGCAAGAATAGGGGAATAGGAGTACCCTTATCGGTTGCTAGTGTGGTCTCCTCCATATGTCGTGGCGATCTTCTTTTTTCTCCCGGGCGAACCGATGTTTTGGAGAACGATGGATCCTTGGACAAACCCATGGCCAAATTGTTGACTGTGTTGCCATGGCCGTATATCGGTGGAGGGGAAGCAGATCCGAGGCGGCGAAGGATGGCGTAGCAGGAACAGCTCCGATGCGGTGGACGGTGGTGAAGTTGTAGCAGCAGCGGTGAGGCGCAGGACAACGTGGTTGAACTGGCTCGGGTACGGACAGCTCGGCCTCGGCTTCAACTACTAGCCATGGAGGGCATTGTGGTTGAGGTTGCGGTGGACGACGATGTTGGGGTATTGGCTTCGGTGTGATGGAGGAGGGTGGCGGTTGATGGGTGGGATGGGGTGGCGGACGAAGGACGCCGGGGTTTCGCGGCTGGTGGAGAGGTAGTTTTTGCACCCACGGAGTATGAATGGGGAATCGGACGGGTGGGCGTGAAGGAGGGGGGAGCTAAGGGAGAACCATCTTTCGGTCTGGGAAGCGCTTGTTTTTGGCTTTTTTGAACAGAAGATGGGACACGCTTCTTTGAAATTTGGGGAAAGTACAAACTTTGCCCCCCTCTTAAATTTCAGACCTACTGCGGGCCGGGGGTAGGATGGTAATCCCAGGTGTCCCAAATAGCGGGCGGGAGCGATTTCGGCCGCGCGCATGTGTGCTAAGGCGGCCATTGTGTATGAATGTTTTTCGGAGGCGGTTGCGTAGCGTCTAGATGAAGCTACAAACCTAGCCCGGTTTAGACCTTTGGACGTCGGACCGGTAGGTTTCACGGGTCGGAGTTATTAGAAAAGTAATTTCTTTGTACTACCAAACATTGGTCTCACACGGTTTCGGGTGAGCAGAGGCTCTTTTGGCACTTCGTTCGAAATTTTGAAACACAAGCATTCACGTTCAGAGTACTCTTGAACTTTGAGGATTGACCTAAATAGACAACGTTAAATTTAACCTTGTATGTTTGAAAACCTCATTAAATTATCCGCTTCTTTTTGAAATTTTGACACTTGAAAATCCTATAACTACGATTATTTTGGAACGGAGGAGCTAAATTTGAATCTATTTTGTAGACGACTACATATGCTATTACGTACAAAATTAGAGCAAAGATTGGTGCCCCCATAATTTAGGTATGATTTACAAATGCCATGATGTCAAATTCAAATAATTGAATGGACTTCATGTTGAATTCGATTTTTTTAAACCACCTTAAGTTGAATTCAAATGTATGCTAGTTCATAGGTAGCTATTTATAATGTTCATTGTGTAACTTTCGCATGTATAATGTGCTTTACACACACAACATGAACTATACCCACGTTTATATTCGATTGCTAAAGCGATGCATTGTCTGGAGTTCAAAATACTAACTATGTGGATCAATTGTGTCGAATAATAACATAGGCATGCTCAAATTCGATAGAATCTAGATGTCTAATGGATCAATGACTGTTCCTTACGCGAATTGCAAATATCATGATCCCATCCTAATATTTGGATACAATTTATATGTTTAATCAATGTGTACATTAGTCTTTTATGTGTTGTTTCACTCTCCATCGGTGGTCTCTCACACATGCTCACACACTCTCCCCCGAGGTGTCTTTCTCACAGACATGCTCTCGATATAACCCTCCCCCTCTCTTAACCATTTACCACTGTTCTCACTAACCTTTATCACAAGCACTCTTCCTCTCGCAAGCATACACACGCACAATCCCCATCGACCCTTTCTATATACATAGACCTGCCTATGTGTCTCCTGTACGCACATTATCTTTAGTCCTGTCTCTCATGCATTGTCTCACACCTCTCTTCCTAATCGACGAGTATGATTCTAGCAGAGCATTCTGTAGGATGCCCCTTAAAGTTAGGTTGGATGAATAGTAATATCATAGATAAAGGGGTTACCTTAGTCCGAGAACCTAGGGTTACAAATCCTAGCCGGCTTTGTCAGTGGACACAGAGTCCTTCACAATTCTGCTATCTTTGTCTTGTACGACTAGTCATCCATGGGTCTCCCTAAATGCGTCATGCGCTGACCAATGTGGCGCAGGACGGAACTGAATGAAGGGCCTCACCTCAACCCACCGGACCTCACGCGGTGACACACCCTCTTCCCCCATGTCTCATTATCTTCTCACACCCACACATACCAACACAGACACCACACAAAAAAATTCTCCTGGTGCCTCTATCCCCTCCCCCCTTGCATATACACACTAAAGGGAATCTCTCGCAGTGACGTCATATTCGTCTCTCTCTCTAGACCACTCTCATTTCTTGTGCTATCTCTCCCACGCCACCCCCTCCCCGCCGCCGGCCCCTCTATCCATGCCTCCCTCGAATATGTAATACACACACATACCTCTCTAGGCCCTGCCAAATGCATCAACTACACATTCACACATGTTACATCACGTACCCCATTGATCTAAAAATCCCTCTCTTCACGTTTATTTCGCATACAACATTCCTTTTGAATAAAGTGTGGCCAAAAAATTATTTTAGAATTTCTACATATATACAACATCACAAAGTTATATGGAGGAGTATGAACGCTAATTTCCATTGCATGGTGCCCACAATGATATTTATTCCGCACTATGAATTTGTATATTTTTATACTATATATAAAGTTAGTCATAATAAAGAGAAACGAAGAGCATCTCTCTCTCCATCGCATACCCCCCTCCACGCACCTTTCAAGTACACACACAAACTATCTCCAGGTCCTCTAAAAGTAAGCCCCCAACACATTCACGCATGTTTCATCTTTCTTTCGCGATATATACAGTAACGATCATTGTATTTGAAGCGAAAGCACGATACGTACATTGGACTTCAGAATCCACTCATTACGGTCACCATTTACGTTTTCTGGTTATTATACAGTCACGAGCTCACCTAAAACTCTGCATTTGCTCAAGACACGACTAGTTGACCAGTTAAACGCTCCACGTGGCACCTCTAGTGTTGTATCACATTATCTCACTACCATTGGGCCCACCGATCGGCTTGTATCTACTCTACATCTACACTCTTATAAAATACACTCTTATAAAAAACATAGTTGGTGATGATGGTGTGCCTGCCATCCTGCAATATAGGCTATTCGATTTATATCTGACATAGGAAGGAAACTATGGCAATTTTGCAAAAAGGTACCCACACACCTCTCCACATTTGCAAATAAGGCCTTCCCTCGTTCATCCTTTTCTCTCAAAAGATAAACTAGTCATACAAATGCATCTTGATGTTATGTGCAACGCACGGGCATCTTGCTAGTAAGAATGAAAACAAACGACAAAAAAATATTGGACAGTGGTTCGAAGTCATGACCGTGGGCACAACGGACAAGGTGGCCTTGTATTGGTATGTTGACCGTCTGTTTTAACACACATGAGCTGGTGTGGTGATTATACACACACGCACGCATGCACACGAACTGCATGCACGCAACACTCACACGAACACATGCACCCACGCACGCACACAACACTCACACGTACACACGCAGCCATGCACGCATGCAACACTCACACGCACACATGCATGCATGCATGCACACACCAGTACACAACACGACCAACACACACTCTCATGTTCAAGTGCTCAACCTACACGTGCATGCGCACACATCAGGCCCTGACAGACACATACACAACTAGGTGATTCCCACGCACGGGTTGGAGTCTTGTCGCGCCTGCATAAATTTGTGTTTATCTCACCTTTTCCCTATACGAACCGACAGGTGGGACCCACAAGGAACATGGTCAATTTAACTAGTCAATATGGTGCCACGCAGACTATTTGGCCGGTCAACAGAGTGCAATCCGATGCTCAACCCTGAGCAAGTGACCGTATAATCACCGCAAAACGTATATAGTGACCGTAATCAGCTTATTCTGAAGTTCGGTGACCGTATTACGCTTTTCTATCTGTAGGCCCTCCAAAAATACATCTCTACACGTTCTCACATGTTACATCTAACAACTATGCAATACAACACTACTACTACACTCTAACACAATAAATCATATGTGTTTTTAGTTTTACTAGATATCATATAGTTACTTAATTATTCAGTTTGCATACATTAAAATTGCCTTTGAAATGTATGTCCATTATCATCTACCACGCGGGAAAAATCCCGCCCTTTCCTGTTTAATCGGGTTTGTATTGATGGATTGTGCGAAACAGTAAAACTATAGTACTATACAGTACAACTGACAGTTCACTGGGCCGTCGTGTCGTGTACTCCTCCGTCGTAAGAGTGGAGCGCTCGCTTTCATAAATCTTCTAGTCCCTTTCGCCGACATGTGGGACATCAAGCTACCGGGTCCACATGCCATACTGAAATACAATGCAGAGCAGCCGGGGTGAAGCACCCCACTCATGGTGCCGGTGTAGTAATGAGCAATGAGGCGTCAAATCACAAAGATGCACCTTTCCCACAGTTAAGTTGGAGGGACGAAGTAATAATGCTAAAAAAAGAAGTTGGAGGGACGAAGCAACCATCATTTCACTCGTTGCTGAATCCGCTTCTCCCTCATCTTCTTCAAGTTAACCACGTGTTGCTTCTGCCGTTGGTCTGCCTCATGTGGGACGTGGATCAGCTTGGTAAAGCACTGGTACGTGGGACCGCATGTTAGCAAACCGCCAGGATAACGTCCTCTAAAAATAAGAAACCTCCCCCGCCATCCGCGCGGCAAAATCACCTCCTTTTTACTAATCTTGATTCTATAATTTTTTAGATCAATATAATTGAGATTTGTATAGATAGCACACAGGAGCAAAACCAAGTGGTACAGTTAAGGGCATCCACAATGTGTGGCCAAATGTGAAAATAGCTTTTGGCATCGTGGGAACCATTATGGAGGTGCTGCCAAAGCCAAGAAGATGGAACCAAAGCTGCTGATTGATTGATTGATTGATTGAAGGAATAGAAAAATGCAACGTCTCTCCTCTTTCTCCCGTGCTTGGACGCATGTACAGTATAGAGCACAGAGTCCACTCCCCTGTCCCTTCTATCACAAATCACAAAGCAGTGAGGTGTCAAATCACAAAGCACGGACGAAGCAACCATCATTTCACTCTTCACTGACTCCGCTTCTCCATCGTCTTCTTCGAGAAACCACCTCACCGCACTAAGCTGGACGAACGACGCTATTGTGTACTAGTAGTACTAGTACATTTACGTGTCCTTTGGTTCAACGGACTTCCTGGATGCAAATAAGGCGGTTGTCTCCACTTGCAGGCGGCACTTGCGAACGACTTACCGTGGTCTCCCTCAATGGTGTTCTCCGTCGAACGCACTTCGCCAAACCACAACGTTCGAGATATCACCGACGTCACCGCAATGGGGAAGGAGGTCAAATATAGTTACTACCTCCATTTTTTTGTACACAAGGCCAGTATATCAAAATTACAATTTGCAAAAGGCCACTACCACTAATTGAGGCAAATTGATGGGGTTTGCCTCGTACTATCAACCAAGGACATTAATATACCCTGCATGCATGCGGAAGTGAGAAGGTTGGTTTGCATGGCGCTGCATTAATCAAGCAATGAGGAGTGAGATGGTTAGCTCTTTGGGCTTTGGAGAAAAAAATATGCATTAATTCACACGTCAAACGAGGATTTGTATCGATTAATCCCGCGAAGGAAAACCCCGCCTTTCTTTTTTAACACTAGACCTGTTTTGGTGTAGGCCTTGCATTGCCATACTTCGCCACACATTTTTGCCAAGCTTGCCTAAAGTTTTCAAAATGAAAAGGAGGTACACTTGCGCACGGCTGTCGCGGTCGCACCGCACCCTTACATGGTCGCTCTTGCACGCCGCGGCCGCACCACACCCTCACACAGTCGCTCCTGCACGCCGCAAACCCAACCAAGGGAACGCACCCTCACTGACACGTGCTGTCGCATGTGAACAAACCAAACTCAGCCATCCTACCGCTGACACATAATTTTTGTTCATAGAGTATGTTTATCCAACCGCATGTTGGGGAGTATCCGTATGGCCCGTGCAGTGGTCTGTTTGGGAAGAAGAAGAGGTGAGGAAGAAGGGTTAGGAGACGTAGGATATTCATCCAACCGCCTGAAATGGTAGACTGACCCAAGTCAGGTGACTTGCATAACAATATATGTTTTTACATAGCAAAAGATCCATAAAAACAACAACATAAAGAAAAACTATCACTGCTCGTGGAACGAGACGGCCTCGTCGTCTTTGGCTGCCGGCGCGAACCAGCCGTAGCTGTTGATGTGTGTATATGCATCATGGTTGTCCTTGGCCTCCAGCTACTCATTCACGCGGAGCGTGTGGGCGCTCTGCACGGATGAGAGCACCGCCTGGTTCAAGTCCAGGACGCCCGGTTCCGCCTGCAGGAGGGCCTCGATGGCAGCGGCATCCGCACGCTCTGTGTCGAGTCGAGCCTTCGCCACCCGGTTCAAGTCCAGGACGTCCGGTTTCACCTGTAGGAGGCCCTCGATGAGAGATGCATCCGCGCGCTCCGTGTCGAGTTGACCCTCTGCCGCCCGATTCAAATCTAGGACGTCCGGTTCCGCATGCAGGAGGGCCTTGATGGCAGCGGCATCCGCATGATCCGCCTCAAGTTGAGCCTCCGCCGCCCGGTTCACATCCATGACATTCGGTTCCGCCTGTTGGAGAGCCTCAATGGCAGCGGCATCCGCGCGCTCCATGTCGAGTTGAGCCTCTGCCTCTCGGTCCTCCTTTAGTATCTCCAGGTTGAACTGCTGGTCCGTCTCCACCATGGGGGACTCGGACGCCGGCACGAAGTCGACGCCCGTCGTCTCATACCCATCGGGGGCCTTCTGCGCCATGACCTCCGCCATGAACATTGGATCAGCTTCCTCCTCCTTGTAGCTTGTCTCCAGAGAACTCGGGGATTGGCCCGCCGCAAAGCGAGCTTGGGAACGGAGGTCTGTGGCACCGACCGTCGCCGCGATTTCTACGTGGCGCTCCAGCGTCAGCATCTTGTAGTACGTGATCTTGCGGCGCACCATGGCTTTCCGGCGAACTAGGGAACGCTTGATGCGGGCTAGGGGATCAAAAGGTGGGGGGATGGGCTGGAGATTAGGTGTGGTTTTAGGGCAGTGGCTGGCGTAGGCCGAGCAGCGAAGGTTCTGGTGTGAATAGTGGTTCCGGTGATGACTGGTCAATCGGTTTTGACTGTACATCGCTCTTGTCGCGTTCGCATTGCAGCTCAGCACGCTGGACCCTCCATGTCGCTCACCGAATGGAACACGCTTCGTCTTGCATTTTTTCTCGTTTGCGGGACCGCAATTGAGAGCAAACTGACGTCCCTCCCCCTCCCCCGCCCGTGTCATTTATACTACCACCCCCTCCGTTTTATGTGGAGTAAATAAAATAGAGGGAGTATACTACGGATGAGGATCCCCTGACGTGGCCGAACCCATTGAATAACTGACATGCGGGGCCTAGCAAGAATGGGTTCCGCCAGTAAGTGACCGAAAGGGAGGGTAAGGCAGGGATACCTACGTCAGAGGATCCACTTCCACTACTACTCCCTCCTTCCATTTACTATACATGGCCTAATGCGTTTTTCGAGGCTAATTTTGACCAAATGTTAGAGTAATAATATATGACATGCAACTTACACAAAGCATACGGTCAAATTCGTATGTGAAAGGAGCTTCCAATGATATAATTTTCACATTATACATCTCATGTACTATTAATCTTGTCAATAGTCAAATGCGGTTTTGAAAAACGCATTAGAGCATGGTTAATAATATAGCCAGTCGATGGCTATAAGGAACTGCCATGTCATCTATAGCCATCATCTATTATATGCACTCATATAGTAGTCTGGGCTATAAGGTTGCCTATTTCCCGCAAAAAAATTATAAGGTTGGCTATTGTATTAGTACTTTTTTCCATCTCCTCTCTATCTCTTTCTTCATATTTATTGTATTTAACTAGGAATGTGTATATAGCTAGGCTCTTGCATGAAAGCTCACTCCCGTTACTTTTTCACATCTCTCTCCTCGACATAGCCCTATATAAATGGAAGGAGGGAGTACTACTATGAGCACTGCATACTCTAGTACATATGTTGTCAGTACTCCACTAGTGCTATTGGACATGGAGCTTAAAAAAAGTTACTATTGGACTGGCTATATGTGGTGAAATCCTAGTAGGAAGAGCATGCGCTAGAACAAGCACATTCACGTGGTTGAAAACAAATTGAAAACTATCTCGAGTACAAATCTAGGAGTACATACGAATCTAACAATATTGATTGGGCGTTGTTGAATGTTGATACTTTTTCCTGTAAGTTTGATCAAAGTAGAGATACTTTGACTACACATAAAACTTATATGTAAACTAGAAAGGATAGGAGGGAGTATATTGTATGTTCAAAAATGAAACGAACATTGAATACCCTTTATATATGATTTGCGGATGCTATGATCACCGGTTCAAAATTTTGAATCCGCCTTAGGTATCACACATGCCCCCACTCATTCTCTCTCGATTTCATCTCGGGGTCCGAAGAACGATTCAAAGAGGACTATGGTGGGTACAATACGTTCGTTTCGCTTATGAACGGACAATATACTCCCTCTGATCCCCCTAGACCCCCCGCCCCCGCGGGTCATTTCTATCATAGAAACAGACCAAACCTTTATCTCCTTGCACGACACGCAATTGATTTCTCAACATCAATCGATCTCGTCAACATGTGTCGGGGCATGAACCGAATGGGATTTCAAAACTAAGACACGAAGTGACACATAGTGGAGGCAAAGTGAAAATTTAAACGAACCGTTTGTTTGTATGCATGTCAGACAAATTACAACATTGGAAATAAAAGCATGGTCTGGGCCCACATGCGAATGATATTCGACGGATTGTTCAAATGAGGCATGCGAGAGGATGGACTCGACCAGAGGGCGACATGATCGATGGAGAAGAGGGTTGGAGAGGAATGAGAAATAAGCAAACGCCACATGATTATACTTGAACGGCTCAAATAAATAATAAGTTGTCTCGCTTGGCCTACATAGTGAAAGGCCTAATGCGCAACGCGGAGCACTAACGCTCGAATATGGCTGGGAAAACAGGGAAACCGATATGTGGGGCACACTTGTCGGGCCGACATAGCGCAGACTAGTCCAATGGAGGAGCTGGCCCACGACCTCCTCACCACCGGCAACCGTTCATGTGGGTCGTGGGGGCCAACAATGTGGCGCAGCTCTAGCACCGCCTCTAGACACGACGACCGTGGTGAGCGACATGCTCATCATCACTAGAAACGGTCGGTTTCATGTGCCGAGGGTGGTGTTAGTGCCGTGGCACGACCAACAGTATGTTTGGTTTGTGCCCAAGGTTGCCCCATCAGAGCATTGGGTAGCCGAAATTTTGGTTGAGATTTTGGTTGCCCATGATTTGGCCGACATTGGCAAGAATTTTTTTGTAAGGTGCACTTTGGCCACAATCCAAACACACCCCCAACACCCGGCTCGTCGAGGATGCACGGGGCGCCGTGACGCATCCACGGAGTGGTGTAGCGCGGCCAACTGCATCCTCAAGACCTGAGACCATGCCGAGTCGTCTTGCTTTTTCAGTGACATGCGGGGATAGCATGTGATCAAAGGGCATCTCTAACGTTGCCACGGCCGCAACTGACTACCCTGGCACACCAAAAGCCCTCGTCCCTCATGCTGTCGTGCGGTGCGTTCCCAGCCTGCGCCAGCTGCCCGCATTCATGCCGTCCGTCCGTATGCCATCGTTAAGAGGCTCGGTGCCCGAGGAACCAACTGCGGCGACTTACTAACGCACCGGCGCTTGGCCTCACCAGAATGCGCTACTTAAAGCGGCAACGCCTAGCTAACCTCCACACCATAGCGCATCGTCCTCCTACCTGGCATCACATCTGCCATGACCGAAAGTGAGAACACTCTATGGGAGAGCTTGTCTTCGGGGATGAAGCTCGAGGTCACCGCCCTCGCTCAAGTCGCCTCTCACGACGCAATAGCGGCGTAGCTGGACGCAGACGCGACCGCACAAGCGATGGCCACACTGGCAGCCGACGACGGGAGCACCATCAGCCACGCGTCCTACTTGCCGCCGTCCAACGTCCGGCATCGCCAAGGTCGGGGACTCCTCCGAGGATGAGTAGGGCATGGGAGGCGGCAGGGCATGGTGTGCCAACTGGCCGGTCTATATCCCGTGTTCTACTCTTCCTCGTCGGAGACCGCACCTTCACTTCATGGGTCTTGAACCCTGTCCCCGTACATAGAGATCACAGATGGAGGACGTCGGTCTCCGTCGTAGAATAGGTTTAGGGTCGGGTTTATTTTATTTTTCTGTCCTATAAAAGTTCGATATGTAATGAAAATCTGCCCGTTTGCATTAATCTCGGTCGGTGTATATGAACTTTCACAATAATATAGTATATTGTAGGAGTACTAGCAAGATGCCCATGCATTGCACGGAACATCAAGATCTCGTGGGAGAAAAGGATGAACGAGGGAAGGCCTTATCTGCAAAGTGGAGAGCAGTGCGGGTAAATTGTCATAGTTTCCTTCCTATCCGTTAGATATAGATCGGACGACCTATATTGCAGGATGACAGGCACACCATCATCACCAACTCTGCTTTTTATTGAACCGAGACAAAGCTAACATGCGAAGTAAATAAACACATAGGGTCTATACATACACAATTTATCTTAGGCACTCCAATAGTACATCCACTACACATTCACGC
This sequence comes from Triticum dicoccoides, assembly GCF_002162155.2. Taxonomy (NCBI): domain Eukaryota; kingdom Viridiplantae; phylum Streptophyta; class Magnoliopsida; order Poales; family Poaceae; genus Triticum; species Triticum dicoccoides. Next base: position 288,835,021 of record NC_041381.1, on the reverse strand, counting down.
ATTTCACATCTTTCTACATCTACAGGAACCTACGAAAGGCTTAACGTAAATTGCCTCTCTCTCTCCTCCACTGATTTTCATGGTGGTGGGTGTCGGCGTCCTGGACTTGGGGGCATCCAGTCCTGCCTGCATGCGGCCCACTACATGGCTCCATCGACGGCCTGGTGCGGCCCAGCTTCAACACCGACACAGCAAGACCCTCGCGAGGGGCCAAGCCTTGCGTGGCATATGACGCTAAGACCCCTGAAAGAGTTGGCCTCCTCAGGAGGGCTCCTGAGGGGCGGAGAGATCTATGCATCTTCTCATGAGGCTCAGCTGACGTGAGCCATGACGACCAAGGCCAGGCGGGCGCCAGGCGGGTGCAGAGCGCAGGTTTCCTCTTTGGTGCAAGGGAGGCAAGCCGCAGGCGCAGAGCGCAGTTTCCTCTTTGGTGCAAGGGAGGCAAGCCGCGGGCGCAGAGTCCCGAGGAATCAGCCAAAGGTTTCCATTCTGGTGCAACGATACCAAGACCGCCAGGACGGCAGGACGGAGGTCATCACCAAGCCCACCACAGCGTCACGACTAGGGGCTTTTCGTAGGCGAAGACTACTTTTGTCAGGATAGACTGTACTGCTTGTCCCCTTTCAAATCCCGCCGTTGTGGAATCCCTTCCCGCTCATATTTGGGAGGAGGACCAAGGCACTATATATAGGACTTAGCCACCACCATAGGAGGAGATCCATTCCACCCCGAGCATCACACCAGCTCAAGAACACCTCACCTCCTGAGGCTTGTTCATCCTTTGTACTAGTTCTTCCATAGCCCCTCGAGGCAATCCGCCACACCACACTAGAGTAGGGTATTACACCACAGCGGTGGCCTAAACCAGTATAAATCTCTGTGTCTTTGTGTCTCTGTGAGCTCTTCGCGCGAGGCTAGGGAGGATCGCGAGTAGGCATGCTGGGCAGGTTGAGATCTCTGCACGCACCCCAGTGTTCGAACCTCTCACGGGTTGCCGGACCCCGAAATCCGACAGTTGGCACGCCAGGTAGGGGTGCGTCGGATCCTCTCTTCCGTCGTTCGATCCGTCTCTGCTCCGACATCTCCATGGCCGACGTGCGCATGGCTCGCACCGAGCGTCGGGCCGCGGTCGCCGCCCGCGTCGCTCAGACGGCTCCGGCGGGTGACGGCTGCGCCTGCTGTGCTCCTTCTCCGGTGGCCAACGCCGCCACGGGCCCTACCGGCCATGAGCAGCAAGCTTCATCGCTACTCCCGTCGGTGCGCCGCGATGGCCGCACTGCTACTCCGTCGCTCACCCCAGCAGCTTCGTCGTCCCATGCGTGCCGCGGCCAGGTGGACGCGCAGGCTGCCCTGCTCATGGCGCGGGAGCTTCTTCGCTACCGTCTCGTGGGTGATCTCTACTAGGAATGGCTCAAGCGCATCCCTGAGCTCATCAACGTCACGCACGGGGGCTCCAACGGGCCGACTCACTCGCTGCCTCAGCAACCACCTGTAGCGGGCGACGTCACGCACGGGGCTCCTCTTCCTCCTCCGGCCGGGGCGCCATCGTCGAGCCAAGGCGTGTGGCTCCATGGCGCGACCTGCAGCGCCCAACACCGGCTCAGGACAACATGAGCTGCCAGGTGGTTCAACGTCCCCAAGGAGAGGCGCGCGTGCTTCCAGCGCCCCAGCACCAGGCTCGCGAGCCGCCACAGGAGGGGGCAGTGCGCATGCACCAGGACCATGTTCCACCCCCTCGACGACCTCCGGTGGCCATGGCAGGATGCCGTGCGTTCACTGTAGAGCTCTGCAACGTCGTCTGGTCGAGCAAGTTCAAGCCTGACCTGCCTCCATGCTACGACGGCACCGTAGACCCCGCTGAGTTCCTGCAGCTCTACGATCTGAGCATAGAGGCGGCCAATGGCGACGAGAAGATCATGGCAAACTGGTTTCCGATGGCCCTCAAGGATGGCGCACATTCTTGGCTCCTGAACCTGACTGGGGGGTTGGTTTCTTCCTGAGAGGAGATGCGCAACCACTTCATCGCCAACTTCCAGGGCACTCACGACCGTCCGCCGGCCGCAGGCGACCTGCGCCGCGTCAAGCAGCACCCTGGGGAGACCTTGCATAACTACACCCAACACTTCAACAATGTCCGCCTCAAGATCCCCAAGGTGTCGGACGAGGCCATCATCTCTGCATTCACCGATGGTGTCCGCGATTTCAAGATGAAGGAGGAGCTCGCCATCCACGAGGACCTCTGCACTGCTCTCGAGATGTTCGACATGGCGAACAAGTGTGCGAGGGCTGAGGAGGGACGCCTCTCCCTCCTCGAGCTCCCTGATGCTGATCCAAAAGACAAGAAGACCAAGACCAAGGACACGAAGCGCAAGGGGCCAGCCGTGCTTGCGGCAGAGCCAGAGACCAAGCGCGGCTGCGACCACCCCGAGTTATCCAAGGGAAAGCAGCCGTTCTGTGCCTTCCACAACGTCTACAGCCACAACACCAGCGACTGCCAGGAGCTCAGGGCTCTCCGCGACGGGCGCCTCGGTTGACGCCCCGAGTGCAATGATCGGGGCTATGATCACGAAGGTGGCTGAGATGGAGGACGCTGGGATGGACGCGACTGCCATCAGGGGTGGCGTGACCAGCCTCGTGAGGACCGCTGGCAGGACCAACCTCGCGAGGGCAACTGGAGGGAGCAGCCTCGTGAGGACCGCCCTCAGGACAATGCAGCTTTGCCTCCTCTGCCTCCACCACCAAGAAAGAACGAAGATCACCACCAGGACGAGGGGGCTGGGGGCTTCCAGGAGCCGCGAGCCATCGCCTGCATCTTGGGTGGCTCACAAGCCCTAGCTTCTTACCGTTTCTTCAAGCAGTTTGCGCGCGAGGTCAATGTAGTGCTCCCCAAGCTTGAGGCAACTCACCCTCTCAAGTGGTCCAAGTGCGCCATCACATTCGACTCCTCAGACTGGCTCAAGTGCGCGGCCACCGCTGGCGCGCTCCCCATGCTCTGCTCCCCCGTCATTAGCAACGTGACCGTCACCAAGACCCTCATCAATGGCGGAGCAGGGCTCAATGTCCTCTCGGTTCAGACATTTGACAGACTCCAAGTGCCATACTACCAGTTGCACCCCACCAAGCCATTCTAAGGAGTGACCGACGGATTGACACACCCGATCGGGAAGGTTCGCCTCCCGGTCACCTTCGGCGAGCATAACAACTATTGCACCGAGCTCATTGACTTCGACATCACCGACATCCGCCTGCCCTACAACGCCATCCTTGGGTACCCAGCGCTGGCCAAGTTCATGGCGGCCATGCACCACGGCTACAATATCCTCAGGATGCCAGGAAGCGGTGGCATCATCACGATCACCTGTCAGGAGAGGGATGCGGTGTGCTCCCTCGAGCGCGCTTTCTAGGCTACAACAGTTGAAAACCCTAAAGATGAAGATGGCGCCCTCCCTCGTGAGGTCGCCCCCAAGACAAAGAAGCTGCAACTGAGCCAGGGGTCTCGTGAGGAAGCATCAGTTGAGGACGCAGCGCTGAGCCTCGCGTCTCCAGACGTGGAACCATCACCCATCGCGTAGGAAGGCGCGCCCGGTGCCCCTCTCAAGCTGGGCTTGAGGGCTGTGCTCTGGAGGGCCTCAGACTTAGACCATGTCGCGAGAGTGGCACTCGGGCACCATGTGGAGGCGCTCTTCAGAGCATGCTTCCTAGGAGAAGGCAACAGGCGTGAGGCACCAGGCGTTCAGGAGTTCATCGGCAAGGCGATCGAGGAGATTTAGGAAGGAAGGGTTCTGCAAGGCGATCGTCACCTACCGCGAGGCAGAGCTTGCTTCCCTAGTGAGGGTAGAGAGTTCCGCGTCTGCATCGAAGTGCCTGGGCTCAACAAGGCCACATCTCGGCAACTCATGTTGCCGTCTCGTGTCGGTCGATGCGAGGGACTGCCTCACAACTACGTGTGCATGCCTTTCAACCTGGAGGGCACGACTGAGGTGTTCCAGCGCTGCATGAGGGACGCTCAAGTGGCCTGTGATGCCAGGCGCCAGGCGATCTTGGCGAAGATGGAGGATCACCCTTAGGAGCCTTCTGGTCCCTCCGAGCCTCCCGAGGCCCGGCACCGGAGCGACTCATGAGGAACGGCTTCAGCAACACGCGTTTTTTGGCTACTTCAACAACTCTTAAACAACGGTATCAGGTGACATCTTCCTAGTTCGTCCAATTTGGGGGCGCCCTTCGGGCTGCATCATCCCTGGGCCGTGTGGGTCTGCCCTATGGTGTGTATCGTTTTGCGCTCACCAGGATTATCTAATCGTTTCCGTAAATTTATCTATGATTGTCACCTCGTGACCTCCGCCTCACAGCCCTGATTCATGTGACTAACGCCATTCCTGCATAACACACACATTGGCACAACGCTTGTGCTCGGGTCCATCCCTGCAACACTGATAAACTCGGGGATCAAGCTCTGGCTCGCGGCCCACTTCGCATACATGACCTCGCAGGGTCCTCGGTGCCTCCGCCTCAGGCTTGGAGCTCTCGGCCTCCCTTGTCATTTGACTTGCAGGATCACTCTACAATGAGCCAAGGGTCGGCCCGGACGACCACTGTCTAGCCTCGTGAGTCACTTGCACGTTAAAAGGGGGGCCTCCCGAGCATCATGCCTCGGGAGCTCCTATTGGCTCTCCAGCCCTCACCCCTGGCCTTGATCACGACATCACGACCTGGCATACCAGCGGCGACTAAGCTCGCTCGAGGGCCGGGTCCCGAGAATGTAGAGCATCTTGGCAAGCGAGGTAGGAGGGTGTCCAGGATGGGCTGCGCCTGATGGCACCACAGGCTCGATGACAAGCATTGCCTCTCCGATGGGCTCAGACCGCAAAAGATAAGTCTCAGCTTGCTACGGCACTAGTTTCGCTCCAAACGCCTCACTCTACAGTTCCACTTGGGCGGTTCAACTCCCCTTTTCAACTCTCTGCGCAGCTGCTTGCACGCCAAGGGGGACCTCATGAGCATCACGTCTCATGAGCTCTTACCGGACCTCGGGCCGCTCACCTCCTAGCCTTGCCCACGACATCGCGACCTGGCATACTAGTGATGGCTGAAGCCTGCCTGGGGACTGGGTCCTGCCGGTGTAGAGCGCCACCCTGACTAGGGAAGATAGGGTGGGGGGACTCAGCCGGATTGGGATACGCGCGTCCATTACAAAGCCAAAAGGAATAACAATACTCTTGGGTACATCTTGGTCCTTACAAGCCCCACGGGGGCTGATTTTCGTCTCGCGCAGGAGAAATGACTATAGGGCCTGGCGGCGTTGCTGAGGATGCCGGGCGGCAGCCGCAGCAGCACTCCTACCCCGGTGGGAGCTCGGCGGCATGTAGTTGTCATCGCTCGATTCCGGAGAGTCGCTGGGCTCAGGAGAGTCGCTAGATTCCCATGAGTCATCGCTACTACTGGACGAAGCGCTGAATGGGCAGCGGCATATCCAGCGCCCATCACGGTGTCTCTTGAGCTATCTCCTCCGGGGCAGCACTCCAGCTGCTCGCCTCACTCATTGAAGACCTTGAAGAACAAGGTGGCCTCGCCATCATACTCGAAGTGGATTGCCAGGGATCCCTCCGCTCGACAAGCCCTGGCAACCTCGCCCCATCCTCACATCATGAAGACGTCCCCGGATGACACCACCTCGACCTCAGCCCTGGTGCCGGGCTGTTGCACCCCGCGTACTGCAGCCATAGCTCCACCGGTCCCATCGGAGGCAGTTTGCTGGCGAAGAACTGGATCCAGGTATCGGGAGGCATCACCGCCCACACCACGAACTCACACGAGCTATCTTCGGCGTGGGTCCATGGTGCGACCGGCTGGGCAATGGCGGCCCTGCCATCTCTGCGAGGCGTCGCTCGATGGTGGACTCCTTCACCTTGCGCCCGGGCGTACAAGGGGAGGGGGAAGCCAGGCGGAGGCCTCGATTGCCAAGGCCTGCCCACCTCTCGCCTCGCGCCAGCATCGCCGTGGAGGTGGAGTCGTTTCTTCGGTGGGAGAGGGTCTGGCACCTCCTTAGGAGCCTTCCCTTTCTCTGCCGTAGAGAACCTCTTGATCGGCGCCATGAGAGCAAGATGGAGAAGGGGAAAAGCAAGCGGGAGCAAGACGAAGGAGAAATGAGCAGGGGTTCCACCTGCTCGCACGTTTATAGCCGGGAAAAGGTAAATCATCGGCTCCCCACAATTTCTACTAATGATGATCCTTTCTGCATGCAACACACAGTTGTCAAGTCGAAGCAGTTGCCGAGGCAACATGGGGAAGCGGATACGCCCACATCTCGTCAACCGCCACGTGTCTCCAGGGCTGCATGCTGCTAGGGCCCGCGACGCTCCATCCTTGCCCTTTGGCTTTGCCTGGAAGCCAAGTCCGAGCGCGCCTTAGGCTCGGGGGCTACTGTCGGCGTCCTGACTTGGGGGTATCCAGTCCTGCCTGCCTGCGGCCCACCATGTGGCTCCATCGACGGCTTGGTACGGCCCAGCTTCAACATCGACACAGCAAGACCCTCGCGAGGCAAACGACGCCAAGACCCCTGAAGGAGTTGGCCTCCTCAAGAGGGTTCCTGAGGGGCGGAGAGATGTATGCAGCTACCTCATGAGGCTCAGCTGACATGAGCCATGACGACCAAGGCCAGGCGGGTGCATAGCGCAGGTTTCCTCTTCGGTGCAAGGGAGGCAAGCCGCAGGCGCAGAGTCCCGAGGAATCATCCAAAGGTTTCTATTCTGGTGCAACGAGACCAAGACCGCCTGGACGGCAGGACGGAGGTCATCACCAAGCCCACCGCAGCGTCACAACAACGGGCTTTTCACAGGCGAAGACTACTTTTGTCAGGAAAGACTGTACTTCTTGTCCCCTTTCAAATCCCACCGTTGTGGAATCCCTTCCCGCTCATATTTGGGAGGAGGACCAAGGCATTATATATAGGACTTAACCACCACCATAGGAGGAGATCCATTCCACCTCGAGCACCAACCAGCTCAAGAACACCTCACCTCCTAAGGCTTGTTCATCCTTTGTAGTAGTTCTACCATAGCCTCTCGAGGCAATCCACCACACCACACTGGAGTAGGGTATTACACCACAACGGTGGCCCGGACCAGTATAAATACCTGTGTATTTGTTTCTCTGTGAGCTCTTCGCGCTAGGCTAGGGAGGATCGCGAGTAGGCAGGCTAGGCAGGTTGAGATCTCTGCATGCACCCCAGTGTTCGAACCTCTCATGAGTTGCCGGACCCAGAAATCCGACAGTGGGCCCCTCCCTCCCCCAATCTACAATCAACAGCTCACATGTTTCACATTACGTTAATTACGTAACTGGGATTACATAGGTGTAGCATTACTCGTCCTAAAAAACCCAACTAAGCCAACCTCCCAGCATATCGCGCGGGAAAAGACCCGGCCGCGCCATTTTAGTCGGGATTACAGGATTACTATTAGTAGTATCGATGGATCGCGCGAAGCACCAAGTTTTTTTTTGAGGGGGCAAAGCACCTAGTTTAAAAGGAAAAAGGCGGTACACTCACAGCACCCCTGTCGCGGTCGCATTGCACCCCACACACGTTCGGTCCTGCACACGGCTCACGCAAACGGAACGCGCTTCGGCTTGCCTCTTCACTGACACGTGGGACTGCACTTGGAGAAACCGACCATGCGCCAAACTCTCCCCACCCACCGCGTGAAAATCCTCCTCCCCCAAAATTGCCCCCAAATCCTAAATTCAACCGCCCTTCAGCCAACTAATCAATAATATTCCCCAAACCCCCTCCCCCCGCCCCCTCCACTCCATTCGCTCCGCCAAAGCCGCCCTCCCCGCCGCCGATACGTCGATGCCGCGGTTTGTCGAGGGGACGCACGGTGATCCTCTCGCTCCCACAGTACGCTCTCGTAGACTGCCGTCCTCTAGCCATGCTGCCACCGCTGGCGACGTTCTTGTGGAGGTGCACGGCGATCAGCGCCGCCACCGCTGACGACATTCGTGTGGAGATGCACGGTGGTCAGCTTCTCCCACGGTACGCGCATTCTAACTAGATTGAGGCCCCGTGCATGTCGGTGTAGCACTGAATGTTAGCTGATAGACGTTGTTAATCTCACTGTTTGCCGAAGTAGTTTACAGTCAATATGCTCTACTTAAGAAGCTTTCTTGCCCTGTTCTGCACTCAAGCTGCTTAGCTGAGATGGCATGCCAAGGCTGATTAGTTGCTAAAATATACTGTCATATATTTATTGTGACGTAGATTGCCATGGTCTAGTAGCCAATCTGTTAGGTGAAATAGCTCTACACTGTTTTATACTCGATCTTTGTTGCTGCGTTGGCCTTCGATAGTTCGATGGCTGTGTGCTCGGCCTCATTGACTGCTGAAACAGCCTGCCATAATTGAGCACTCGAATCTATTTGCTGAATTAGCTTTACATATATTTTGTTACTTAGATCTGCTCGTCCAAATATCTTGCCATAGCTTTAGACACCGACCTAGGTATTTTTTTTGGACTTCATAAAAAAGCATATATGTTTTTCCTATAATATCTAGTAGAAGAACTAATTTGTATGTCTAATAGATGGACATGAGTTGGATAACTTCTGCTCAAAGATTCTCCGCTGCATATGTCGAGGGGGTTCAAAACTTCATGAACTTTATCAGAGCCGAGTACGGTGGTCCGAATCAGATGTGCTCTGCCCGTGTAGCAGTTGTATGAATTCAGTTACAAGACCCCAGTCAACTGTGCAAAATCATCTACACTTGTATGGGATGTCGATGACATATACTAGGTGGGTTCATCATGGTGAAGCTGTGAACGTCAATGTTATTGACTATGTGGAAGCAGCAGATCACCATCTTGGTCTGCCTGATGCTCAGGTGGAAGAGGAGGAGGTGGTGGTGGTGGCGGAGCCAGTGAGTTTGACCAACATTGAAACAATGCTACGAAATGCTCGTGCATTCCGTGAACTTTCACTTGCAGAAGAAAAATGGTGGGCCCGCATGTTGGAACAATGCAACGTGGTTGTCACCCCAGGAAATAAGCTGTTAGTATTCTCAGCTATGGTCACCTTTCTTCAGGTGAAGACATCTGAGCGGATGACCCACAAATCATTCGATGCGATGTTGGCTGCTTTCTGCAAATCTTTCCCAGATGCGTCTGAGCTGCCACACACCTATAGTAAAATGAAGAATTTCCTTCGTGTAGTTGGAATAGGATATGATATGATCCATTTTTGTAAGAATAATTGTGTTCTATTCTGGAAGTATTATGCCAACTTAAGTGAATGCCCGAAATGCAAATCATCAAGATGGAAAGATGGCGATGCTGTGAAGAGGATTCCTCATAATGTTCCGAGACATTTTCCAATTATACCAGGATTGCTGAGGTTGTTTCATGATGCTGAAATAAGAGAGGATGTATTGTGGCATTCTAGGAACCAGGAGTACAGAGATCAGAATGTAATGAGCCATCCACCTCATGGTAGTGAGTGGAAAAGCTTCAATCATAAACACAAAAAGTTTGCTGCTGACTCGAGAAACATTAGACTTGGCTTAGCTTCAGATGGATTTAACCCATTTGGCCATCAGAGCGCCACATATAGCATGTGGCCAATGCTTGTTATCCCTTACAAATGCCTCCAAATGTCTACACCAAAGAATCAAACTACATGATGGCCTTGCTCATCCCAGGTCCAAAAAGTCCTCGAAAGGATTTTGATTTGTTCATGGAGCCTCTTGTGGAGGAACTTCAACAGCTATGGAGGGGTGTTCTCACTCGAGACCTATATAGCAGCCCACCAGCTGATTTCTTTCTGCGTGATGTTATAATTTGGTGCATCCATGATTATCTGGCTTTGGGCACTATGTCAGGGTGAACGACACATGGTTACAATGCATGTGTTCGCTGTGACAGGAATCTGCTGTCATACGCAATACTTAGTAAGATCTGTTACATTGGACACCGCCTTTTCCTTGCCAAGGAAAAGCTGCATCCTAGAAAATACCGAAGACATGTGTTCAATGCAAAGCATGAAAACCATGATGCACCAAAGAGGCTCACCGCCAATGAGTTGCAAGTGGAATTAGAGAAGGTCAGGCATATTACACCAGGAAACCATCCTGGTAATGGTAACGGGAAAAGGAAGTGTGGCAGGGCAGAAGAGAGATTATTGTTTACCCGCAGGTCCACTTTGTGGGACTTGGAGTATTGGAAAGATTTGGATCTGCGGCATAATCTTGATGTGATGCACATCGAGAAAAATATATGTGATGACATTGTCGGCACACTTCTTAATATTGAAGGCAAGACGAAAGATACCTTAAAATCTAGGATTGATTTGACACACCTGGGTATCAGACATGATTTGCAGGTGCACGATGATGGTAAACCATGGGATATGGCACCAGCTGTGTACGTCTTGGACAAGGTAAAAAGAAAAGAATTTTGCGAGGTCTTGTCAAGTGTGAGATTCTCACATGGATTTGCTTCCAACCCTGAAAGGAGAGTCAGTGCAGATGGAAACAACTTACAAGGGTTGAAAACTCATGACTGCCACGTCCTACTTCAAAGGGTTTTACCTGTTATCCTTAGAGGATTGGGCCGCCCTGACTTATACAGAGCAGTTGCAGAGTTGGGACAATTCTTCAAGGAACTCTGTAGTAGAAATATCAGTATAGATGCTTTGGAGCGTCTTAGAGACAAGATACCAACTATCCTATGCGACCTTGAGAAGATATATCATCTAGCCTCTTTGATGTGATCGTGCATTTGGCTATTCATCTACCTGATGAGGCACTACTTAGAGGTCCGGTACAGTATGGTTGGATGTACCCTATTGAAAGGCGGCTAGGCATTTTCAAGGGCTATGTTAGGAACAGAGCTAGACCCGAGGGTTCCATTGCAGAGGCCTACATTGCTACAGAAGCGTTGACATTCTGCTCAAAATACATTGAAACAGCTGATCAGCTTAGCAAAGAGGTGGGTGAAGACAATCCCGGGCTCAATGTTTTCGATTATTCTGTTCGAGTTACAGGGAAGAGTCGACAAGAGGACAAACATAAAGATTTGGACAAAATGGTTTGGTATGTGTTGAATAACTGTCCTGAGATACTACCTTATATCAAGTAAGTGCTAAGTACTGCATCTTATACATCGTAATCTACTAAACTTGCAGCACATTCTTATATATTTAGATGTTTGACGTGATCAGTATGTTGTGGAGCATCTACAAAAAGGAGTTACTGCCGCAAAATGCAAGAAACATTGACAAACTGGTTATGGCAGGATTTGCGAATGGTTCAAGAGCCATGCAAGCTTTTGAATTGCACTGTCAGTTTTTTTTAATATATTGAGTACATAAGATGATCAGCTTGTCTATTTTCTAACCATAGGTTAAGAAGATGCGGGAGGATGGGCAGGCAGTTGATGATGCCCTTTACTCACCAGCAATGGGTCCTGATACTCGGGTAATACATTATGAATCTTGCGTTGTTGGAGATGTGCGCTACAACACCCTTGCACGAAATGAAGGCAGGAAGACAGAAAATAGTGCCATCATGAGCACGGATACGTATGACAAAGAGACAACTGAAATGTATGCTAACAAAACAGACATTGTTCAGTTATAGTATATCTCCAGTTCCGAGGATCATCGGTGTGTGGTTCTGTTGTGCTGTCGTTGGTATAACCTGTTTTCCAGGATCGCAAAACCCAAAGCTGATGATTATTTCAAATTCATCAATGTCAAGGCGGCATACTAGACCAACGAGCCTTTTATTTTGGCAAATCAAGCAACACGGATATTTTTCTTGGAACACACATTTGCACGTAGCGATGACTGGAGAGTATTGCAAAGGTTTGAGCAGAGGAATTCATTTAATGAAGTTGCACAACAAGATTATGCTTACACTGCTCCTGATGTACAAGATAACACAGATGTTCCTAATATCTTTGAGAACCATCACATCAATGACGCCGACGAGAAGATTGCCTGTCGTGCTGTGGACATACAAGAGTTGATCAAGAAGAAGCAAACGTTTGAGGACGTTGAGGACGAAGAAGAAGATGACACCGTGGGGAATTACAATTCAGACTGATACACATGGCGAAGATGTTGATGCTGCTGCTACGGATGATGATTACATTGCTTTTGTCGTATTTGCCTGTCAGAAGATGTTTTTTTATCTACTATGTGAAATTGTGTTTGCTATGACAATTGAAACCCGATGAACGTGTTGTTTAATATTTTGCTATGAGAACATCACTTGTTATGTATGCTGATTTGTGTTTGGTGATTGTATGACAACTAAAACATGATGACATTGTTGTTTAGTTGTACTCATATTTGGTTGTGAAACTTGAATTTGATGACATAGTTTGCTGTTGGACTGCAATTTGCTCGATGTCTTCGAATGAGAACAAAGTTGACCCGATAGGGCCTCTGCTAATTTATTTATTTATTACCAAAAGGGCCTCTGCCATTTATTTATTTATGAGCAAAAGGGGATACCCCCTGATTTCCGTTAATAGAAATCATTAGATGTTCACAACACTACGCCCAGCCTGCTACACAAGTTTCATTCATTACTAGTTTCAGCAAAGTGCTCATGTCATAGCCACTGAATACATCATGAGTGCTACATACACTGCAAATAAAGAGACAATCATCCTACTGAGCACATCGATTTTTCCCATTATCTTCACAAGCTCTTTCATCTCCTCGTTGCTGTCAAGGTCATTCAGCAGCTGTTGCTTGGCCATGATCAGAGGAACTACATCTTTACCCTTCTGCTCAGCATCTTCCTCTTCTGCCGTTCCTTCAGTTACTTGTCCAACACCCCAACCTGCTGGTATTGGGATTCCTCGGCTAACCAAATTATCAGCGTAGTTGCAGCAACTTCCCAGAAATACAAATCACACGAATGTTCCCTTTTCTGCACGAATCAAATTGGAAGATCATCAGCCAAACTATTAAAAAATCAGCAACTGAAAGCAGCAAAACAACACTTAAACATATTACTACCCCATGATTTGGGCATTTGTAGAAGACTCGTCCAGGGTTGAGGATTGTGGTTGAGACACGACGGATGACTCTGTGTGATTTGTAGCAGTGGCACCACACCAACGGCATCGGTTGCGATGAGCAACCGGCTGCGGTGCGCGTGCCGACGGGGGTGTGATGAGACCCACAGGCGATGGTACGGGTGGCGACTTGGCGCATATCTGGTTGTTGCCTGCTGAAGAGCAGGTGGACGAGTAGTCAGCGGACATGGTTGCTGCGGCCAGAGCTTCTGATGCTAGGCAGAGTAAGTAGAGAAGAGGAGAAGCGAACATTGGATATGTCAGTTTCATTACTTGCAGAGTAGCATAGCACCATATATAGTCATAGTCTAGGTTTGAATTCAAACCAGCTACAGGAGCACGTCTCTCTTTTTTCAACAACTCAGCAACATCTCTTTACTGGTACACTAGCATGTTCTGTACGCCTTCTCAAGTGTTTGATTTTCTTTCCCTTTTTTTGCGAGGAAGGAAGGAGGACAAAATTGAGAGTTCCTAGGACTCGAACCCAAGACCTCTCGGTTGAAAACCAAGGGTGCTAGTCACTTATGTGGCGAACGTTCCCTGGGAGGAGGACGACAGACGAACGCATTTTCCTCGCAATTTTAGTTGCGACACAAGATCGAACAGTTGCAGTTTCGGGAATGTTATCAGGCGAACGAGCCCAGTTTTTCTTTTCTTCCTATATATAAAAAAGTATGCAACTTGGTGTCGGCTTAGTCAACAAACGATTGTGCAAACCTTGACCGTTGGATTGACATTCAACGTCTGTCGTGTTTCTTCAGTCTCTTCTTCCTCGAGCCGCCAAAGGCAAACCAGCACCGGCGGGACCGCCTGCTCTCGCCTCCCACGGCTGGCTGTGCCGCCTCGCATGCATCATGGCCACATCGCACCCTAAAACTTTGCGCATCTTCCCAGGCTCCTGTTCATTCCCATCCGAGGCCTCACCATCGTCCTCCGCCTTGGTTCGCTCACCGCGGCGCCGCCCTCCGGTGTTGTCAACATGGTCAACAACCGAGAGGAATAAGGAGATGACTATACATGGTGAGGATGACAATAGGGACCCAGCAGCACGCGTATATTTTTGTTTTTTCGGGACGGAGAAGGGTATCAACTGGGTTGTGCGGGAGCTGTGGCCCGTCTAGCCCAGGTTTTTATTTCATATGTTTAGCACATGACCAGCCCAGTTTGTTTTTTTCCTTTCTGAAAATGGCCAGCCAGCTATTTTGTTTTTTGCAGAATAACCAACGTAGGCCTACTTGCTTTTCTACGCCCTGCTGGGCCAGAAATCTTTCAAGACGAGGAGGGATGCATTTCCCCCCGAAAATGGGCTATAAGTAATACGAAATGGGCTATAAGTAATAATAAATGGGTTGTAAAATAAAAAATACAGCAAACATGCAATTAGTTCCAAAATACTTTTTTCTTTCGGATTTTGATATTTTAAATTTCATTGTTTTTGTGCGGGTAAAATTTCATTGAATTTAAATTAAGGTACATTTAGTTTTAAAATTAATTTGAATCTGGCTAGAAATTTCGGGCTGTATGCTATTTGGGACAGATTTGGAGGCTGACTTGTGGGTCTACTAGGTTGACGTGTAAGAAAGGCTTTGTCAACTTAGTCCACAAACGATTATAGCAGCAGTGACTGTTGGATGTTAATTCAACGGCCATGCTGCTTCTTTAATAATCTGATCTTCTTGCTCCAGCCGCCCAAACCCGCCAGTGGGATTGCCTGCTCCCGCCCCCCGTGGCTGGCTGTGCTGCCGCACAGGCCATGTCGCCCCACCCTACTCCATTGCTGGCCAGGCCATTCCTCTACTCACCGACACCTCATGTTATTTTCCGGTGACAGCAGCCGAACCAGTAAACCCTTGTACTCCCCACCGCGTGGGCAACCACTGTCGGGTCTTCCCCGGCTCCGTGTCGTTTCCTTCCTAGGCCTCGCCATCGTCCACCACCATGGTGCTCTTGGCGTGGCCTTGTCAACGTGGTCAACGAACAGCATCCATCGGATGTGGACTGTACTTGGAGAGGGTGACAGCTGGGTCCACGGCCGCACACAAGGAAATGCCTCCTTATTACGCACAAAATAATGATTCCTCCACATGGCATCTGGGACCCACCAGAAGGGCCTCTGTATTTCACGAAAAAATGTGTCCCCCGCTAACAGGTTGGACCCACCAGCTATCTTCGCACGCAAGGAAGTGCCTCCTTATTACGCACAAAAAAATGAATACTCCCCCTGCCAGCTGGAACCCATCATAGTGGGAGGCTGACTTGTGGGCCTACCAAGTTAACGGTGACGGAGGGCTTTGTCAACTTAGTCAATATGAACTATTCTAGCTCCAGTTACCATACGATGTTCATCCAACGGCCGTAGTGCTTCTTCAACCTCTGGTCTTCTTGCTCCAGCCGCCCAAACTAGCGTCGGTCGTGCCGCGTGCTCCTGCCTCCCGTGGCCGGCTATGATGCCACAGAGGCTTCACCGCCCCCTACTACTCCCACCGCTGGCCAGGCCATCCCTCTAATCACCCACACCCCCTGTTATTCTACGGCGACGACAGCCTCACACCGCAGCCGAAGCAGTGAACCCTCATACTCCTCTCCGCGTGGGCATCCACTGTCACATCTTCCCCGGCTCCGCGTCATCCCCTTCCTAGGCCTTGGCGTCGTCCAGCGCCTTGGCGCTCTTGGTGCGGCGTGGTCAATGTGGTCAACGCCCGACTTCCATCGGAAGAGTACTGTACGTGGAGAGGCTGACAGCTGGGTCCACGGCTGCAGCAAGGAAGTGCCTACTTATTACGCAGAAAATAATTATTCCTCCACCTGACAGCAGGGACCCACCGGACGGGCAACCATATTTCACGAAAAAACGTTTTCCCCTGACTGCTGGGACCCACCAGCCACATCTTCGCACACAAGGAAGTGCTTCCGGGCAAAAAAAATGATTCACCCCCCTGACTGCTGGGACCCACCAGCTCCATCTTCGCACGCAAGGAAGTGCCTGACGGTGGGGACCCACCTGGTCAAAGCGTACGTAGCATTGTCATTCTGGTTGTGAACGTGTATGTACATACTGGTCGATGTAGAGGCGCTCACTTGTTGTAGTAGAGGCGCGCACGTAGCATGTACATGTATGTACAGTGGCCAGTGTGCAAGAAAGAAAATACGGCCACGTACGTACATACAGGCGGGGTCTCGAACGCCTACTCGCGCATACATACGGCCAGGGCTCGTATACATGGCTGGGTCGGAACCAAGAAACAACGTCGTCGTCATGTTCATGGGGAGCCAGCCGGCTGGGTCGGCACGGAATGCATCGTCGTGTTCATCAGGAGGGCTTGGACGGAACAGCCGATGGAAGCGAGGCCTGGCGTACCTCACAACAGAGGAAACAGCCTTGTGTTCGACCGGCCACATTCTAAACAGGATCCTATTCATCCGGAGGGGTCTGGCGTACCGCAAAACGAAGGAAACGGAGTTCTATTGGACCTCCTACAGTTGAAACAGGGTCCTGTTGATCAGGAGGGGTGTTGCGTACCGCAAAATGGAGGAAACAGACTTGTGTTGGAGCGCTACGGTCCAAACGGGGGTCCTATTCATCGGGAGGGGTGTGGCGTACCGCAAAACAGGACTCCACGGGATACTGTTCATCTCCACCATTGACCTCCTCCAGCCTACACGGGCTACTGTTCATCCACCATCGACCTCCTCCAGCCTCCACCTACGGCTGTTCATCCACGGGCTCCTATTCATCCAGCCTCCACCGCGCGCTACTCCTCCAGCTACTATTCAACCAGCCCTCTCCACGAGCTCCTGTTCAACCACCCCTCCACGGGCTACTATTCATCTAGCCCTCCACCATCTACTGTTCAACCAGCCCTCCACGGGGTCGTCTTGTTCATCCAGCCCTCCACGGGGTCCTGTTCATCCAGCCCTAACCGGCTCGACCGATCGGGGTCCTGTTCATCTAGACGCAACACCACGGGGTCCTGTTCATCCACCCCCATGAGGAACAGTTCATCCAAACTCCCCAACAATGCTCACTGTTCATCCAGAGGTAGCATCGATCGGCTTCAGTTAGCATCAGTAGAGAAAGAATCGCTCGATCGCTCGGGTTCAGTAACGCGTAGCCTACAGTGCAATCGTTCTGGTTCAGTTAGGTGACGCCTCGCTCGGGTTCAGTTAGAGCCCAATGCCTTGCACCCACGCACGCACGGTACGGGAGAAACGCGCATCGCTCGGCCCGCGACCACCCACCGTAACCGGGAACTCCTCGATATTTTCCTCGCCCTCGCTTCTACCATGGTTTTTTTCCCGTCATGCAGCTGCGTCTCTGGCCCGCCCAGGACAAAAAGCCCATTTTTTGTCATGATTTTTTGTCATAGAAGTAGGAGCCCACCACATCTAAGATGATACCGGGTTTTGTCACAATTATCGTTATAGAAGTGTCATAAGTATGACAGAATTTTTTTTCGTTCGACCCAAAATGTCATGGATGTGTCTTTTGTTAGTGCACCCAGCGTCACGGGCGCCCACCTTGCAAGGTTGGGTGCCCGACAGCATCGCGGATAGTGGCAAGTTCATTGGGTATCTGCTAGGGCCGGCAGGCCTAAGTCATTGCAAGGATGCCACGGCAAGACGTCCACTTCACCTTTCCCCTACCTAATTCTCGGCGCATAGCAGATCTTTGTACATATTCTATGTATGAATAAAAGAGTTCCTAGTGTGCAAGAATTCCTAGGGGATAGTGGGAAGGATCTTCCATCCCTCACAACAAAGATGACTGCAAAAAGGAAAAGGCTAAATTGGAAAATTTTCAACTCCATATTCCTGAATTTTTTTTTGCAACACCCTTTGTTTGAACTTGGTGTTTGTATAAGAAACGTGCACGCGCAGAAATCCTACCGTAATCATTTGTGCCCTTGTCTATTTCGAGTTTGCTCAATAGTTCAGGTGGCTGCATTGAATTCGTGGAAGGGTAGCTTGCCGGTGGCAACACTATCAGCAGGCTACTAGGGATCCGCCCCCAAAGCGCTCGTGACTAGTGTGTGCCCCGGCAAGGTTCTGGCATGCGCATGGTTCTCATTACAAGGATAAAAGGCAAAGCAAATTAAAGGGATACCATACGTCCATACATACATTTAAAGTCATGTTACATCACAAAAGTGGCACAGACCTAACATAAGGTCAAATGTATCTTTCACGTGGCAGTGCAACAATGGATGTGATAACGGGCTTAATCAGTGTGATCGCCTTGGACCCTAGGAATGTTGAGGACCTTATCGGTGAAAGGAACAACGATTTTGTCGGTGGCGGTGATATCTGTGTTTGGTGGCAGCTTCTTGAAGACCTTGGAGATGTCAAGCCCTGGGCTGCAATGGACCAGGTTGAGCAGCGTAGCGTAGAGCATGCTGCGGGCGAACTACCGGGACTCGTTGGCGAAGGAGGTGTTCCTGTCATCATGATATGTCTTTAACGCTTCAATCAAACCGTCGAAGAACCTGGTCTATGGCACTGATGACCTCATGATTGTTGGTAGTGAATCTCCAGCTCTTCATGTCCATCTGTATCAACTGAGAAGTGAGGCGCTCTACCGTGTCAACCAGTTTCTCTGTCCATAGGGAGTGCATCTTCTGCAGCTCCTCATGCTTGTTCTTGACATCCTTCCGGAGGATCTTCTCGGCAGTCAGCTTCTCCATCAAGACTCTCTCCCGCTCTTTGGCGGATTCAAGATTCTTCTCCAGGCCAGCAAGTTTGGATTTTAGGTCCGGGGCCACGTCATTGGCAGCGGTAAGTTCTTGTCCCTTGGAGGAGAGATGCGTCTACAACTCCTCTAAAGCGAGGGTTGTTTTCTGTGCCTTGGCCTTGAGGGCCTCGACTTCCTTGCCGCTAACAGTGAGCTCTTCCTTCAAATTGCCTGCCTGGGCCTCTAGATCTGCCTTAGCGGAGACAACAATTGCAGCCCCATCAGCAACTTCCTTAAGCTTGGTGGCACTTACCAAGATTTGAGCCTCCATGGCTTCCTTGTGGGCGGCCGCCAACTTTTGGGTCCGGTGCTTCACGAGTTCTTCGATTTCCTCATCTTTGCTGCGAAGGGTGGCAACAATGATTTGCTCACGGGCAGCAAGCTCTTTTTCCTTGATGTTGAGCAGTGCTTCGCGCTCCGTCAACTTGTTGTTGTGAGCTATTGCCCTCCCGCAGGCAGCGGCTAGCTTCTCCTCTTAGTTTCGGAGCTTGCGGGATCGATCGTTGTACCATATGCGCAGCTCTTCAGCTTTCTCCTTCAGCTGCTGATGAACTGAGTCCATGGATTTGCACTCTGCTTGAGCTTGCTTCCACCTCTTGCCATACCTATCCTGGACGCCCTTGAACCCGATAGCCATGGCCTGCAAGAAGGCAAAGTCTTTGTGTTCATTGGCAATATCGTCGGCGTTTGTGGATTTCTGAGCCAAGGGGAGCAAGATCCGCTATAGCGACCAGACCTCAAACAGTCTGATCTCTGTGCATCAGTGTCATCCTTGGATCAGTAATGCTGACACGCACAATACTTGAAGGATTTATAACAGAGTAGCAATCACACACTTATTACATCAAATGTCTCAAAAGAGAACTTATTACAATAAATATGGCTTAAGGCCATCTAACAACGATAACAACGGAATGCTTGGAAGATAAGCGAGTCCATCAACTCCAACAACATCACTGAGTATAAGATCACGATCTAAGGCACCTTACTCATTGTCTGAAAAGTCTGCAACATGAACGTTGTAGCCCGAAAATGGGTCAGCACATGGAATATGCTGGCAATGTAACACATAGAGAGTAATGAAAGAATAATGCTATACTACATGCATATATGGCTGGTGGAAAGCTCTATGGTTACAGTTTTTGCATAAAGCCAATTTTTCCCTACTGCAAAGGAATAAATTTTATTTAACTATCATGGTGGTTGTTAAACATTGAGAAGGGTACTCCAACTCAATCCCAATTAAGCATCATCATTAAACCAAACAAAATTTAATTAAGTAACATGATGAGATTCACATGATAATCCAAGTACTAGATACTCAAAACGTCCATAACCGGGGACACGACTAACCATGATTAGTTTATACACTATGCAGAGGTTTGCGCACTTTTCCCCGCAAGACTCGATCTCCTCCGCTTGATTTCTCACACTATATGGTGTTTGAGAAATGGATGACCGAGACACAGTCTTTCAGAAGCATTAACTCTCTACTCCGGGGTTGACAGTACCAACCTACATCCCCTACATCTGCTAGTCTACCTCTTCAAGAGCTCACGCAACTTAATCAACTATGCTAGAGCCCATAGTAGCTTGCGGCTGCACACGGAAGTTTCTAGCATGAATAATCTCATGATCCCTTTGAGCCTGGGTGGCGGTCCATAGGAGAATCACATGGTACCCCGGGATTTCCAAAAATACCGGCAACACTGGGTTCCCCAGGTGCCTCAATCCACCCAGATGTGAATTTAAGTTGCCACCTTAAGTAAATCATTAATTAAACAATCTCACATCTGTCATGGATACACTCACCCAATCCACGTCTACTAGCATAGCATTGCATAATAAGCAAACGTAGAAGTAACTCCCAAGGGTTTGATAATAATAGGTAATAGGTTCTACCTCATCTACTTTCCAAAACCCACATGTTAATCAGATCCTAATCATGCAATTGTTTGAGGATTGATCTAATGCAATAAAACTGGGTAATAAAGAGGTATGATCAAAGTGTTACTTGCCTTGCTGATGATTCGTGAAACCTAGAGATTCGAAGTAGCAAGCGGCGCACTCCGTTTACTCTATCACAATCAAACAAGCATACAATAAGCACTCATCTAATGCACAAGTAAAAACTCAAATAAGAGATCTAACCAGAAAGTTCAACTTAAGAACTCCGGTTTGCAAAAAGAATCAAATCAAACAAAGCAACGAAACTCAAACGACGAAAGAAACAAGCTTTGTTTACTAATCTGGACCTAAGTCAAATTTTACAGTAGCAAAAACTTGTTTGAGTTGGTTAAACGGAAAGAGGGTTTCAAGACGAAACTCTAGGCGCTTGAATCGCCTGATTCCGATAAACGAGTAAAAAGTTATACTAAAACGAAAAATAGATCGGAAATCGCGATCGGAAATAATCGCGGAAAATCTGAGAAAAGGAAAAACGGACGAACAGGATAACGAACGAACATTCGCTGTCTACGAAAAAAATGAAAACCGTTCGTTAAAACGAACATATGGACGAACGTCCGCTAAATAAACTAAACCGAAAAATAGATCTAGTTTTTTTTAATAAAATCGAACGGAAAACCGGCGGAAAAACTGAACGGTTTTCTAAGGAAAACAACCGGCGGCGGGGCGGCGGCTACCTCCGGTGAAGGGGCGGCGGGGTCCGGCGGGTGCAGTAGCGTCGGTTCGGCGACGAGACGGCGGGGTTCGGCGGTCGGCGGCGACGGGCGGGGCGGCGGGGTTCAGCGGCGACGGCGGTCGGCGACAGCGACGTGGGCGACGGCGGCGGCGGCTGCTCGCAGCAGCGGCGGCGGGCTCGGGGCTAGTGTTTCGATGTAGGGCTCGACTGGGCTGACGGGCTCGGGGCGGCGCCTTATAGAGGCCCGGCCAGGTGGAGTCCTGGCCGAACACGGCCCAAAGTCTGTTCGCGTTTTTTTAAAACATTACGCGCAGAAAAACAAATAAAAGAAATAGTAAACGGACACCAAAAATCCTGAAATAAATTTTCCCCGGCTTCTAAAATCATGCCGGTCAAGATGAACATTTATTTGGGGCCTAAATGCAATTTTGAAAAACGCGCATTTTTCCTAAATTCAAATTAAATAGCAATAAACTCCAAAATAAAATCTTATTTGATTTAATTATCCAATCCTCAATATTTCTTTATTTTGGGAAAGTCATTTTATTCCCTCTCTCTTATTTTTATAATAGAAATAATTGAAGATAAAATAAATAAAATCAAATGATCCCATTTTCAAAAAATTGAGAAAACTCAAATATGAAAATAACAAAATCCCCAACTCTCTCCGAGGGTCCTTGAGTTGCGTAGAATTTCTAGGATCGAGCAAAAATGCAATAAATATGATATGCAATGATGATCTAACGTATAACATTCCAAATTGAAAATTTGGGATGTTACAAACCTACCCCCCTTAAGATGAATCTCGCCCTCGAGATTCGGGTTGGTTAGAAAATAGGTTTGGGTGGTCCTTCAGTAGATCTTCCTCTCGCTCCCAGGTGGCTTCGTCCTCGGTATGGTGGCTCCACTGAACTTTGCAAAACTTGATAACCTTGCTGCGGGTGACTCGGCTAGCATACTCGAGAATCTTGAGTGGCTTCTCTTCGTAGGTCAAATCGCTATCCAACTGAATCGCTTCCAGCGGCATTGTATCTCTCAGCGGTATCTCAGCCATCTCTGCGTGGCACTTCTTCAACTGGGAAACGTGGAACACATTGTGAACTCCTGACAATCCTTCGGGCAATTCCAACTTGTAAGCAACTTCTCCCATACGCTCCAAAACTTTGTATGGTCCCACAAAACGTGGCGCTAATTTCCCCTTAACTCCAAAGCGCTTAACTCCTCGAAGTGGAGATACACAAAGATAAACTCTGTCTTCGACTTTGTAAACTGTCTCCTTTACGTTTAGAATCTGCGTAGCTCTTCTGCCTGGACTGGGCTACTTTGAGCCTATCATGAATCAACTTCACCTTCTGTTCAGACTTCTTAATCAAATACGGTCCAAACAACTGGCGGTCTCCAACTTCATCCCACGATAATTGGGTCCTGCACCTCCTTCCGTACAAGGCTTCGAAAGGGGCCATCTTCAAACTGGGTTGATAACTGTTATTGTAAGAGAACTCTGCATAGGGCAAATTGTCGTCCCAACTAGATCCATAATCTAGCGCACAAGCTCTCAGCATATCCTCCAAAATCTGATTGACTCTCTCAGTCTGTCCATCTGTCTGCGGATGAAAAGCTGTACTGAACTCTAGCTTGGTACCCAAAGTTTTGTGCAACTAATTCCAGAACTTCGAGGTAAACTGGGTTCCTCTATCTGATACAATGCTCCTCGGAACTCCATGCAGACATACGATCCTGGTCATGTAGATCTTTGCCAACTTAGCACTGGTGTAGGTGGTCTTCACTGGGATGAAATGAGCTACCTTCGTCAAACGATCGACTACAACCCATATCGAGTCATAGCCTGAACGAGTCCTGGGCAATCCCATGATAAAATCCATGCCTAGCTTATCCCACTTCCATTCGGGTATCAGCAATGGCTGTAGCAATCCTGCTGGCTTCTGATGCTCTGCCTTCACTCTCTGACTGAAGGAAATATGCCCTAGAGGCAATAATAAAGTTATTATTTATTTCCTTATTTCATGATAAATGTTTATTATTCATGCTAGAATTGTATTAACCGGAAACATGATACATGTGTGAATACATGGACAAACATATAGTCACTAGTATGCCTCTACTTGACTAGCTCATTAATCAAAAATGGTTATGTTTCATAACCATAGACATGTGTTGTCATTTGATTAATGGGATCACATCATTAGGAGAATGATATGATTGACATGACCCATTCCGTTAGCCTAGCACTTGATCGTTTAGTATGTTGCTATTGCTTTCTTCATGACTTATACATGTTCCTGTAACTATGAGATTATGCAACTCCCGTTTATCGGAGGAACACTTTGGGTGCTACCAAACGTCACAACATAACTGGGTGATTATAAAGGAGTACTACAGGTGTCTCCAAAGGTACATGTTGGGTTGGCGTATTTCGAGATTAGGTTTTGTCACTCCGATTGTCGGAAAGGTATCTCTGGGCCCTCTCGGTAATGCACATCACTATAAGCCTTGCAAGCAATGTGACTAATGAGTTAGTTGCGGGATGATGCATTAGTAACGAGTAAAGAGACTTGCCGGTAACGAGATTGAACTAGGTATTGGATACCGACGATCAAATCTCGGGCAAGTAACATATCGATGACAAAGGGAACAACGTATGTTGTTATGCGGTTTGACCGATAAAGATCTTCGTAGAATATGTAGGAGCCAATATGGGTCCGCTATTGGTTATTGACCAATAATAGTTCTAGGTCATGTCTACATAGTTCTCGAACCCGTAGGGTCCGCACGCTTAAGGTTTCGATGACAGTTATATTATGAGTTTATGAGTTTTGATGTACCGAAGGAGTTCGGAGTCCCGGATGAGATCGGAGACATGACGAGGAGTCTCGAAATGGTCGAGACGTAAAGATCGATATATTGGACGACTATATTCGTAGTTCGGAAAGGTTCCGAGTGATTCGGGTATTTATCGGAGTACCGGAGAGTTACGGGAATTCGCCGGGGAGAAGTATTGGGCCTTATTGGGCCATACGGGAAAGAGAGAGGGGCTGCCTAGGGCAGGCCGCGCCCCCCCCAAGGCCTAGTCCAAATTGGACTAGGGGGAGGGGCCGCACCCCCTCCTTCCTTTCCTTCTCTCTTCCCCTTCCTTCTCTCCTACTCCTACTAGGAAAGGAGGAGTCCTACTCCTGGTGGGAGTAGGACTCCCCCCTTGGGCGCGCCTCCTCCTCCTTGGCCGGCCCTCCCCTTGCTCCTTTATATACGGGGGCAGGGGGGCACCCCATGAAACACAAGTTGATCTACGGATCGTTCCTTAGCCGCGTGCGGTGCCCCCCTCCACCATATTCCACCTCGGTCATATCGTCGCGGAGCCCTGCGCCGGTAGAGCATCATCATCGTCACCATGCCATCGTGCTGACGGAACTCATCCCCGAAGCTTTGCTGGATCGGAGCCCGGGGATCATCATTGAGCTGAACGTGTGCTGAACTCGGAGGTGCCGTACGTTCGGTGCTTGGATCGGTCGAATCGTGAAGACGTACGACTACATCAACCGCGTTGTCATAACGCTTCCGCTTACGGTCTACGAGGGTACGTGGACTACACTCTCCCCTCTCGTTGCTATGCCATCACCATGATCTTGCGTGTGCGTAGGAATTTTTTTGAAATTACTACGTTACCCAACAGTGGTATCCGAGCCTAGGTTTTATGCATTGATGTTATATGCACGAGTAGAACACAATTGAGTTGTGGGCGATACAAGTCATACTGCTTACCAGCATGTCATACTTTGGTTCGGCGGTATTGTGAGATGAAGCGGTCCGGACCGACATTACACGTACGCTTACGCGAGACTGGTTTCACCGTTACGAGCACTCGTGCTTAAAGGTGGCTGGCGGGTGTCTGTCTCTCTCACTTTAGCTGAATCGAGTGTGGCTACGCCCGGTCCTTGCGAAGGTTAAAACAGCACCAACTTGACAAACTATCGTTGTGGTTTTTGATGCGTAGGTAAGAACGGTTCTTGCTAAGCCCGTAGCAGCCACGTAAAATTTGCAACAACAAAGTAGAGGACGTCTAACTTGTTTTTGCAGGGCATGTTGTGATGTGATATGGTCAAGACGTGATGCTATATTTTATTGTATGAGATGATCATGTTTTGTAACCGAAGTTATCGGCAACTGGCAGGAGCCATATGGTTGTCGCTTTATTGTATGAAATGCAAACGCCTTGTAATTGCTTTACTTTATCACTAAGCGTAGCGATAGTCGTAGAAGCAATAGATGGCGTAACGACAATGATGCTACGATGGAGATCAAGGTGTCGCGCCGGTGACGATGGTGATCACGACGGTGCTTCGGAGATGGAGATCACAAGCACAAGATGATGATGGCCATATCATATCACTTATATTGATTGCATGTGATGTTTATCCTTTATGCATCTTATCTTGCTTTGATTGACGGTAGCATTTTAAGATGATCTCTCACTAATTATCAAGAAGTGTTCTCCCTGAGTATGCACCGTTGCCAAAGTTCGTCGTGCCCAGACACCACGTGATGATCGGGTGTGATAAGCTCTACGTCCATCTACAATGGGTGCAAGCCAGTTTTGCACACGTAGAATACTCAGGTTAAACTTGACGAGCCTAGCATATGCAGATATGGCCTCGGAACACGGAGACCGAAAGGTCGAGCGTGAATCATATAGTAGATATGATCAACATAGTGATGTTCACCATTGAAAACTACTCCATCTCACGTGATGATCGGTTATGGTTTAGTTGATTTGGATCACGTGATCACTTAGAAGATTAGAGGGATGTCTTTCTAAGTGGGAGTTCTTATGTAATATGATTAATTGAACTTTAATTTATCATGAACTTAGTCCTGGTAGTATTTTGCAAATTATGTTGTAGATCAATAGCTCGCGTTGTTGCTTTCATATGTTTATTTTGATATGTTCCTAGAGAAAATTGTGTTGAAAGATGTTAGTAGCAATGATGCGGATTGGATCTGTGATCTGAGGTTTATCCTCATTGCTGCAAAGAAGAATTATGTCCTTAATGCACCGCTAGGTGACAGACCTATTGCAGGAGCAGATGTAGACGTTATGAATGTTTGGTTAGCTCAATATGATGACTACTTGATAGTTTAGTGCACCATGCTTAACGGCTTAGAATCGGGACTTCAAAGACGTTTTGAACGTCATGGACCATATGAGATGTTCCAGGAGTTGAAGTTAATATTTAAAGAAAATACCCGAGTTGAGAGATATGAAGTCTCCAACAAGTTCTATAGCTAAAAGATGGAGGAGAATCACTCAACTAGTGAGCATGTGCTCAGATTGTCTGGGTACTTCAATCGCTTGAATCAAGTGGGAGTTAATCTTCCAGATAAGATAGTGATTGACAGAGTTCTCTAGTCATCATCACCAAGTTAGTAGAACTTTGTGATGAACTATAGTATGCAAGGGATGATGAAAATGATTCCCGGTCTCTTCGTGATGTTGAAATCGACGAAGGTAGAAATCAAGAAAGAGCATCAAGTGTTGATGGTTGACAAGATCACTAGTTTCAAGAAAAGGGCAAAGGGAAAGAAAGGGAAACTTCAAGTAGAATGGCAAACAAGTTGTCACTCCCGTGAGGAAGACCAAAGCTGGACCAAAGCCTGAAACTGAGTGCTTACACTACAAAGGGAATGGTCACTGGAAGCAGAAATGCCCTGAATATTTGGTGGATAAGAAGAATGGCAAAGTGAACAAGAGTATATTTGATATACAGGTTATTGATGTGTGCCTTACTAGTGTTTATAGTAGCCCCTGAGTATTTGATACTTGTTCGGTTGCTAAGATTAGTGACTCGAAACAGGAGTTACAGAATAAACAAAGACTAGTTGAAGGGGAAGTGACGATGAGTGTTGGAAGTAGTTCCAAGATTGATATGATCATCATCGCACACTCTCTATACTTTCGAGATTAGTGTTAAACCTAAATAAATGTTGTTTGGCGTTTGCGTTGAACATGAATATGATTTGATCATGTTCATTGCGATACGGTTATTCATTTAAAGTCAAAGAATAATTGTTGTTCTGTTTACATGAATAAAACCTTCGATGGTCATACACTCAATGAAAATGGTTTGTTGGATCTCGATCGTAGTGATACACATATTCATAATGTTGAAGCCAAAAGATGCAAAGTTAATAATGATAGTGCAACTTATTTGTGGCACTGCCGTTTGGGTCATATCGGTGTAAAGCGCATGAAGAAACTCCATAAAGATGGATTTTCAGAATCACTTGGTTATGAATCATTTGATGCTTGCGAACCGTGCCTATTGGGCAAGATGACTAAAACTCCGTTCTCCGGAACAACGGAACGAGCTACTGACTTATTGGAAATAATACATACCGATGTATGCGATCCAATGAGTGTTGATGCTCGTGGCAAGTATCGTTATTTTCTAACCTTCACAGATGATTTGAGCAGATATGGGTATATCTACTTGATGAAACATAAGTCTGAAATAGTTGAAAGGTTCAAAGAATTTCAGAGTGAAGTGGAAAAATCATCGTAACAAGAAAATAAAGTTTCTGCGATCTGATCGCGGAGACGAATATTTGAATTACGAGTTTGGTCTTCAATTAAAACAATGTGGAATAGTTTCATAGCTCACGCCACCTGGAACAAGACAACATTATGGTGTGTCCGAACGTCGTAACCGCACTTTATTGGATATGGTGCGATCTATGATGTCTCTTACTGATTTACCATTATCGTTTTGGGGTTATGCATTAGAGACAGCTGCATTCACGTTTAAAAGGGCACCATCTAAATCCGTTGAGACGACACCGTATGAACTATGGTTTAGAAGTAAACCTAATCTGTCGTTTCTTAAAGTTTGGAGTTGCGATGCTTATATGAAAAAGGTTTTCAACCTGATAAGCTCGAACCCAAATCGGAGAAGTGCATCTTCATATAATACCCAAAGGAAACTGTTGGGTACTCCTTCTATCACAAATTCCAAGGCAAAACATTCGTTGCTAAGAATGGATCCTTTTTAGAGAAGGAGTTTCTCTCGAAAGAAGTGAGTGGGAGGAAAGTAGAACTTGATGAGGTAACTGTACCTGCTCCCTCATTTTAAAGTAGTTCATCACAGAAATCTGTTCCTGTGACTACTACACCAATTAGTGAGGAAGTTAATGATGATGATCATGAAACTTCAGATTAAGTTACTACAGAACCTCGTAGGGCTTACAGAGTAAGATCCGCACCAGAGTGGTACGGTAATCCTGTTCTGGAAGTTATGTTACTAGACCATGACGAACCTACGAACTATGAAGAAGCGATGGTGAGCCCAGATTCCGCAAAATGACTTGAGGCCATGAGATCTGAGATAAGATCCATGTATGAAAACAAAGTATGGACTTTGATTGACTTGCCCAATGATCAGCGAGACATTGAGATTAAATGGATCTTCAAGAGGAAGACGGACGCTGATAGTGTTACTATCTACAAAGCTAGAATTGTCACAAAAGGTTTTCGACAAGTTCAAGGTGTTGACTACGATGAGAGTTTTTCACTCGTATCTATGCTTAAGTCTGTCTGAATCATGTTAGCAATTGCCGCATTTTATGAAATCTGGCAAATGGATAAATAAAACTGCATTCCTTAATGGTTTTCTTAAAGAAGAGTTGTATATGATGCAACCAGAAGGTTTTGTCAATCCTAAAGGTGCTAACAAATTGTGCAAGCTCCAGCGATCCATCTATGGACTGGTGTAAGCATCTCGGAGTTGGAATATATGCTTTGATGAGTTGATCAAAGCATATGGTTTTATACAGACTTTTGGAAAGGCCTGTATTTACAAGAAAGTGAGTGGGAGCTTTGTAGAATTTCTAATATTATATGTGGAGGACATATTGTTGATTGGAAATGATATAGAAATTCTGGATAGCATGAAAGGATACTTGAATAAGAGTTTTTTTCCAAAGAAAGACCTCGGTGAAGCTGCTTACACATTGAGCATCAAGATCTATATAGATAGATCAAGACGCTTGATAAGATTTTTCAATGAGTACATACCTTGATAATTTTTTTGAAATAGTTCAAAATGGAACAGTCAAAGAAGGAGTTCTTGCCTGTGTTGCAAGGTGTGAAGTTGAGTAAGACTCAAGACCCGACCATGGCAGAAAATAGAAAGAGAATGAAAAGTCATTCCCTATGCCTCAGTCATAGGTTCTATAAAGTATGCTATGCTGTGAAACAGACCTATTGTATACCTTGCTCTGTGTTTGGCAAAGGAGTACAATTTTGATCTAATAGTAGATCACTGGACAGCGGTCAAGAATATCCTTAGTGAAGACTAAGGAGATGTTTCTCGATTATGGAGGTAATAAAAGAGCCCGTCGTAAAAGTTACAACGGTGCAAGTTTTCACACCGATCCAGATGACTCTAAGTCTCAATCTGGATACATACTGAAAGTGGGAGCAATTAGCTAGAGTAGCTCCGTGCAGAGCATTGTAGACATATAATATTTGCAAAATACATGCGGCTCTGAATGTGACAGAACCATTGACTAAGCTTCTCTCACGAGCAAAACATGATCATACCTTAGTACTCTTTTGGGTGTTAATCACATAGAGATGTGAACTAGATTATTGACTCTAGTAAACCCTTTGGGTGTTGATCACATGATGATGTGAACTATGGGTATTAATCACATGCAGATGTGAATATTAGTGTTAAATCACATAGCGATGTGAACTAGATTATTGACTCTAGTGCAAGTGGGAGACTGAAGGAAATATGCCCTAGAGGCAATAATAAAGTTATTATTTATTTCCTTATTTCATGATAAATGTTTATTATTCATGCTAGAATTGTATTAACCGGAAACATGATACATGTGTGAATACATAGACAAACATATAGTCACTAGTATGCCTCTACTTGACTAGCTCATTAATCAAAGATGGTTATGTTTCATAACCATAGACATGTGTTGTCATTTGATTAATGGGATCACATCATTAGGAGAATGATGTGATTGACATGACCCATTCCGTTAGCCTAGCACTTGATCGTTTAGTATGTTGCTATTGCTTTCTTCATGACTTATACATGTTCCTGTAACTATGAGATTATGCAACTCCCGTTTACCGGAGGAATACTTTGGGTGCTACCAAACGTCACAACGTAACTGGGTGATTATAAAGGAGTACTACAGGTGTCTCCAAAGGTACATGTTGGGTTGGCGTATTTCGAGATTAGGTTTTGTCACTCCGATTGTCGGAGAGGTATCTCTGGGCCCTCTCGGTAATGCACATCACTATAAGCCTTGCAAGCAATGTGACTAATGAGTTAGTTGCGGGATGATGCATTATGTAACGAGTAAAGAGACTTGCCGGTAACGAGATTGAACTAGGTATTGGATACCGACGATCGAATCTCGGGCAAGTAACATACCGATGACAAAGGGAACAACGTATGTTGTTATGCGGTTTGACCGATAAAGATCTTCGTAGAATATGTAGGAGCCAATATGGGCATCCAGGTTCCGCTATTGGTTATTGACCAAGAATAGTTCTAGGTCATGTCTACATAGTTCTCGAACCCGTAGGGTCCGCACGCTTAAGGTTTCGATGACAGTTATATTATGAGTTTATGAGTTTTGATGTACCGAAGGAGTTCGGAGTCCCGGATGAGATCGGGGACATGACGAGGAGTCTCGAAATGGTTGAGACGTAAAGATCGATATATTGGACGACTATATTCAGAGTTCGGAAAGGTTCCGAGTGATTCGGGTATTTATCGGAGTACCGGAGAGTTACGGGAATTCGCCGGGGAGAAGTATTGGGCCTTATTGGGCCATACGGGAAAGAGAGAGGGGCTGCCTAGGGCAGGCCGCGCGCCCCCAAGGCCTAGTCCGAATTGGACTAGGGGGAGGGGCCGCACCCCCCTTCCTTCTCTCCTACTTCTACTAGGAAAGGAGGAGTCCTACTCCTGGTGGGAGTAGGACTCCCCCCTTGGGCGCGCCTCCTCCTCCTTGGCCGGCCCTCCCCTTGCTTCTTTATATACGGGGGCAGGTGGCACCCCATGAAACACAAGTTGATCTACGGATCTTTTCTTAGCCGTGTGCGGTGCCCCCCTGCACCATATTCCACTTCGGTCATATCGTCGCGGAGTTTAGGCGAAGCCCTGCGCCGGTAGAGCATCATCATCGTCATCACGCCGTCGTGCTGATGGAACTCATCCCCGAAGCTTTGCTGGATCGGAGCCCGGGGATCGTCATCGAGCTGAACGTGTGCTGAACTCGGAGGTGCCATACGTTCGGTGCTTGGATCGGTCGAATCGTGAAGACGTACAACTACATCAACCGCGTTGTCATAACGCTTCCGCTTATGGTCTACGAGGGTACGTGGACTACACTCTCCCCTCTCGTCGCTATGCCATCACCATGATCTTGCGTGTGCGTAGGAATTTTTTTGAAATTACTACGTTACCCAATACTGACATACATCACAAACTGCTACATATTCCACAATATCCTTCTTCATTCCGGTCCACCAGAAAGTGTCCTTCAAATCCAAATACATCTTGGTATTTCCTGGGTGAATCGAATACGGTGAATCATGGGCCTCCTGTAGAATCAACATCCTGATCTCCGGGTCATTAGGCACATAAACGCGGTCCTCAAAGCATAAGGTATCGTGCTCATCCTCACGAAATCCCTTAGATTTTCCTTTGCTCATCTTCTCCTTTATCTCGGCAATCTCCTTGTCAATCTTCTGGGCTTCTCTGATCTTATCCATCAAAGTAGACCAAATCTCCAATGCTGCTACATAGCCTCTCAAAACTATCCCCAAGCATAGTTCGCGAAGATCCTTGGCTAACTCCTTTGGTAACTCTCCGGTCATGAGTGTGTTGACATGGCTCTTGCGGCTCAACGTATCGGCTACTACGTTAGCCTTTCCGGGGTGATAATGCAATCTCATGTCGTAATCCTTGATGAGCTCCAACCATCTCCTTTTCCTGAGATTCAACTCCTTCTGTGTGAAGATGTACTTCAAACTCTTGTGATCCGTGTACACCTCACAATGGTTTCCGATGAGAAAATGTCTCCATGTCTTCAAAGCATGCACTACAGCTGCTAACTCCAAATCACGTGTAGCATAGTTCAACTCATGGGGTTTAAGATGTCGCGAGGCATACAAAACAACTCTTCCCTCCTGCATAAGCACTGCTCCAAGTCCTCGACGAGAAGCGTCACAATATACTTCATAATCCTTGCGCTGATCAGGCAGAATCAACACTGGTGATATAACCAAATGTTTCTTCAACTCCTGGAAACTGGCCTCACATTCCTTTGTCCATTTGAACTTGGTGTCCTTCTTCAACAACTCTGTCATGGGCTTTGCAATCTTTGAGAAATTCTCAATGAACCTCCGGTAGTATCCTGCGAGTCTGAGAAAACTCCGGATCTCTCCAACTGTTGTTGGGGCTTCCCAATTTGTCACGGTGACAACTTTGGTGGGGTCTACTGCGATCCCTTCTCCGGATATAACATTTCCGAGAAATCCAACTTCCTTTAACCAAAACTCACATTTGCTGAACTTGGCATATAGCTGATGTTCTTTGAGCTTCTCCAGTACCAAATGCAAATGCTCCTTATGCTCCTCTTCATTCTTCGAGTAGACCAAAATATCATCAATGAACACCACGACGAACTTATCCAGAAACTCCATAAACACCTTGTTCATCATGTTCATGAAATAGGCAGGTGCATTTGTCAGACCAAATGACATAACAGTTTACTCGTATAGCCCGTACCTGGTGGTAAAAGCCGTCTTGGGTATATCCTGCTCTCGAATCTTCAACTGGTGGTATCCTGATCGCAAATCGATCTTGGAAAATACCTTAGCTCCTTACAATCGGTCAAACAAGTCATTGATCATCTACAGTGGGTACTTGTTTTTGATTGTCACCTCATTCAATCCTCGATAATCAAAAACCATCCTCAATGATCCATCCTTCTTCTCCACTAGAAGTACTGGCGATCCCCAAGGTGAAGAACTTGGGCGAATATAGCCTTTATCCAGTAACTCCTTAATCTGCTTCTTAATTTCATGCAAATCCTTTGCGGGCATCCTGTACGGTCTCTTAGATATCGGCCCGATGCCTGGGAAAAGCTCAATCAAAAACTCAATGTTTCTATCCGGTGGCATGCCTGGCAACACCTCTGGAAATACGTCAGGAAAATCCTTCACCGCTCGTACTTCTTCCTGTACAACTCCTGATAAGGAATTCACTTGAGTCCTCTTCGGCACATGCCGGGATACATACTTGATCCTTCTTCCTTCTGGCGTGGTAAGCAAAATCGACTTACTGGCGCATTCAATGTTCCCTCCATACTTCGATAACCAATCCATGCCTAATATCACATCCAGTCCTTGCGACTCCAGTACTATTAGGTCTGAGGGAAACACGTAGTTACCAATCCTTAATGGTAAACGATCACACCATAGACTAGCCATATACTCTGCTCCTGGCGAGGTTACTAACATGGATGACCTAAGGGCTTGGGTTGGCAGGTTATTCTTATCCACAAATACCCTTGATATGTATGAATGCGATGCACCAGTATCAAAAAGAACGATTGCAGTAAATGACTCAAACCAAAAACTTACCTATTACTGCATCTGGTTGGGCTTCAACCTCCTCCATGCTAACGTGGTTCACCTGTCCTTTGTTGAAAGGATTGGGCTTCTTCCCAGAACTTCCATTACCGTTTCCATTTTTTGCTTCAGGACATTCGGTGGCATAATGTCTAGTCTTCTGGCATTTGTAACAGGTGACGTGGCTCAGATCCCTCTTGGCTGGTGTCAATGGGTTGGTGCGGTTCTGTCCTTTGCTTCCTCCATTCCCATTACCATTCTTGGGGCCACTATGGTTGTGTGAACTACCTCCTCCATGGGTATGCTAAAAATGTCCTCCCGAGTTCGAGGTAAAATGAGGCTTCTGTTGAGCTCCAGAATTGTACTTCCCTTTTCCATACTTCCTCTTGTGGCTGTCAATCTGCTGCTGCTTCCCTTCAATCATAAGAGCTCTATCTACCAACTCCTGGTAGTTGTTGAAGGTTGCTACCGCCTACTGCATGCTCAGCTCATCATTCAGTCCTTCCAGAAACTTTTCCTGCTTAGCTGCATCCGTAGCAACGTCATCTGGGGCATAACGTGCTAGCTTACTAAAGTCATCCACATACTGGCCAACAGTACGTCCTCCCTGGCGTAAGTTGCGAAACTCACGCTTTTTCATGGCCATAGCTCCTGCTGAAACATGGGCAGTACAGAAAGCTTGCTGAAACTGATCCCATGTCATAGTGTCGATAGGATAAGCGGCTGTGAAATTCTCCCACCATGATGCTGCGGGTCCATCAAGCTGATGTGCGGAAAAATGCACCTTCTCCGCATCTGTGCATCCTGCAGTGGTCAACTCCCTTCCCATCTTGCGGAGCCAATCATCTACAACTATCGGCTCGGTGCTACTGGAGAACACCGGCGGATTCAGCCTCAAGAAACGGGCTAAGTGATCAACAGGTGGTGGTGGTGGTGGGTTGTTGTTGTTGTTGTTCCCCTGATTCTGATTCTGGACTAGTATCTGCATCAATGCATTCTGCTGCTGGATCAACTGGGTGAGCTTCGGTGGGAAAGCAAATCCATTGTCATGTCTCGGAGGCATCTGAGGGTTTAGAAAAGATGAGAATATAGAATAGAATGAGGTCTAGAGAGAAAACACTACCCATATGCACATGAGACAAAAGCAAACAATATCACTTCAATCAATTCAAACAAGGGCATACAACGGTCTAACTATCGTTACAAAAGTGCTCGGACTATACTATATACATGGGGAATACTACTACTGTTATGGTGGTCGACTAGAAAAACTACTCGGTCGAAGACTCCATGATATCTGCTCCAGCTTCATCAACAAAGTCATCATCACTATCGTCTGGGTCCGAGTCGGTGTCGTCGATGATGATGTAGTTCTCCGGACAAGTGCAATCATCGTCTTCTCCTCCAGTCGCGGGAAATCCCATGAATACTTTTAGCTTCTTCTTCAGATCATCATTCTTCTCCACGAGTGTCGTCATTTCCTCCTCATATCCATCGCGCGTAGACTTGAGTTCTTCCTCCAGCTCCGTGATCTTGGTCAATGCCTTCTTCAGATCCATCATGCATGCGCACATTTGGTTCTTCTGGCGACGTATGTGCTGGTTTAACTCCTGGATGAAAGCTGCAATTGATCTATCCTTCCTGGTGCTGATCATCTCCCATTGCTCATCTCGGCGCCCATAAATCTGATAGATAGTATCCTTGAGATCCTTGTGGTAAACTTCTCCAACGCGACCCATGGTGATGTGAGCTGCCATGCTCTTTCCTAGACTCCAGGTTGGTGCATCAAAGGAAAACTCTATGGGCTTAGTGACTGGCATGAACGTTCTTCCTAGAACTTGAACTTGAATCATCCAGTGCTCCTCTTCAGGTAAAGTGGCGATGTAGGTCCCGGTGAAGCTTGGTACTCCGATGTTCAGATATCTAGTGACTTTCTTCAAGTGGTGTCCAAAGGGTGTATCTTCATCCGGTTGCGCGAACTTGTTCCTTGCATCCGCCATCCTAAAAGAGTAGAAAAGATGAGGAGTCAAAAATGAGAAGAGAGAGTAGTGATCTAGGGCTTTAGCTTAGTGGTCATGTCCTACAGTCAACGTGTGCTCTGATACCATCTTGTAGCGACCAGACCTCAAATAGTATGATCTCTGTGCATCAGTGTCATCCCTGGATCAGTAATGCTGACACGCACAATACTTGAAGGATTTATAACAGAGTAGCAATCACACACTTATTACATTGAATGTATTAAAACAGAACTTATTACAATAAATATGGCTTAAGGCCATCTAATAACGATAACAATGGAAGGCTTGGATGATAAGCGAGTCCATCAACTCCAACGGCATCACTGAGTATAAGATCACGACCTAAGGCACCTTACTGGTCGTCTGAAAAGTCTGCAACATGAACGTTGCAGCCCGAAAATGGGTCAGCACATGGAATATGCTGGCAATGTAACACATAGAGAGTAATGAAAGAATAATGCTATACTACATGCATATATGGCTGGTGGAAAGCTCTATGGTCACAGTTTTTGCATAAAGCCAATTTTCCCCTACTGCAAAGGAATAAATTTTATTTAACTATCATGGTGGTTGTCAAACATTGAGAAGGGTGCTCCAACTCAATCCAAATTAAGCATCATCATTAAACCCAACAAAATTTAATTAAGTAACATGATGAGATTCACATGATAATCCAAGTACTAGATACTCAAAACGTCCATAATCGGGGACACGGCTAACCTTGATTAGTTTATACACTCTGCAGAGGTTTGCACACTTTTCCCCGCAAGACTCGATCTCCTCCGCTTAATTTCTCGCACTACGTGGTGTTTGAGAAACGGATGATCGAGACACAGTCTTTCAGAAGCATTAACTCCCTACTCCGGGTAGACAGTACCAACCTACATCCCCTACATCTGCTAGTCTACCTCTTCAAGAGCTCACGCAACTTAATCAACTATGCTAGAGCCCATAGTAGCATGCGGCTGCACACAGAAGTTTCTAGCATGAATAATCTCATGATCCCTTTGAGCCTGGGTGGCGGTCCATAGGAGAATCACACGGTACCCCGGGATTTCCAAAAATACAGGCAACACTGGGTTCCCGAGGTGCCTCAATCCACCCAGATGTGAATTTAAGTTGCCACCTTAAGTAAACCATTAATTAAACAATCTCACATCTGTCATGGATACACTCACCCAATCCACGTCTACTAGAATAGCATGGCATAATAAGCAAACGTAGAAGTAACACCCAAGGGTTTGATAATAACAGGTAATAGGTTCTACCTCATCTACTTCCCAAAACCCACATGTTAATAAGATCCTAATCATGCAATTGTTTGAGGATTGATGTAATGCAATAAAACTGGGTAATAAAGAGGTATGATCAAAGTGTTACTTGCCTTGCTGATGATCCGTGAAACTTAGAGATTCGAACTAGCAAGCGGCGCACTCCAGGTACTCTATCGCAAACAAACAAGCATACAATAAGCACTCATCTAATGCACAAGTAAAAACTGAAATAAGAGATCTAACCAGAAAGTTCAACTTAAGAACTCCGGTTTGCAAAAAGAATCAAATCAAACGAAGCAACGAAACTCAAACAGCGAAAGAAACAAGCTTCGTTTACTAATCTGGACCTAAGTCAAATTTTACAGTAGAAAAAACTTGTTTGAGTTGGTTAAACGGAAAGAGGGTTTCTAGACGAAACTCTAGGCGCTTGAATCACCTGATTATGATAAACGAGCGAAAAGTTATACTAAAACAAAAAACAGATCAGAAATCACGATCAGAAATAATCGTGGAAAATCCGAGAAAAAGAAAAACGGATGAACAGGCTAACAAACGAACGTTCGCTGTCTGCGAAAAAAACGAAAACCGTTCGTTAAAAGGAATGTATGGACGAACGTCCCGCTAAATAAACTAAACCGAAAAGACAGATTTAGGTTTTTTTTAACAAAACCGAACGAAAAACTGACGGAAAAACTGGACGGTTTTCTGAGGAAAACCGCTGTCGGCGGGGCGGCGGGGACCGACGGGTGCGGCGGCGGCGGTCTGGTGACGAGGCGGTGGGGTCCGGCAGCGACGGGCGGGGCGGCGAAGTTCGGCGGCGACGGCAGTCGGTGGCGGCGACGCGGGCGACGGCTGCTTGCAGCGGCGGCGGTGGCGGCGGGCTCGGGGCTAGGGTTTCGGCGCCGGGCTTGGCTGGGCTGACGGGCTCTGGGCGGCGCCTTATAAAGGCCTGGCCAGGCAGAGTCCTAACCGAACACGGCCCAAAGTCGGTTCGCGTTTTTTTCCTAAAAACATTACGCGTAGAAAAACAAATAAAAGAAATACTAAACGGACTCCAAAAATCCCGAAATAAATTTTCCCCGGCTTCTAAAATCAAGCCGGTCAAGATGAACATTTATTTGCGGCCTAAATGCAATTTTGAAAAATGCACATTTTTCCTAAATTCAAATAAAATAGCAATAAACTCCAAAATAAAATCTTATTTGATTTTATTATCAAATCCTCAATATTTCTTTATTTTGGGAAAGTCATTTTATTCCCTCTCTCTTATTTTTATAATATAAATAACTGAAGATAAAATAAATAAAATCAAATGATCCCATTTTCAAAAATTTGAGAAAACTCAAATATGAAAATAACGAAATCCCCAACTCTCTCCGAGGGTCCTTGAGTTGCGTAGAATTTCTAGGATCGAGCCAAAATGCAATAAATATGATATGCAATGATGATCTAATGTATAACATTCCAAATTGAAAATTTGGGATGTTACATCCGCACAATCTCTTCATCAGTACTTTCCCCCACACCCCCAGAGTGAGTTGGGGGATCCAAGTCCGTGCTATGGAACACTCAATCCCGTATTTCTTGGTGTGTTCTACGAGGTGGAAATTGTCGGTGTTTGCTTGGTGGGGGCTGGAATGACGTCCACAACAGGTGCCTCGTCCACGTCCATCTTGGCGGGTTCAGGCCTACTGCCGTGGGGCTCCTCTAGTTCTGTGGGGGCTTCATGAAGGTCCCTGACCACCCGCTCAGCATCCTCTGTCGTGGCAATCTTGACAGCCTCATCGGTAACAACCTTCGCAATAACCGACACTGTCTCAAAGACCATGCTTCCTTCAGGAGAAACTGGGACTGTGGACCAGAGCGGAAAACAAGATTCAAATTATAAGTGCAAGGAACAAGAATTCAACTAGAAGGTGCGGAATGACTAAAGGATTACCTGTTGGCGCTTGTTGTGGGAGGATATCTACTTCCCCGACAGCTGGCGTTGCCGATGCAATACCCCCAACAACCACTGTTGTCAGGGTGGCACCTGTGCGAGCGAGCCCTTCGGTGGAGACCTTTGTCAAAGACGCACTTTCCAGAATGGTGGTTGAGGAGACCCCATGACAGGATCCGCCTCCTAGCGCTTCTCCTCTTGGTGGGCGTCTCCCATCTCCTTGTCAGATCCGAGAGGAGGGACCTCGGTGCTGGCACCAGATGGCGGGGCAGGCGGCACGTCCTCTCGCATGGGACTGGACTGGGGACTGGTGATCACAGAATCAACCACTGGCATCCCTTGCCCAGCACCTACCGGGGAGCCTCGCCCCTCCAAAGTCTTGGTGCATTTTGCCTGTTGCACCAGTGTTTCTTCATTCCTGGAAGACAAGAGAAAGTTAGATCAAGATAATAGTTGAGCAAGTCAAAGCTTGATTGGGAAAACACAAATATTTACTTATTCCTTGTTGTCAGATTTGAGGAGGACGTTCATGTTGTATTGAGGAGGCGGGGGAGTCTCCCTGGCCCTCTTGATGGCTGGCGGCAGCGAGCTCGGCAGATGCGAAGCCTCACTTTCCCCGGCAAGCTCTTTCTGAGAGAATGGGGGCTTGAATTTGACTTGCCGTACTGATTGCCGATGTATCGTTTCCTGAT
The DNA here is from genome assembly GCF_002162155.2 of Triticum dicoccoides. Classification (NCBI taxonomy): domain Eukaryota; kingdom Viridiplantae; phylum Streptophyta; class Magnoliopsida; order Poales; family Poaceae; genus Triticum; species Triticum dicoccoides. The sequence goes on along the minus strand of NC_041381.1, from coordinate 288,794,965 downwards.
GTCCCGTCTTAGAGGTTGATTTCCTTACCACGGGGGCGGGTCAGGGCGGGAAAGTGAGCGCAAACTCTTGGTTAGGCCTGCTTCGGAGGCAGCATGGTGGCTCGGAAACTTGAGGTTCCTCCCCTTCGAGCTTCCTGGCAGTCTTTGCCCTGGAATTTCATCTAGTCTCTTATAATAAGCAAAGTGTTCTTGTGGGCACACGGGAATTTCATCTAGTCACTTTCATCATGTTGGTTTTATTCGTGTTCGCTACTTTGATAATTTGATCTGTGAGTGGACCGGTGCTTGGGTGTTGTTCTTACTTGAACAAATCTCCCACTTATGATTAACCCTCTCGCAAGCATCCGCAACTATGAGAAAAGTATTAAGATAAAATCTAACCATAGCATTAAACATTTGGATCCAAATTGATCCCTTACGAAGTAGCTCATAAACTAGGGTTTAAGCTTCTATCACTCTAGCAACCCATCATCTAATAACTACTCCACAATGCATTCCCTTAATCCCAAATATGGTGAAGTGTCATGTAGTCGACGTTCACATGACACCACTAAGGGAATTACAACATACATATCATCAAAATATCAAACACATACCAAGTTCACATGATTACTTGCAACATGACTTCTCTCGTGACCTCAAGAACAAAAGTAACTACTCACAAATGATATTCATGCTCAAGATCATAGGGTATTAAATAGCATAATGGATCTTAACATATAATCTTCCGTCAAATAAACCATATAGTAATCAACTACAAGATGTAATCAACACTACTAGTCACCCACAGGTACCAATCTAAGATTCCGGTACAATGATTGAACACAAGAGATGAACTAGGGTTTGAGAGGAGATGGTGTTGTTGAAGATGTTGATAGAGATTGGCCTCCCAAAGATGAGAGGGTTGTTAGAGATGATGATGGCTTTGATTTCCCCCTCCGGGAGGGAAGTCCCCCCGGCGGGATCGCTCCGCTGAAGGGCAAAAGTGCTCCTGCTCAAGTTCCGCCTCGAGACGGCGGCACTCCATCCCAAAAGTCCTCTCCTTATTTTTTCTAGGTCAAAAGACCTTGAATAACAGAAGATGGGCACCGAAGGTGGGGTGGGCTGACCACAACCCACCAGGGCGTGCCTGGGGGCCCTGGCGCGCCCTGCTGTCTTGTGGTCACCAGGTGGCCCCCCTCTGATAGTTATTTGCTCCAGTATTTCTTATATATTCCAGAATAATTCTTCGTAAATTTTCAGCTCGTTTGGAGTTGTGCAGAATAGGTAGCTCTGATATAGCTTTTTCAGGTTCAGAATTCCAGCTGCCAGTATTCTCCCTCTTCGTGTAAACCTTGCATGAGAAAAGGCATTAGAATTACTCCATAAAGCATTATTATGCATAAAAACATTATGAATAACAGTAAGAAAACATGATGCAAAATGGATGTATCAACTCCCCCAAGCTTAGACCTCGCTTGTCCTCAAGCGAAAAACCGATATAGAAAAACATGTCCACATGCCTAGAGAGAGAGAGAGAGAGAGAGGTTCGATAAAAACCAAAATACAGAGATAGTAGCATCATGCTTATTATTGTAACAACAACAAACTTCATTATAAAACTTTATAATATAACTTCTCATGAACAAGTAACAATTCATCACAACATCGAAGTAAAAAGTATAAACTCAATTGAAAACCAACAAACCTATGTTCTCAGTCAACTTTGCAACTACAATTCATCATCTCTTCATGAAGGGTCTCTTATCTGAGCCTTTTGGCAAGTCCACATACTCAACCATCATTGAACTATGACTGCTAACACTCATCGTACACACATGAGCAAAAAGTTTCAATCAGACACATAGAAAGATAGGGGCTTATAATTTTGCATCCCAACTCATTCACCTCAAGGGTGATGTCAACAATAATAACTCATGGCCGCTCATATCCAACTGGGTATATGTGCCTAGATCTTTCCCCACCACATGATGCTTCCAAAAATAGAAAAATAAAAAGTAATGGGGAAGACTTTGACTCTTGAATGAAAAGGAAATACATAAAGTAAAAGATAGGCCCTTCATAGAGGGAAGCAGAGGTTGTCATGCTCTTTTTGGTTTGTATGCTCAATCTCTTAATGCAAAAGAATGTCACATTATATTGCTCCTTATGATGGCAACCTTTATAATGCAGTCCGTCCCTTTTATTACTTTGCCATCACAAGTTCGTACAACGCTCAATTTCTCTTACACTAAATGGTCAAACACATTTAGAAGCCATTTTTATTACATTATTGCACCGATGACAACTTACTTGAAGGATCTTGATCAATCCATAGGTAGGTATGGTGGACTCTCAAAACAAGATTTTGGGTTTAAGGGTTTTTGTATGCACAAGTAGTATTTCTACTTACTGCGTGTTTTTGGCTAGCAAAGATATTGGGCAAGCACCACATGTTGAAGGATCTATGACAATATAACTTCTATGCGAATATGAAAAAGCGTAAATCATTATGTTGTCTTCCTTGTCCCATGTCAACAATTTGGCATATAATATTTAATGAGAGCTCACAATCATAAAAGATGTCCAAGATAGTGTATTTGCATGTGAATCTCTCTTCCCTTATTAATTCTTTCATGAATTGCATCCACCTTATGATCATGGCTGAAATCCGTAATCATGAGGTGATTGGCACTGAGTCCACGCTCCACCATCGCTTGGCACTTGAAGACCTCCTGCTCCATAGCTTCGAGCATAGCCTCCATAGTTCATGTCTTGTTGGGCCCTTGAACATCCCGGATGTGGAGCATCCCCTCACACATCTCAATGGTTTGAGGGTGCTTCATCACCTCCGACAAGTAGGGGTTGATTACCCTCTCGAAGAACTTTTCCTTGTAGGAGCTTGGTGGAGCCATGGCGATCTAGATCTGATAGGAAAACAACACGAAATAAGAATAGAGGATTTTTCTGTGATGCAGTGGTCAATACGTCCCGGGGGTATATAAAGATTTTTTTTATCTTGGGAAACAAGCAAACATGAGAAAAATGGAGTCAGGAAGGGCAGGTGTGCCCTGGTGTATAGTGCCCACCTCGGTTTCCTTCCTGCTTGTTTCTTATTTTCCTAAATTTTCTAATATTCCAAAACTGACAAAAAATATTTTTGCGGAATTTTCGGAGTCCATTTACATACCGTATCACGTAACTCCGCTTTTTCAGGGTTCTGGAGTGTTCTGAAAGGTTTCTTTCCTCTGGTGTCATGGTTTGGATAATATTGGTTTCAACATTAATAGGCGTACCTGAGATATAGTGCTTAATTCTTTGCCCATAGACCACCTTTGGATTAGTGCCTTTGGCATTATTGATCTTAGTGGCTCCAGAACGATAAACCTCTTTGATAATATAAGGTCCTTCCCATTTGGAAAGAACTTTTCTTGCAAAGAATCTAAAACAAGAGTTGTACAAAAGAACAAGTTCACCAACTTTGAATTCCCGCTTTTGGATTCTTTTGTCATGCCACCTTTTAAGTTTTTCTTTGAATAGTTTCGCATTTTCATAAGCTTGGGTTCTCCATTCGTCTAGTGAGCTAATATCAAATAACCTCTTTTAATTGGCAAGTTTGAAATCATAATGAGTTCTTTAATTTCCCAATATGCTATCAGGACCCCGATCCTATGCCACACCGATCTAGCATGTAACACCTCATATCACTTTGCGGCCTCACACACGGTATTTCCACGGGTGTCGCCCTACCAGGCCCGGGACCGTTTGCGCCTTTTGGCTCACGTATATGATAGTGTCACTAGCATCCATATGATAAAGAAGCCGGGCTGACATGGCTAGTCGTAAACCCAAAGTGGCACTAACTTACAGGGACAGGCATACATGACCCAACAACGAACGTGTCGGTCATCAACGAGTGAATCTGGGCTGTAGCAGCTGGGCTAATAGGACTCCGGAGAATCTGGTTTATCGTAGTCTAGCAGGAGTCTGGTAGACACCACGTGACATTTCCCCAAAGGGACAGACACAGGAACAAAGAAGGACACATGCCGGCCAGCCTAAGTGTTCTGGAGTAGTAGCAAGCTACCAGGGCTTAGTGGAAGCACTAGGAGACATTTCCTAGTAAGAGAGGCTAGCAAGAATAAACAACTATATAATCAGATCCAACACATACCAAGCATTTCAATAACGTACACACAATATGCTCGATATGTGCAAATACAACATGGCATCACAACATGACTCTACAACTCAAGTAATTTATTCAACAGGCTCCGAGGAGCGAGATATTACAAAGATGGGTCTCTCGACCCAGCATTCAGAGCATACAAGTCAAAACACATGTGGAAGCTTAACATGTTTGAGTATAGACATCTACAAATGAAAATGGCTGAGAAGCCTGAATATCTACCAGATCCCGCCGAGGGCACAAGATCGTAGCTGAGGTAACAAGCTAAACGTCGAAGTCCACGCGGAACTACTAGTGAGACTGAAATCTCTCTGCAAAAACATAAAATAGACAAACGTGAGTACAAATGTACCCAGCAAGACTTACATCAGAACTATCTACATATGAATCATTATCAACAAAGGGGATGGCGGGGTTTAACTGCAGCAAGCCAGCTTTGACTCGATGGCTATCCTGAACTAGGACTGCAAGTAACTCTTTTTAGATGGTGCACACGAGTCCACATATTCACCATATCAATACACCACTATGGATCCGCTCCCGTCTCCCTAGGAAAATGCCATCCATAGCACTCAAGCTTATCTTGTGCATTTTAGAGTATCCACTTTCACTTGTCTATGAACTGTATAGGCAACCCAGAGGTCCTTTACCGCAGACACAGCTATTCCAATAGATGATGTTAACCGTGCAGGGGTGTACTTCTTCACACACGCTCTCACCACTTACCGCCATGTACACATCATGTATCTCAGCAACCTTCATGCGGGGGCCTGACGAGGGTGTCGGCCACGGCCTACCTAAACACTCAAGTCTCTAGTCCAGGTTTATCGCCTATTCAGGTTCCATCCGTAGGGAGTCCGGCCGAAGTTTCCACATACGGCCGCGAACGATGTGAGCAGGGTTCCCGAGACACCAAATGGGCACCCGGTACACCGTGCCACGTGCCTACCACATCACATCCCACCCCTCGGGTCAGCGCTGCGCACGGTCTCCAGCATACTACAAACACGAGAAACTACTTGCAACTCCTGGACAGAGGACAAGGGTGGTTAAGAAGCCGAGAGGGTCAATTAAGGATCCCAATGAGTGGTAGTAACTGTTCATGGATCACAAACACAGAACTCAATTCCTGAGGACGGCTTCAATGAGACAACCCAGCATGTACTCCTACATGGCCTCTCACCGCTACCTTTACCAAATCGTGTTCACACACTTAGCTCACACACAGTAGAACATGTTCACAATATTCCAGTTCATCCCTGATGAACCAGACCTGACTCAACTCTAAGCAGTAGCAGGCATGCCAACAAACATGAATGAGTAGGCACAACAGGGCTCAAACAACTCCTACTCATGCTAGTGGGTTTCATCTATTTACTGTGGCAATGACAGGTCATGTAGAGGGAAAGGGGGTTCAACTACGGCAGCAGGTAACACATGAGTCGTTGTTGTCCTAATGTAGTAAAAGAGAGCAGGAGCGAGAGGGTGGGATTGTATCAGAATGAACAAGGGGTTTTTGCTTGCCTGGCACTTATGAAGATAGTATAGTTCTTCATCGGTGTCATTGATCACATCGTCAAAACATACATCTACTGAGGGGTAAAAACCACCGACAGTAGAGAAAGAACACAATCAATGCAATGCAATAATATGATGCATGATCATGACATGGCAACATGCTGTGATTTGAGCTAATGCAACTATCAATGATTTAAATGAAGTTGATTTGAACCAAAGGGTTCAAATTCAAACTCCATATGTTAATATTCAAATGACATTTAATTGATTTTACCAGATCAGCTGGCATAAGTTTCTCAAACATGCATGAAAATGCCATAAACAGATTCTTTGAATTTTTCTGATAATTTTTCATATATAATTTATTTCATTCTGGGTTATAGATTAGTTCCTATGATTTTTAGAAGTTATAACTATTTACTAGAATTTCCTGGATTATTTTAAATCCAGAAAATCACTTACTGCGTCAGCACTACATCAGGCTGACGTCAGCGAGTCAACTGGGCGGCCAGGGTCAAACCTGACATGGGGGCCCATTAGTCAGTGACTTAGAGGTTAACTAAGGTTAAAACTAATCTTAAAACTAATAATGGCCTGGGCCCACTGGTCAGTGTCCCAGGGGTGATTAGTTGGGTCATTAGCAGCTAAAGGTGGTGCCACGTCAGCTGCGCCGGCGGTTAGACGGCAGCGACGAACCAGAGCGGCGGTGCCTCGCCGGGGTGGCGCTAGGGGCAGCGGCTGGGTGCCCTGAGGGCACCAGGAGGGAGCCTGTGCTCCCGTGCATCAAGTGGAGGCGGTAGCAGGTCGCGGGGTGGTCTGTAGCGGCGGCAGCGGCGAGTTGGGCGACAGCCGGAGCTCGGGTGTCGACGGAATCGACAACACAACGCATAGGAGGACCAGCGGTTTGCACCTACGGGATCTACGAGAGCTCACGAACCAAACAGAGGCATGCACGGGACCCTTTGGTCACCGGAGCCTCTTCGGCGACGAGCTCGTGCGGCGGCGGCATGCGAGACTCGCGGTCATCAGCGTTGCAGCGAGAAATCGATGATGGGGAGAGGGGGAGATGACGGCAGGGCTCATAGGGAGGTCGTACAGCAACTCAGTGGGCTCGAGGAGGCAGCGGCGATGGCGAATCCGATGACGGCATCCGATGGTCGTGGACGGGGAAGAAAGGTCAGGGACGGTGTTTCGGTTCTCTTCCGGTTGCGTGGCTCGATGAGGAGGACGTAGACGAGGCGGCGGGGCTCTTGTATATGTCAGAGAGGCGAGAGGGAGGCTATGGCTACGACAACAACGACGGCGAGCTCGGGCGAGGTTCGGCCATGGATACGGAAGGCAAGGGAGAGAGCAGGGGGCGAGTGAGGAGGTCGGGCAGATCTGAACGGCACCGAGGAGACGACCAGCGGCATCGCGCTGTCCTGGGGGACACATGCTAGCAGAGAGGAGGCATGGCGCCGCGAGCGCGCGTGCACTGTCTCCCTCCTCTGCCTACTGGCAGAGGTAGGTGATGACTGGCATGGGCCAGGTGGGCCGGCCCAGTCAGGTAGGTGGCCTAGGTAAACTTTCCTCTCTCTCTCTCTCTCTCTCTCTCTCTCTCTCGTTTTTGAATCTTTTCTGTTTTCTATTTTCTGCAATTGTTTTGGCTTATTAAAAATGCCAGAGCGTTTTCAAAAATCCTAAAAATATTTGTGGGCACTGTTTTGATTATTTCCAACAGCCCTCATTTACCTTCAATATTATTTGGACATTTAAAATTATTTATAGCATTTAAATGTCCAAGAACAAATACTGTATGCTTTAATTCAATAACCCGGAGTGTCCTAGAAAAGTGTGCACCATTTTTGGCAGAGGTTCTGGACCAAAACAAAAATGATGAACATTTATGAAGGGCATTTCAGGTTCTTTGAAAATATTTTTAGGTTGAACCTATTTGAATTCCATTTGATGCTAGGGTTTGAACATCCCCAATTCAAATTAATTTGAAAATAAACATGATGACATGATGATCAAGCAAAGACAAACAAAGACTAATCTAGGGCTGTGACAACTCACTCCCACTATACAAGAATCTTGTCTCGAGATTCAAGCGTTGGGTAAGATGAAAAGGGGGACGCAACTAACACAATCTTCACGATCCAGGTTGCACTTTGTAAGAACATTGATTCGATCGCCATCATTGTCTCGATGCCTTGCTCTGAGAACTCCAACCAACATGACAACAAGAAGAAAAGAAAAACTCTAGAAGGATCGATCTTCTCGAAGATCGAACAACTCAAGATCAACTCATGGAGTGAGACATTGAAACTTCTCGTGAGTTGAGACACGAAGCACACATCCCAAGGAATGGAGTGAAGCAGATGCCGAAGGTTCACTAGGTAGACAACAATTTCACACCTAAGAAGGTGGTGAACATTTGTCAACATAGCGAGGAGTTGAGTTTGATACAACGAGACATGTTGGAGGAGCTGACTCATAGAATTATTCCCTTAAGTGGCAAAAAGAATTACTTTTGATACAAAGATCATTGAAACTTTCTATACCAGCCTAAGGCAATTCCCATATGATCGTTTGACGGAGTTCAAAGGAATGGCATCTCCGGACTCAGTTGGATGATGTGGATTACCTTGTTGAAGACAACGCAAGGGGTGATTTTCCTTATCACCGGAAATGGATGGAACCCATGGTAGGACCACTTGGAGATGATCCTGATCAGTAATTACTGAGAAGGGTAGTCCATGGTGAGATGGCACAATAGCGGTGCAAGTTGGAAACAAAATGCAAACGCTGGAATGATTCTGGTAGCTGGGGAGGAGCTCAACAATAGAGAGTGAGTCCACTGTTGAAAAGTTATAACATAACCGAGGAAACTAGGAGCAATCCCAGGTAGTGCCAATTGTAGCACCTAGTGCTTATGCGTGCTCTCAAGAACTTGAGCATTTCCATATTCATCAAGGTTTTACCAATACCCGTGTCAAGGATCCTGGCAGCGCAACATACTACCATGATGAATATTGGTGGAGGATGCAGATGCAAAGGAAGATAACACTTTCTCAGATTTCACCTTAGCGAGGCCAAGGTAACAAAATCTGGATGATCGACCGAGAGACATTTAGGATTCCACTTCTAATGTTCTCCTTGATGTGCTAGCCTAATCCGTTCATAGATATGGTTTGATATCTGGAACATCAAGTAAAGGTCGGACTTCGGGAACACGAGAATCCATAAGGAACAACTAGGGAGTAAATCTTACGAAATCCTTATGGGGAGGTGGCCAACTTCCTCAATCAAGATACAACAATAATAGGTCTTCCGACTGGGTGTGTTGGCCACGACATCCACTTTACCGGGTTATAGAGAGACCAATATTATAATTCTTGGGAAACATTCCAACCATCATATCTGCCTGAGATTCAGATCTGGTTGGTGCCAGAATATTCCAGACTCATCAAGTCTAGAAGGAAAAATGAAAGTTTGCAACACAAATCGACGAGATGACGTTGCGAGATTCTCGGGGAATGAACTACGATAGCAAGATCCAAAATAGGAGAGGGTTATGCTACAAACATGTGAGCACGTTGTCTCAGACAAGCATGACCACATAGTAGTCTTATAATAAAACACTAACGAGTTCAGGTGGGGAACCATCATTGCGGATAATGAAGTCCATGATTAAGCCCGGGTTAGTTCTTAAAAGGAAATTCTTCTCCTTGAACAATCAATCAGTGGCTTGGTGTGCTACAGAATTCTTATGGAATGAAGATGATCAGTCTAACATACCACAGAATACTTCGCACATGCATAACTGACTTGGGATGATTCCAGAGGAGGTAAAAAACATGCTTTCTTGAATTCACGGTGGCAACTTGCGTCAAATGCACATGAATTAGAGGAGGTCACTTCTTTCATCCGAGCATATGCTTCATGAACGGGACATGAAGGTAATTCTTATAAAGTTTCCAATACTTGCTGGATGTTCAACACAAATCATGGAGAAGATAACAATGTTGCTGATGGGCTCAACAACAATTCATCCAGGTTTCCATATAAGTGAAATTCTAGGATTATGTGAACAAGGTGGTAGCATTGGTCAGACCCAAAGGATGTAATGTGGTATGCTCGAGGAAACAACCACGAGTAGGACAACATTACAAATATCGTTGGTTCTGATTCGATTTGAGGATAGCCCATACTCAAATCAAAGTTTCAACAAGACAATAGATCCAACAACTGATCACGAGGACCAATTGGTGAAGATATCATCTTTCTTCAACACACATACAAGATATCCCTTAAAATGAACTAAGTCAGGTAAGCTTTTATCTTCCAACTCTCCAAGTTGTTGTTTAGCTTAGCCAACTAGCTCAGGGTATCCGACACAGATTCTTGGAGAAGGGGTGGTTCATAGAGAAACCAACTTGATCACAAGCTTAACATAGCGGTGAGGTGACAACCTGGTGATACTTCCGAGAAGACACTCGGAAAATCATGAACAACTGACATGTTACTAAGCTCAGGAACAATCTTGCTTTTCAGGGCAAGGTGATATGATCAATAGAGCGAGGGATTGACACAATCCTAACTCATTGATCGGAGAGTGCACCGGAAATAAGGACTAGGTAGCACGATCAACCTTAGGATGGGGATTCAATAACCAACATCCTAAGGATGATATTATCGTCCTTTAACTACCAAGCAACAAGGGTGCTAGGAGTATTGATTTCACACATCATGATTCACTTGTCGGCATTCCGGTTGTGACAACAAGGAACCGAGGAATGAATAATGATGATGAGAAGTATCACTACGTTAAGAATTCATAAGAGAGGGTGCAGTTCTCATGACATTCCTGACATAAAGTGGGTAATACTTCAGGGTAGAACAGAACAAAAGTTGGATTAGTATTTGATCTACGGAACACAACTGCTTTGACCCAATCCTGGATATGGATGAGGTACTGGAGTTTGTTTCTCCTAGTCATTCCGGAATAGAATGGCTTGAAGGACCACAAGAATAATAGGTATTGATGAACGAATACACACATACTCTTGACTATCAATTGACAAACGAGGGTCAGAAGACAAGTCAAAAGGAAGAACTCAAAAGAACATATGATTTTCTGAGTTGTGGATGCATAGATTAGTATGTCGAACCAGGTTCAACAGGTTCCTTCCGGATAACCCATGCAGAAAGGTAGAACTGGCAGAGTAACAACAAAGAATCGAGAACTCGCCAAGAGCACTCTAGTTGTGATCTTTCGTTTCAACGAGGAACTTTTGCCATAAGTATAGTTCATGGTATTTGTAAGAACGTTATACCACGAAATCACACTATCAACATGAAGTAAGTAGGGTGGGTCTTGGGTTCAAGAACCCAGGGATAGAATGCCTACTACTAAGTGGCATCACGGGATGCTTTCGAGAATAATGGCCAGAATCATCACACTGGGAACACAAAACATGGCTAGGTTACTAGGTAATACTCTAGACACCTAGGGTCATAATAATAGCTCCAACACAAATGCCGAGGCAATGAAGTACCTCAAGACACTAGTAAGTGTGGTTGATCTAGCACAAAGGACCTCCAGAACGGTAAGAAGGAATTTGCAAATGCATCAGACTATTTAGAAACCTGGGATGACTCGGACAACATAACGACTGTAAATGCTCAAAAAGATTTTGTGACAACCTACAAAATGGTGGCATAACCACTCAACATCACAATATCATTCCGAGATCAACCATGAACATACGGAGGTAGAAGATGAAGGAAATATGCCCTAGAGACAATAATAAAGTTATTATTTATTTCCTTATTTCATGATAAATGTTTATTATTCATGCTAGAATTGCATTAACCGGAAACTTAGTACATGTGTGAATACATAGACAAACATAGTGTCACTAGTATGCCTATACTTGACTAGCTCGTTTATCAAAGATGGTTAAGTTTCCTAACCATAAACATGAGTTGTCATTTGATTAACGGGATCACATCATTAGGAGAATGATGTGATTGACTTGACCCATTCCATTAGCTTAGCAGTTGATCATTTAGTATGTTGCTATTGCTTTCTTCATGACTTATACATGTTCCTATGGCTGAGATTAGGCAACTCCCGTTTACCGGAGGAACACTTTATGTGCTACCAAACGTCACAACGTAACTGGGTGATTATAAACATGCTCTACAGGTGTCTCCAAAGGTACTTGTTGAGTTGGCATATTTTGAGATTAGGATTTGTCACTCCGGTTGTCGGAGAGGTATCTCTGGGCCCTCTTGGTAATGCACATCACTATAATCCTTGCAAGCAATGTGACTAATGAGTTAGTTGCGGGATGATGCATTACATAACGAGTAAAGAGACTTACCGGTAACGAGATTGAACTAGGTATTGAGATACCGACGATCGAATCTCGGGCAAGTAACATACCGATGACAAAGGGAACAACATATATTGTTATGCGGTTTGACCGACAAAGATCTTTTTCGAATATGTGGGAGCCAATATGAGCATCCAGGTTCCGCTATTGGTTATTGACCGGAGATGAGTCTCGGTCATGTCTACATAGTTCTCGAACCCGTAGGGTCCGCACGCTTAACGTTCGGTGACAATTTATATTATGAGTTATGTGTTTTGATGTACCGAAGGTAGTTCGGAGTCCCGTATGAGATCGGGGACATGACGAGGAGTCTCGAAATGGTCGAGACGTAAAGATCGATATATTGGACGACTATATTCAGGCATCGGAAAGGTTCCGAGTGATTCGGGTATTTATCGGAGTACCAAAGAGTTACGGGAATTCGCCGGGGAGTATATGGGCCTTATTGGGCTTTAAGGGAAAGAGGGAGAGGCAGGCCGCGCGCCCCCAATGCCTAGTCCGAATTGTACTAGGGGAAGGGGCTGCGCCCCCTCCTTCCTTCTCTTCTCTTTTCCCTTTCCTTGACTCCTACTCCTACTACATGGAAGGGGGGGGGGAATCCTACTCCCGGTGGGAGTAGGACTCCCCAGGGCGCGCCATAGAGAGAGTCGGCCCCTCCCCTCCTCTCCTTTATAAATTGAGGCTAGGGGCACCCCATGAGACAACAATTGATCATTGATCTCTTAGCTGTGTGCGGTGCCCCCTCCACCATATTCCACCTCGGTAATATCGTAGCGGTGCTTAGGCGAAGCCCCGTGTCGGTAGCATCATCAACACTGTCATCACGTCGTAGTGCTGACAGAACTCTCCTGCAAAGCTCTGCTGGATCAGAGTTCGTGGGATGTCATCGAGCTGAACGTGTGCTGAACTCGGAGGTGCCGTACGTTCGGTACTTGATCGGTCGGATCGTGAAGACGTACGACTACATCAACCGCGTTGTGCTAACGTTTCTGTTTTCGGTCTACGAGGGTACGTGACTCACTCTCCCCTCTTGTTGCTATGCATCACCATGATCTTGCATGTGCATAGGAATTTTTTTTGAAAGTACTACGTTCCCCAACAGTGGTATCAGAGCCAGGTTTATGCGTAGATGTTATATGCAAGAGTAGAACACAAGTGAGTTATGGGCGATACAAGTCATACTGCTTACCAGCATGTCATACTTTGGTTCAGCGGTATTGTTGGATGAAGCGGCCCGGACCGACATTACGCGTACGCTTACGCAAGACTGGTTCTACCGACGTGCTTTGCACACAGGTGGCTGGCGGGTGTCAGTTTCTCCAACTTTAGTTGAATCGAGTGTGGCTACACCCAGTCCTTGTGAAGGTTAAAACAGCACTAACCTGATGAAATATCATTGTGGTTTTGATGCGTAGGTAAGAACGGTTGTTGCTCAGCCCGTAACAGCCACGTAAAACTTGCAACAACAAAGTAGGGGACGTCTAACTTGTTTTTGCAGGGCATGTTGTGATGTTATATGGTCAAGACGTGATGAGATATAAGTTGTTGTATGAGATGATCATGTTTTGTTGAAGTTATCGACAACTGGCAGACGCCTTATGGTTGTCTCTTTATTGCATAAGATGCAAGCGCCAAATAATTGCTTTACTTTATCGCTATGTGATAGCAATAGTTGGCGAGACGACCATGTGACGACATATTGATATAGATCAAGATGATGGAGATCATGGTATCGTGTCGGTGACGATAGAGATCATGACAGTACTTTGGAGTTGGAGATCAAAGGCGCAAGATGATCATGGCCATATCATGTCACATATTTTGATTGCATATGACGTTTATCTTTTATACATCTTATTTTGCTTAGTTCGACGGTAGCTTTATATGATAATCCCTTACTAAAATTTTAAGGTATAAGTGTTCTCCCTGAGTATGCACCGTTGCAATAGTTCTTCGTGCTGAGACACCACGTGATGATCAGGTGTGATAAGCTCTATGTTCAAATACAACGGGTGTAAGACAGTTTTGCACATGCAGAATACTCGGGTTAAACTTGATGAGCCTAGCATATGCAGATATGGCCTCAGAACACTAGAGACCGAAAGGTCGAGCGTGAATCATATAGTAGATATGATCAACATAGTGATGTTCACCATTGAAAACTACTCCATCTCACGTGATGATCAGACATGGTTTAGTTGATTTGGATCACGTGATCACTTAGATGATTAGAGGGATGTCTATCTAAGTGGGAGTTCTTAAGTAATATGATTAATTGAACTTTAATTTATCATGAACTTAGTCCTGATAGTATTTTGCAAATTATGTTGTAGATCAATAGCTCGCGTTATAGCTTCCCTATGTTTTTTTATATGTTCCTAGAGAAAACTAAGTTTAAAGATGTTAGTAGCAAAGATGCAGACTAGGTCCATGATCTGAGGTGTATCCTCATTGCTGCACAGAAGAATTATGTCCTTGATGCACCGCTAGGTGACAGACCTATTGCAGGAGTAGATGGAGACGTTATGAACGTTTGGCTAGCTCAATATGATGGCTACTTGATAGTTTTGTGCACCATGCTTTACGGCTTAGAACCGAGACTTATAAAACTTTTTTTTGAAATGCCATGGAGCATATGAGATGTTCGAAGAGATGAAATAGGTATTTCAGACTCATGCCCGTGTCAAGAGGTATGAGACCTCTGACAAGTACTTTGACTAAAAGATGGAGGAGAATTGCTCAACTAGTGAGCATGTGCTCAGAATGTCTGGGTACTATAATCACTTGAATCAAGTGGGAGTTAATCTTCTAGATAAGACAGTGACTGGCAGAGTTCTCTGGTCACCATCACCAAGTTACCGGAACTTTGTGATGAACTATAGTATGCAAGGGATGACGAAAACAATTCCCGAAGCTCTTCGTGATGTTGAAATCGATGAAGGTAGAAATCAAGAAAGAGCATCAAAGTGTTGATGATCGACAGGACCACTAGTTTCAAGAAAAGGGCAAAGGGAAAGAAAGGGAACTTCATGTAGAATGACAAGCAAGTTGTCACTTCTGTGAAGAATCCCAAAGCGAGACTAAAGCCTGAAACTAAGTGCTTCTACTGCAAAGGAAATGGTCACTGGAAGTAGAAATGCCCTGAATATTTGGTGGATAAGAAGTATGGCAAAATGAACAAGGGTATATTTGATATACATGTTATTGATGTGTACCTTACTAGTGTTTATAGTAGCCCCTGGGTATTTGATACTTTTTCGGTTGCTAAATATTAGTAACTCGAAACATGAGTTACAGAATAAACAGAGACTAGTTGAGGGTGAAGTGACAATGTGTGTTGGAAGTAGTTCCAAGATTGATATGATCATCATCGCACACTCCCTATACTTTCGGGATTAGTGTTAAACCTAAATAAATGTTATTTGGTGTTTGCATTGAGCATGAATATGATTTGATCATGTTTATTGCAATATGATTATTCATTTAAAGTCAGAGAATAATTGTTGTTCTGTTTACATGAATAAAACCTTCGGTGGTCATACACCCAATCAAAATAGTTTGTTGGATATCGATCGTAGTGATACACATATTCATAATATTGATGCCAAAAGATGCAAAGTTGATAACGATAGTGCAATTTATTTGTGGCACTGCCGTTTGGGTCATATCGATGTAGAGCGCATGAAGAAACTCCATAAAGATGGATTTTTGGAATCACTTGGTTATGAATCATTTGATGCTTGCGAACCGTGCCTTTTGGGCAAGATGACTAAAACTCCGTTCTTCGGAACAATGGAACGAGCTACTGACTTGTTGGAAATAATACATACCGATGTATGCAGTCCAATGAGTGTTGATGCTCATGGCGAGTATCGTTATTTTCTGACCTTCACAGATGATTTGAGCAGATATGAGTATATCTACTTAATGAAGCACAAGTCTGAAACATTTGAAAAGTTCAAAGAATTTCAGAGTGAAGTGGAGAATCATCGTAACAAGAAAATAAAGTTTCTACAATCTGATCATAGAGGAGAATATTTGAGTTACGAGTTTGGCCTTCATTTAAAACAATGTGGAATAGTTTCACAGCTCACGCCACATGGAACACCACAGCGTAATGGTGTGTCCGAACGTCGTAACCGCACTTTATTGGATATGGTGCGATCTATGATGTATCTTACCGATTTACCACTATCGTTTTGGGGTTATGCATTAGAGACAGCTGCATTCACTTTAAATAGGGAACCATCAAAATCCGTTGAGACGACGCCTTATGAACTGTGGTTTGGCAAGAAACCAAAGTTGTTGTTTCTAAAAGTTTGGGGCTGTGATGCTTATGTGAAAAAGTTTCAATGTGATAAGCTCGAACCCAAATCAAAGAAGTGCGTCTTCATAGAATACCCAAAGGAAACTCTTGGGTACACCTTCTATCATAGATCCAAAGGCAAGATATTCATTGCTAAAAATGGATCCTTTCTAGAGAAGGAGTTTCTCTCGAAAGAAGTGAGTGGGAGGAAAGTAGAACTTTTTGATGAGGTAATTGTACCTTCTCCCGAATTGGAAAGTAGTTCATCACAGAAATTAGTTCCAGTGATTCCTACACCAATTAGTGAGGAAGTTAATGATGATGATCATGAAACTTCAGATCAAGTTATTACAGAAACTCATAGGTCTTCCAGAGTATGGACTACACAAGAGTGGTACGATAATCCTATTCTGGAAGTCATGTTACTAGACCATGATGAACCTACAAACTATGAGGAAGCGATGATGAGCCCAGATCCCGCGAAATGGCTTGAAGGCCATGAAATCTGAGATGGGATCCATGTATGGGAACAAAGTGTGGACTTTGGTGGAGTTGCCCGATGATCAGCAATCCATAGAAAATAAATGGATCTTCAAGAGGAAGACAAACGCTGATAGCAGTGTTACTATCTACAAAGCTCGACTTATTGCAATTTTTTTGACAAGTTCAAGGTGTTGAATACGATGAGATTTTCTCACTCATATCGATGCTTAAGTCTGTCCTAATCATGTTAGCAATTGCCACATTTTATGAAATTTGGCAAATGGATGTCAAAACTGCATTCCTTAATGGATTTATTAAAGAAGAGTTGTATATGATGCAACCAGAAGGTTTTGTCAATCCTAAAGGTGCTAACAAAGTGTGCAAGCTCCAGTGATCCATATATGGACTGGTGCAAGCATCTCGGAGTTGGAATATACACTTTGATGAGTTGATCAAAGCATATAGTTTTATACAGACTTGCGGTGAAGCCTGTATTTACAGGAAAGTGAGTGGGAGCACTACAGCCTTTCTGATAAGTATATGTGAATGACATATTATTGATCAGAAATAAGGTAGAATTTTTTGGAAAGCATAAAGGAGTGTTTGAAAGGAGTTTTTCAAAGAAAGACCTTGGTGAAGCTGCTTACACCTTGAGCATCAAGATCTATAGAGATAGATCAAGACGCTTGATAATATTTTTCAATGAGTACATACCTTGATAAGATTTTGAAGTAGTTTAAAATGGAATAGTCAAAGACGGAGTTCTAGCGTGTTGCAAGGTGTGAAGTTGAGTAAGACTCAAAACCCGACCAGGGCAGAAAATAGAAAGAGAATGAAAAGTCATTCCCTATGCCTCAGTCATAGGTTCTATAAAGTATGCTATGCTGTGTACCAGACCTATTGTATACCTTGCTCTGAGTTTGGCAAGGGAGTACAATTTTTTGATGCAGAAGTAGATCACTGGACAGCGGTCAAGAAGACCCTTAGTAAGGACTAAGGAAATATTTCTTGGTTATAGAGGTGATAAAGAGTTCGTCATAAAGAGTTACGTCGATGCAAACTTTTACACCGATCCAGATGACTCTAAGTCTCAATCTGGATACATATTGGAAGTGGGAGCAATTAGCTAGAGTAGCTCCGTGCAGAGCATTGTAGACATAGAATATTTGCAAAATACATACGACTCTGAATGTGAGAGACCCGTTGACTGAACTTCTCTCACAGACCCGCCCCCTCCTTCTCTTCTCTTCTCTTTTCCCTTTCCTTGACTCCTACTCCTACTATATGGAAGGGGGGGAATCCTACTCCCGATGGGAGTAGGACTCCCCAGGGCGCTCCATAGAGAGGGTCGGCCCCTCCCCTCCTCTCCTCCTTATATACTGAGGCTAGGGGCACCCCATGACACAATAATTGATCATTGATCTCTTAGCCGTGTGCGGTGCCCCCTCCACCATATTCCACCTCGGTAATATCATAGCGGTGCTTAGGCGAAGCCCTGCATCGGTAGCATCATTAACGCCATCGTCACGCCTCCGTGCTGACAGAACTCTCCCGCAAAGCTCTGCTAGATCAGAGTTCGTGGGACGTCATTGAGCTGAATGTGTGCTGAACTCGGAGGTGTGATACATCTCCTACGTATCTATAATTTATGAAGCATTCATGCTATATTACTATGTGTTTTGAGTGACTATGGGCTTTATTATACACTTTTATATTAATTTTGGGACTAACATATTAACCGGAGGCCCAGCCCATATTGTTGTTTTATTGCCTGTTTCAGTATTTTGAAGAAAAGGGATATCAAACGGAGTCCAAATGGAATGAAACCTTCAACAACGTGTTTTTTTGGAAGATTATCATCCAGGAGGCTTGGAGATCAAGTCAGAAGATCCTCGAGGCAGCCACGAGATAGGAGGGTGCACCCCCCTGTAGGGCGCGCCCCCTGTCTCGTGGGCCCCTCGAGCACCTCCCAACCAACTTCTTTCGCCTATATAACCCTACGTACCCTAAAAACATCCACGGACAAGATAGATCGGGAGTTCCGCCGCCGCAAGCCTCTGTAGCCACCAAAAACCTCTCGGGAGTCCGTTCCGGCACCCTGTCGGAGGGGGAACCCATCACCGGTGGCCATCTTCATCATCCCGACGCTCTCCATGACGAGGAGGGAGTAGTTCACCCTCGGGGCTGAGGGTATGTACCAATAGCTATGTGTTTGATCTCTCTCTCTCTCGTGTTACCTCTATGGCACGATCTTGATGTATCCCGAGCTTTGCTATTGTAGTTGGATCTTATGATGTTTCTCCCCCTCTACTCTCTTGTGATGAATTGAGTTTCCCCTTTGAAGTTGTCTTATTGGATTGAGTCTTTTATGAGAACACTTGATGTATGTCTTGCCGTGTTTATCTGTGGTGACAATGGGATATCATGTGCCTCTTGATGTATGTTTTGGTGACCAACTTCGGGTTCCGCCCATGAACCTATGCATATGGGTTGGCACACGTTCTTGACTCTTCGGTGGAAACTTTGGGGCACTCTTTGAAGTACTTTGTGTTGGTTGGATGAATCTGAGATTGTGTGATGCATATCATATAATCATGCCCACGGATACTTGAAGTGACAATGGAGTATCTAGGTGACATTAGGGTTTTGGTTGATTTGTATCTTAAGGTGTTATTCTAGTATGAACTCTTTTATAGATCGATCCGAAAGAATAACTTTGAGGTGGTTTCGTACCCTACCATAATCTCTACATTTGTTCTCCGCTATTAGTGTCTTTGGAGTGACTCTTTTTTGCATGTTGAGGGATTGTTATATGATCTATCTATGTTATTATTGTTGAGAGAACTTGCACTAGTGAAAGTATGAACCCTAGGCCTTGTTTCCTACCATTGCAATACGGTTTACGCTCACTTTTATCATTAGTTACCTTGCTGTTTTTATATTTTCAGATTACAAATACCTTTATCTACTATCCATATTGCACTTGTATCACCATCTCTTCGCCGAACTAGTGCACCTATACAATTTACCATTGTATTGGGTGTGTTGGGGACACAAGAGACTCTTTGTTATTTGGTTGCAGGGTTGTTTGAGAGAGACCATCTTCATCCTACGCCTCCCACGGATTGATAAACCTTAGGTCATCCATTAGAGGGAAATTTTCTACTGTCCTACAAACCTGTGCACTTGCAGGCCCAACAACGTCTACAAGAAGAAGGTTGTGTAGTAGACATCAAGCTCTTTTCTGGCGCCGTTGCCGGGGAGGTGAGTGCTTAAAGGTATATCTTTAGATCTTGCAATCGAATCTTTTTGTTTCTTGTTTTATCACTAGTTTAGTTTATAAAAAAACTATAAAAAAATGGAGTTAAGGTTGTCTCATACGCTTCGTCTTTTTAATATCTTTCGTGAGTATGATGGAAAGGAAAATTGTGCTCAAGTGCTAGAAGAAGAATGCATTAAAATGCTTGGTACTAAATCTTTGAATGATGAGCATGATTGTAATGTTGTTAGTATGAACTCTTTGAATATCCATAGTACTAATGATGATTGCACTGGTTATGATGAAAATGTCTCCTATAAGCATGTTGATTTTTGTGGAGTAGATTGGATTTGCATGGACACACCAAATAGAGAAAATAGATATTGCAAGAACCATAAGTACTTAAAAACTAAAGGTTTGCAAGAAAGTTTTGATGAGTGTGCTAGAAGATTCAATATTTTTCGCGCTCCTTGTGAACTTTGCAATGAATGTGGTCATTTAAATCTCCAATGCAAATTGTTTTATGATCGAACCGTGTCCAAAAATTGTGATAGCTTGATTACCCTTGGGCATCATAAAGAGCTTAGTCTTCTTTTGGGGTGTGAAGAAATGAAACGTATAACTGAGGGTATTCCAAAATTTAATCTTGATAGATTTCTTGATTTTGATCTAGAGGATATTTATGTGTTTTGTGTGGAGAATTGCATTGAAAATCCTTATTTTGCAAATTACATAAAGAAAAGAAAGCAAATAGAAGATGATGAGAATATAATGAAAGGGAAGTGACTTCCCAATCTCCTCCTATTATTTTCTATGATGAATCAGGTAACGAGGAGGAGATTTCTATTCAACCAATCTCCTCAATAAGCAGCTCAAAGAGGAAGGTTGAACCCACACATAATGTGAAGAAGAAAAAGAAAAGAAGGAGCAACAAAGGTAGAAAGGTATCCCTCCCAAATGATGTTGCTCCTACTACTCATTGTGATGATGATAATTGCTATACTATAGGTGCTATCAATATTTTTAATGATGAGAGTGATTATGCTTATGATATGAAAGGGCCCAAGCTTGGGGAAGCTATGTTTGATAAGGATGAAATATTTGAGAATATATTTGCTGAAACTAATGTTTGTCCCAAGCTTGGGGATGCTATGTTTAATGAAGATGATATTTTGAGCATCCCAAGTTTTGATATGCAAAGTTGTTATGATGATAGCATGCCTCCTACATATGATGATTATATTGATGAAAGTGGGTTTGGAAGAGTGTCAACTTTAGGAAGTAGTGATCCCACTATTTTGGAGGATGTTGAATCTTATTGTGATTAACATGAAAGTGGATTTGGAAGAGTGTCAACTTTATTTAGTGATTCCACTATCTTGGGAGAGGTTTCAATCGATTATGATGAGAACGAAGTTGATACTTATGATGATTATTGTGATGAAACTTATGCTATAAAAAGTAGTGATGATTATATTTACAAATCTTGTCATGATTATGATTACCCTTTTTCTGAACATTACTCTTTTAATGTGGAAACAATTTTTAGTGTTCAAGTCTCTTATGATACTCCCACTATTCCGAATGAGAAGAATTTTGCTTATGTGGAGAGTAGTAAATTTTCTATGCTTGTAGATCATGAAAAGAATGATTTACGTGCTGGTTATATTGTTGAATTCATTCATGATACTACTGAAAATTATTATGAGGTAGTAATATATGCTTGTAGGAATTGCCATAATGTCAAGTTTCCTCTCTATGTGTTGAAAATCTTGAAGCTATGCTCGTTTTACCTTCCTACACTAGTTGATTATTGTTCCCATAAGTTGTTTGCTCACAAAATACCTATGCATAGGAAGTGGGTTAGGCTTAAATGTGCTAGTCATATTCTTCATGATGCTCCCATTACATTTCAATTCTTATCTTTTAGGTGAGCACCATTGTCATCATCATGCCTAGCTAGAAAGGCATTAAAGAAAAGAGCTTGTTGAGAGACAACCCAATATTTATCCTTACTGTTTTTGTGTGTCCAAATGATTATTCTACTGTAGTAATCATGTTTTATAGCTTTTGTTTCAATAAAGTGCCAAGTAAGACCTTTAGGATAGCTTACGGTGATAGTTGTGTTGATCCTGCTGAAAATCAGAAACTTTTGCACCCAGTAAATTAGTTTTGTTAATTCACGGAAACGTGCTCTTGATCTGATTCTTTTTGCTCTGGATTGGTACCCAAATTTCTCAGGCCTTCCTAATGTTGTAGAATTTTTGGAGTTCCAGAAGTAGACGTTTGATACAGATTACTACAGACTGTTCTGTTTTTGACAAATTCTGTTTTCTATGTGTTGTTTGCTTATTTTGATGAATCTATGAGTAGTATTAGGTTGTATGAACCATAGATAAGTTGGAGTACATTAGACATTACACCAATATGAATTTAGAATGAGTTCATTATAGTACCTAAGTGGTGGTTTTATTTTCTTATACTAACGGAGCTTACAAGTTTTCTGTTGAGTTTTGTGTTGCGGAGTTTTCAAGTTTTGGGTAAAGATTCAATGGACTATGGAATAAGGAGTGGAAAGAGCCTAAGTTTGGGGATGCCCAAGTCACCCCAAGGTAATATTCAAGTACAACAAAGAGCCTAAGCTTGGGGATGCCCCGGAAGGCATCCCCTCTTTTGTCTTCGTTCATCGGTAACTTTACTTGGAGCTATATTTTTATTCACCACATGATATGTGTTTTGCTTGGAGTGTCAATTTATTTTGTTAGTATTTGCTTTATGTTATTTAGAATAATGTTTTGCATCTTTAGTTTCAATAAAAAAGTCAAGGATAGCCTTTGCCATGCTTATTTTGCTAGTATACATGTTGCTGTTTGAAAACAGAAAGTTTACCGCTGTTGCAAAAATTCCCTAGAAAAGTCAGAGAATGATATATTGATGAAACCTTTTGCATAATGAGCTCTGATAAACTTACTACAGTGGGAATTTTATTTCATAATTGTTGGAGTTAGGGAAGTATTGTTACTCTTGCATTATTTACAGATTGTACTGTTTTGGCATATTGCTGTTATGTTTGCATTGTTTGCATTTGTTTGCTTGTTTAATGATTCTATTTGAGGATAGGATATGCTGAGGCATTTAGTATTCAATGTTGAATTATAATGTTAGTGATTTGTTACAGTAGAAAATGATAAGGTTTTGCATTGGTTTATACTAACCTATCTCACGAGTTCTTGTTGAGTTTGGTGTGGACGAAGCTTTTGATAAAAAGAGAAACCATGATATGAGAGGAATTAAGGAGACACAAAAGTTCAAGATTGGGGATGCCCAAGGCACCCCAAGATAATATTTCAAGAAGTCTCAAGCATCTAATCTTGGGGATGCCCCGGTAGGCATCCCACCTTTCTTCTTCAACAACTATCGTTTAGTATCGGTTGAGCCTGAGTTTTTGCTTCTTCACATGATTTGTGCTATCCTTGCAATGTCATTTTATTTTGTTTTGCTTGCTGTTTGATTAGAGTACCCAAGATCTGAAATTCTTAAATGAGAGAGAGTCTTCGCATAGTTACATAATTATTTAGCTACTCATTGATCTTCACTTATATCTTTTTGGAGTAGTTTGTCATTTACTCGTGTGCTTCACTTATATCCTATGAGTAAATGATTGAATGAGTTGATTGTCATAAATCTGAAATTATATATGCCTCATTTGCTTATCCCATGGGGAGTAATGACTTCACGTCTAAGAAGTAGAGGTTGTAAATTTATTGAAGGTTAGCAAGCATTGTATTGGTCATTTGAACAATTTCATGAAAGAATATTGAGGGAAGAAAGATTTCACTTATAAATATACTATTGTAGACATCTTTTATAATTGGGAGCACTCATTAAGTATGACATGCAAAAGAGTTGATGTTGGACAAGGAAGACAAGTAATGGTTTATGTTTTCCGACATCTCAGTTAAAGTATATTGTCATGGATCATTCAAACATGTTGAGCTTGCCTTTCCCCCTCATGCTAGCCAAAATTCCTTGCACCAAGTAGAGATACTACTTGTGCTTCCAAATATCCTTAAACCCAGTTTTGCCATGAGAGTCCACCACACCTACCTATGGATTGAGTAAGATCCTTCAAGTAAGTTGTCATCGGTGCAAGCAATAAAAATTTCTCTCTAAATATGCATGACTTATTAGTGCGGAGAAAATAAGCTTTGTACGAACTTGTTATGGAAGCAATAAAAGCGACGGACTGCATAATAAAGGTCCATATACAAGGGGCAATATAAAGTGACGTTCTTTCGCATTAAGATTTTGTGTATCCAACCCTAAAAGTGCATGACAAACCTCTGCTTCCCTCTACGAAGGGCCTATCTTTTACTTTATGTCTTTTACTTTATGCAAGAGTCAAGGTGATGTTCACCTTTCCCTTTTTCACTTTATCCTTTGGCAAGCAATTTGTGTTGGGGTGATCCTGATATATATATCCAATTGGATGTAAGTTAGTATGAACTATTATTGTTGACATCACCCAAAGGTGAATACGTTTGGAGGCAACATTATAAGCCCCAATCTTTCTCTGTGTCTGATTAAAACTTCATAACCATTAGTATTGCGTGAGTGTTAGCAATTGTAGAAGACTATATGATAGTTGAGTATGTGGAGTTTGTTATTCCTGAAAATAAGATGAATTGCAATTGTTTGAATGACTCAGAATGAAGTTTGCTAGTTTTGAAGAAAGTTTATGGTCTATGCTTTGACATGTGAATTGCTTGTTACTTTATCGTGAGAAGTTTTATGAGATGAACTACTGTTATGACATATTATCATGCTAGAAAATGTGATTGAAATTATCATTGATCAAACTTGTGCACCTTCTAGCATTCACACTTCATAAATTCTTTCTTTTATCATTTACCTACTCGAGGACGAGTAGGAATTAAGCTTGGGGATGCTGATACGTCTCCAACGTATCTATAATTTATGAAGCATTCATGCTATATTACTATGTGTTTTGAGTGATTATGGGCTTTATTATACACTTTCATGTTACTTTTGGGACTAATCTATTAACTGGAGGCCCAACCCATATTGCTGTTTTATTGCCTGTTTCAGTATTTCGAAGAAAAGGGATATCAAACGGAGTCCAAACGGAATGAAACCTTCGGCAACATGTTTTTTTGGAAGATTATCATCCAGGAGGGTTGGAGATCAAGTTAGAAGATCCTCAAGGCAACCACGAGATAGGAGGGCGCGCCCCCCTGTAGGGCGCGCCTCCCTGTCTCGTGGGCCCCTTGAGCACCTCCCGACCGACTTCTTTCGCCTATATAACCCTACGTACCCTAAAAACATCCACAGACAAGATAGGTCGGGAGTTCCGCCGCCGCAAGCCTCTGTAGCCACCAAAAACCTCTCGGGAGTCTGTTTCGGCACCCTGCCGGAGGGGGAACCCATCACCGGTGGCCATCTTCATCATCCCGATGCTCTCCATGACGAGGAGGGAGTAGTTCACCCTCGGGGCTGAGGGTATGTACCAGTAGCTATGTGTTTGATCTCTCTCTCTCTCTCTCTCTCTCTCTCTCTCGTGTTCTCTCTCGTGTTACCTCTATGGCATGATGTTGATGTATCCCGAGCTTTGCTATTGTAGTTGGATTTTATGATGTTTCTCCCCCTCTACTCTCTTGTGATGAATTGAGTTTCCCCTTTGAAGTTATCATATCGGATTGAGTCTTTTATGAGAACACTTGATGTATGTCTTGCTGTGTTTATCTGTGGTGACAATGGGATATCATGTGCCTCTTGATGTATGTTTTGGTGACCAACTTGCGGGTTCCGCCCATGAACCTATGCATATGGGTTAGCACACGTTCTTGACTCTCCGGTAGAAACTTTGGGGCACTCTTTGAAGTACTTTGTGTTGGTTGGATGAATCTGAGATTGTGTGATGCATATCGTATAATCATGCCCACGGATACTTGAAGTGACAATTGAGTATCTAGGTGACATTAGGGTTTTGGTTGATTTGTATCTTAAGGTGTTATTCTAGTACGAACTCTTTTATAGATCGATCCGAAAGAATAACTTTGAGGTGGTTTCGTACCCTACCATAATCTCTACGTTTGTTCTCCGCTATTAGTGGCTTTGGAGTGACTCTTTGTTGCATGTTGAGGGATTGTTATATGATCTATCTATGTTATTATTGTTGAGAGAACTTGCACTAGTGAAAGTATGAACCCTAGGCCTTGTTTCCTACCATTGCAATACCGTTTACGCTCACTTTTATCATTAGTTACCTTGCTGTTTTTATATTTTCAGATTACAAATACCTTTATTACTATCCATATTGCACTTGTATCAACATCTCTTCGCCGAACTAGTGCACCTATACAATTTACCATTGTATTGGGTGTGTTGGGGACACAAGAGACTCTTTGTTATTTGGTTGCAGGGTTGTTTGAGAGAGACCATCTTCATCCTACGCCTCCCACGGATTGATAAACCTTAGGTCATCCACTTGAGGGAAATTTGCTACTGTCCTACAAACCTGTGCACTTGCAGGCCCAACAATGTCTACAAGAAGAAGGTTGTGTAGTAGACATCAAGGTGCCATACATTCGGTACTTGGTCGGTCGGATCATGAAGACATACGACTACATCAACCGCGTTGTGATAACGCTTCCGTTTTCGGTCTTCGAGGGTACATGGACTCACTCTCCCCTCTCGTTTGTATGCATCACCATGATCTTGCGTGTGCGTAGGATTTTTTTTGAAATTACTACGTTCCCCAACAGAATAAACCGAACTAAGACTTGAATTCATCGTTCCTATAAGTCTACAGATTAGTAGCACGTGATCCTGATAGAAAGAAGAGAAAGCCTAGTTCCTTAACGTCGTAGGAAAGATAGGATGACTCAGATCTGAAGGCATAAGGTATAAGGAGTAAAAAGAGCCTTACATTCCATCCCACAATCAATTCCCTTATATAACTAAAGAATTTCTAGACTCAACTTCGACCAGTTGGCTTGGTAATCCTACATGCAGTCAGGCTCTGATACCAAAGTTGTCAGGACCCCGATCCTATGCCACACCCATCTAGCATGTAACACCTCATATCACTTTGGGGCCCCACACACGGTATTCCCACGGGTGTCACCCTACCAAGCCCGTGACCGTTTGCGCCTTTTGGCTCACGTATATGATAGTGTCGCTAGCATCCATATGATAAAGAACCCGGGCTGACATGGCTAGTCGTAAACCCAAAGTGGCACTAACTTACAGGGACATGCATACATGACCCAGCAACGAACGTGTCGGTCATCAGCGAGTGAATCCGGGCTGTAGCAGCTGGGCTAACAGGACTCCGGAGAATCCAGGTTGTAGTAGGCTAGCAGGACTCCGGTAGACACCGCGTGACATTTCCCTGAAGGGACAGACACATGAACGAAGAAGGACACATGCCGGCCAGCCTAAGTGTTCCGGAGTAGTAGCAAGCTACCAGGGCTCAATGGAAGCACTAGGAGACATTTCCCGGTAAGAGAGGCTACCAAGAATAAACAACTAGATAATCAGATCCCACACATACCAAGCATTTCAATAACATACACACAATATGCTCGATATGTGCAAATACAACATGGCATCACAACATGACTCTATAACTCAAGTAATTTATTCAATAGGATCCGAGGAGCGAGATATTACAAACATGGGTCTCTCGACCCAGCATTCAGAGCATACAAGTCAAAACACATGCGGAAGCTTAACATGTTTGAGTATAGACATCTACAAATGAAAAAGGCTGAGAAGTCTGACTATCTACCAGATCCTGCAGAGGGCACAAGATCGTAGCTGAGGTAACAAGCTAAAAGTCGAAGTCCACACGGAACTACTAGTGAGACTGAAGTCTCTCTGCAAAAACATAAAATAGGAAAACATGAGTACAAATGTACCCAACAAGACTTACATCAGAGATATCTACATATGCATCATTATCAACAAAGGGGATGGTGGGGTTTAACTGCAGCAAGCCAGCTTTGACTCGGTGGCTATCCTGAACTACGACTACAAGTAACACTTTTGAGGTGGCGCACACGAGTCCACATATTCACCATATCAATACACCACTATGGATCCGCTCCTGGCTCCCTAGGAAAACGCCATCCATAGCACTCACACTTATCTTGTGCATTTTAGAGTATCTACTTTCACTTGTCTATGAACTGTATAGGCAACCCAGAGGTCCTTTACCACAGACACGGCTATTCGAATAGATGATCTTAACCCTGCAGGGGTGTACTTCTTCACACACGCTCTCGCCACTTACCGCCATGTAGACGTCATGTATCTCGGCAACCTTCAAGTGGAAGCCTGGCGAGGGTGTCGGCCACGGCCTACCTAAACACTCAAATCTCTAGTCCAGGTTTATCGCCTATTCAGGTTCCATCTGTAGGGAGTCCGGCCGAAGTTTCCACATACGGCCCCGAACGATGTGAGCAGGGTTCCCGAGACACCAAACGGGCGCCCGGTACACCGTGCCATGTGCCTACCGTATCACAGCCCACCCCTCGGGTCAACGCTGTGCATGACCTCCAGCATACTAAAAACACCAGAAACTACTTGCAACTCCTGGACAGAGGACAAGGGTGGTTAAGAAGCCGAGAGGGTCAATTAAGGATCCCAATGAGTGGTAGTAACTGTTCATGGATCACAAACACAGAACTCAGTTCCTGAGGACGGCTTCAATGAGACAACCCACCATGTATTCCTACATGGCCTCTCATAGCTACCTTTACCAAATCGTGTTCACACACAGTAGAACATGTTCACAACATTCCAGTTCATCCCCGATGAACCAGACCTGACTCAACTCTAAGTAGTAGCAGGCATGACAACAAACATGAATGAGTAGGCACAACATGGCTCAAACAACTCCTACTCATGCTAGTGGGTTTCATCTATTTACTGTGGCAATGACATGTCATGCAGAGGGAAAGGGGATTCAACTACCGCAGCAAGTAACACATGAGTCGTTGTTGTCCTAGTGCAGTAAAAGAGAGCAGGAGCGAGAGAGAGGGATTGTATCAGAATGAACAAGGGTTTTTTGCTTGCCTGGCACTTCTAAAGATAGTATTGTTCTTCATCAGTGTCATTGATCATATCGTCGAAACATACGTCTACTGAGGGGGAACAACCACCGGCAATAGAGAAAGAACACAATCAATGCAATGCAGCAATATGATGCATGCTCATGACATGGCAACATGCTGTGATTTGAGCTAATGCAACTAGTAGTGACTTAAATGAAGTTGATTTGAACCAAGGGTTCAAATTCAAACTCTATATGTTAATATTCAAATGACATTTAATTGATTTGACCTGATCAGCAGGCATAAGTTTCTCAAACATGCATGAAAATGCCATAAACAGATTCTTTGGATTTTTCTGATAATTTTTCATATATAATTTATTTCATTCTGAGTTATAGATTATTTTCTATGATTTTTAGAAGTTATAACTATTTACTGGAATTTCCTGGATTTTTTTAAATCCAGAAAATCACTTATTGCGTCAGCACTACGTCAGGGTGATATCAGCGAGTCAACTAGGCGGCCAGGGTCAAACCTGACATGTGGGACCCATCAGTCAGTGACTGAGAGGGTAATTAAGGTTAAAACTAATCTTAACCAAAACTAATAATGGCCTGGGGCCTACTAGTCAGTGTCCCAGGGGTGATTACTTGGGTTTAGCAGCTAAATGTGGCGCCACATCAGCTACGCCGAAGGTTAGACAACAGCGACGAGCCAGAGCGGCGGTGCCTCGCCGTGGTGGCGCTAGGGGCAATGGCTGGGTGCCCTGAGGGCACCAGGAGGGAGCCCGTGCTCCCGCGCATCCAGCGGAGGCGGTAGCAGGTCGCGGGGCGGTCTATAGCGGCGGCAGCGGTGAGTTGGGCGGCGGCCGGAGCTCGGGTGTTGACGGAATCGACAACACAGCGCGTGGGAGGACCAGTGGTTTGCACCTACGGGATCTACGAGAGCTCACGAACCAAACGAAGGCACGCACGGGACCCTTCGGTCACTAGAGCCTCGTCAGCGACGAGCTTGTGCAGCGGTGAAATGCGGGACTCGTGGTCATCGGCGTTGCAGCGAGAAATCGACGATGGGGAGAGGGGGAGATGAAGGCGGGTCTCACAGGGAGGTCGTAGAGCAACTCAGTGGGCTCGGGGAGGTGGCGGAGATGGCGAATCAGACGATGGCATCCGGCGGCCGTGGACGGGGAAGAAAGGTCGGGGACGGTGTTTCGGTGCTCTTCCGGTCGCGTGGCTCGGTGAGGAGGACGTAGACGAGGCGGTGGAGCTCTTGTATACGTCAGAGAGGCAAGAAGGATGCTGTGGCTACGGCAACGACGACGGCGAGGTCGGGCGAGGTTCGGCCATGGATACGAGAGGCGAGGGAGAGAGGAGGGGGGGCGAGTGAGGAGGTCGGGCAGATCAGGACGGCACCGAGGAGAGGACCAGCGGCATCACGCTGTCCTGGGGGACACATGCTAGTAGAGAGGAGGCGTGGCGCCGCAAGCGCGCGTGCGCTGTCTCCCTCCTCTGCCTACTGGCAGAAGTAGGTGATGACTGGCACGGGCCAGATGGGCCGGCCCAGTCAGGTAGGTGGCCCAGGTAAGCTTTCCTCTCTCTCTCTCTCTCTCTCTCTCTCTCTCTCTCTCTCTCTCTCTCTCTTCTAAATCTTTTCTGTTTTCTATTTTCTGCACTTGTTTTGGCTTATTAAAAATGCCAGAGCATATTCAAAAATCCTGAAAATATTTGTGGGCACTGTTTGGATTATTTCCAACAGCCCTCATTTACCTTCAAGATTATTTGGACATCTAAAATTATTTATAGCATTTAAATGTCCAAGAACAAATACTGTATGCTTTAGTTCAAAAACCCAGAGTGTCCTAGAAAAGTGTGCACCATTTTTGGCAGAGGTTCTGGACCAAAACAAAAATGATGAACATTTATGAAGGGCATTTCAGGTTCATTGAAAATATTTTTAGGTTGCACCTATTTGAATTCCATTTGATGCTTGGGTTTGAACATCCCCAATTCAAAATCATTTGAAAATAAACATGATGACATGATGATCAAGCAAAGACAAACAAAGACTAATCTAGGGCTGTGACATATGCTTTATGTTCTAACTCAAGAGGCAAATGACAAGCTTTTCCATAAACCATTTTATATGGAGACATACCCATAGGATTTTTATATGCCATTCTGTAGGCCCAAAGAGCATCATCTAATTTCTTAGACCAATTCTTTCGGGACCTATTGACAGTTGTTTGTAATATTAATTTTATTTCCCTATTGCTAAGTTCAACTTGATCACTAGATTGAGGATGATAGGGTGAAGCAATTCTATGGTTAACATCATATATTAGCAAGCATTTTACGGAAAGCACCATGAATAAAGTGTGAAACACCATGAGTCATTAAATATCTAGGGACTCCAAACCTTGGGAAAAAAACTTCTTTAAGGATTTTAATGGAAGTGTTATGATCAGCACTACTAGTTGGAATAGCTTCTACCCACTTACTAACATAATCAACAACAACCAAAATATGTGTATACCAATTAGAGGAAGGAAAAGGTCCCATGTAATCAAAACCCCAAACATCAAATGGTTCAACAACAAGTGAATAATGCATAGGCATTTCCCGACGCATACCAATATTACCTATCCTTTGACATTAATCACAAGATAAAACAAACTTACGAGCATCCTTGAAGAGAGTAGGCCAATAAAAACCATATTGCAATACCTTGCGAGCAGTTCTATCTCCCGCATTGTCGTGGAATTGTCACGTCAGATGTCCTTAGTGTCAGGACTTAGTCGCGAGGCCAACGCATCTATGTGGTAGCTTGAGAGGGGTTGAGTGGAATTGAGAGACGCAACACAAGACAGGGATTTAGACAGCTTCGGGCCTCGGGAAACATCATCCGGTAAAAACCCTACATGCTGTTTGAGGCTAGGTCTCATTATCATCACGAGGGATTCGCCGTAAACCGGCTCTCCTCTTTGTGTCTAGCCCTAAGATTGTTTCTTCTTGCTTGTAGCTTGTCCCTCTTTGGGGAGCCCTGCCCCTCCTTATATATGTTGAAGGGGCGGGTTACATGTGGAGTCCTATTAGGATTAGGACTAGTCTCCCTTCTAATACAAACCGGATACAAGTCTGGGTCTTAACTCCTCGTAAGGCAAATATTCCTTTCCTATTAAACCGGCCCACAATGATTGAACCGGCCTTCATGAACCGCCAGACAGGACGCCGGGTCTTGTTGCTCCTCTGGCCCGCCTGCCGGATTACCAATGAACTGTAAACCGTCTGGTCTGTGCAGGTTGCCGGTGAATCGCCAAGTCCGGCCGGATTATCCTTCCGGCCGGTTTACACTGCATGATGTCCTCCATAAACTTCGGAGTGACATTTTCATAGGATTTGTTCCTGTTCATGCTCAGGTACACAATATCTAATAATACCATCTATTCCTTCTTTATAAATATGTGGGTCATCCCAAAAGTAATGTCTTAAATCATAGAAGAATTTTCTCTTTCGTTGGTATGTGAAACTAGGTGGTATAAATTTAGCAACAAAATAATTAGCATAGTCAGCATACCAAGGAGTGTTATGAGAAAATTTACTGCAGCTAGTTGTTCATTAGGAAAGCTATCATCAATAGGTAGTGGGTCATTGATAACCCACAAGTATAGGGGATCACAATAGTTTTTGAGGGTAGAGTATTCAACCCAAATTTATTGATTTGACACAAGGGGAGCCAAAGAATATTCTCAAGTATTAGCAGCTGAGTTGTCAATTCAACCACACCCGAAAGACTTAATATCTGCAGCAAAGTAGTATGGAAGTAACGGTAACGGTGGCAAAAGTAATAGTAGCAATTTTGTAGCAATTGTAACAGTGGCAACGAAAAAGTGACTAAGCAAAGAACAATATGTGGAAAGCTCGTAGGCAATGGATCAGTGATGGATAATTATGCCAGATGCGATTCCTCATGCAACAGTTATAACATAGGGTGACATAGAACTAGCTCCAGTTCATCAATGTAACGTAGGCATGTATTCTGAATATAGTCATACGTGCTTATGGAAAAGAATTTGCATGACATGTTTTGTCCTACCCTCAGGTGGCAGCGGGTCCTATTGGAAACTAAGGGATATTAAGAGCTCCTTTTAATAGATTACCAGACCAAAGCATTAACACTTAGTGAATACATGAACTCCTCAAACTACGGTCATCACTGGGAGTGGTCCCGATTATTGTCACTTCGGGGTTGCTGGATCATAACACATAGTAGGTGACTATTGACTTGCAAGATAGGATCAAGAACTCACCTATATTCATGAAACCATAATAGGTTCAGATCTGAAATCATGCCATACGGGCACTAGTGACAGGCATTAAGCATGGAAAAGTCATAGCAACATCAATCTTAGAACATAATGGATACTAGGGATCAAACCCCAACAAAACTAACTCGATTACATGGTAAATCTCATCCAACCCATCACCATCCAGCAAGCCTACGATGGGATTACTCACGCACGGCGGTGAGCATCATGAAATTGGTGATGGAGGATGGTTGATGATGACGATGGTGATGGATTCCCCTCTCCGGAGCCCCGAACGGACTCCAAATCAGCCCCCCGAGGAAGATTAGGGCTTGGCGGCGGCTCCGTATCGTAAAACGAGATGAATCCTTCTCTCTGGTTTTTTTCTCCTCGAAAGTGAATATATGGAGTTGGGGTTGAGGTCAGTGGAGTCCTAGGGGGCCCACGAGGCAGGGGGCACGCCCTAGGGGGGCGCCCTGCACCCTCATGGATAGGGTGTGGGCCCCCTGATGCTGATTCTTTCGCCAATACTTTTTATTAATTCCAAAAAGTTTCTCCGTGGATTTTTAGGTCATTCCAAGAACTTTTATTTCTGCACAAAAATAACACCAGGGCAGTTCTGCTGAAAACAATGTTAGTCCGGGTTAGTTCCATTCAAATCATGCAAGTTAGAGTCCAAAACAAGGGCAAAAGTGTTTGGAAAAGTAGATACGTTGGAGACGTATCAACTCCCCCAAGCTTAAACGTTTGCTTGTCCTCAAGAAATGCAGTTGACAAACTGAAAGTGATAAAGAATTTTTTTACAAACTCTGTTTGATCTTGTTGTTGCAAATATGTAAAGCCATCATTCACTAAAGATTATGAACTAAGCATATTCAAAATAACATTTAGGTCTCACATTTACTCATATCAATGGCATAGTCAACTAGCGAGCAATAATAATAAATCTCGGATGACAACGCTTTCTCAAAACAATCATAATATGATATAACAAGATGGTATCTCACTAGCCCTTTCTGAGACCGCAAAACATAAATGCAGAGCACCCCTGAAGATCAAGGACTGACTAGACATTGTACTTCATGGTAAAAGAGATCCAGTCATAGTCATACTCAATGTAAATTAATAGCAATGCATGCAAATGACAGCGGTGCTCTCCAACTAGTGCTTTTTAATAAGAGGATGGTGACTCAACATAAAAGTAAATATATAGGCCCTTCGCAGAGGGAGGCACGGATTTGCAGAGGTGCCAGAGCTTGAGTTTTGAAACAGAGATAAATAATATTTTGAGCGGCATACTTTCAGTGTCAACATAACAACCAAGAGATCTCGATATCTTCCATGCTACACACATTATAGGCGGTTCCCAAATAGAATGGTAAAGTTTATACTCCCCCACCACCAACAAACATCAATCCATGGCTTGTCCGAAACAACGGTGTCGTCCAACTAACAACAATCTTGGGGGAGTTTTTTTTGCAATTATTTTGATTTGATTTGAGCATGGGACTGGGCATCCCGGTTTCCGACCATTTTCTCGTGAATGATGAGCGGAGTCCACTCATCATGAGAATAACCCACCTAGCATGGAAGATATAGACAACCCTAGTTGATACATGAGCTATTTGAGCATACAAAATAGAATTTCATTTGAAGGTTTAGAGTTTGGCACATACAAATTTACTTGGAACGACAGGTAGATACCGCATAAAGGAAGGTATGGTGGACTCATATGGAATAACTTTGAGGTTTATGGAAGTGGATGCACAAGCAGTATTCCCGCTTAGTACAAGTGAAGGCTAGAAAGAGACTGGGAAGCGACCAACTAGAGAGCGACAACAGTCATGAACATGCATTAAGATTAATCAACAATGAGTGCAAGCATGAGTAGGATATAAATCACCATGAACATAAATATCATGGAGGCTATGTTGATTTTGTTTCAACTACATGTGTGAACATGTGCCAAGTCAAGCCACTCGAATCATTCAAAGGAGGATACCACCCTATTATACCACATCACAACCGTTTTAATAGCATATTGGCATGCAAGGTAAACCATTATAAACTCCTAGCTAACTAAGCATGGCATGAGCAACTATAATCTCCAATTGTCATTGCAAACATGTTTCATCCATAATAGGCTGAATCAGGAACGATGGACTAATCATATTTACAAAAGCAAGATAGGTCGAGATCATACCAGCTTCTCTCATCTCAATCAGTCCATCATATATCGTCATTATTGCCTTTCACTCGCATGAACAAACGGTGTAGATAATAATAACAGTGCACGTGCATTGGACTAAGCTGGAATCTGCAAGCATTAAATACAAAGGAGAAGACAAGGTAATATGGTCTCTTGGTTAGATCAACAATAATGGATATGAGAGCCACTCAACATTTTCATCGTGGTCTTCTCCTCTCAACCCCCAAAGGAAAGAAAAGAAATAAAACTATTTACATGGGAAAGCTCCCAACAAGAAAAAGAAGAACGAGAAATCTTTTTGGGTTTTCTTTTAATTACTACAGGAGGCATGGAAAGTAAACTAGCTAAAGGCTACAACTAATTTTTTTTGGTTTTTCTTGAGGTTTTTCAAACACACAAGAAAAAAAGCAAGAAAAGAAAATAAACTAGCATGGATAGTACAATGAAAAAGTATGAGCACCGACAACTAGCATGAGTGTGCGAGCATGAATATAATGTCGGTGAGAAATACGTACTCCCCCAAGCTTAGGCTTTTGGCCTAAGTTGGTCTATGGCCATTGCTCGAAGTTACTCTCTCCGGTGTACTGAGGAGGATCCTCCGAGTGCCGCTGGTTAGCGATCTCCTCCGGATCCCATTGATAAACAGACTGTCTATATGGGTCAAGTGGTGACTCAGGCTCAGGCTCTGGGGCTGGTGTCAGCCTCCAGTATGCATAAATGGCCTCGGGCAAGATGAGGTACATGCCTGAAAATATGTTAAACAAAGAGGGTGCAGGCAAGATAATAGTCTCACAGTGAGTTTTATCAAATATCAAATTATACTTAAGCATCTTCTTCTTATTTTTAACAATAAACTCATGTGCTACCATACTTTTATAATCTAGAAAAATAGTGGGCAACAACTTTTCCTCTTTCTCATAATGCCTAATAGGTATCTCAAAATGTCCAGCAAGGCGTGAAGCAAAGATACCACCAAAGATGGGGCCCTTTGTATGGTTTAGACTTAACAGGTTAGCGACAATATCACCTAAGCTAAAAGCTATATCACGAAACAAGGCATGGTGCAAAATAACAAGACCAGGAGCACTAAGATTTCCACTGTTCCCGCGACCAATTAAGCATCTACTAGCAAATATCGCAAAGTAACATAGAACAGGAAAACGTATACTGGTAATTCGTGCATCGAAAACTTTCCTCGTTTCCCCTACAACAATTCTATCAATAAATTCATCCACATCACTATGATGTGGTTCCTTGATGCTACCCAAAAAGGGTATCTTGCAGACCCGACAAAAATCACGGAGTGACATCTCCTTAACCTCATCATATAAGTGAAACTCCACTGAAGGTGGTGATTTCTTAGCATGGAAATAAAAAATTTGCACGAAAATATTAGTGAGTAGGCGATATTGTTCGCGCTAGTCGTGGAGAAAGTCGGTGATGCCTGCATTCTCAGCCAAGTAATAAAAGTCATCATGAATTCCGGCGGCCCTCAAGAATGCATCACAAGGCCATTCGCATGGCTGGACTTCCACGGTGCGAGGAAGATTGTACTTGGGCTTTTTGTTCCCCTCATTCTGCTTATCCTTCGAGATTCGGCTCGAAGACCCCTCAACAATCTCTTCATCATTTTCTCTGAAAAATTTCTAAATTTTTTAGTGACTCAAAATAAAAGGGAACC
The DNA here is from genome assembly GCF_002162155.2 of Triticum dicoccoides. NCBI lineage: Eukaryota > Viridiplantae > Streptophyta > Magnoliopsida > Poales > Poaceae > Triticum > Triticum dicoccoides. Next base: position 288,757,575 of record NC_041381.1, on the reverse strand, counting down.
AAGCTCAACAAGATTGATAGCAACTACTCCCACAAGTGCCTAGAGGCTATATCATGCATTAAAACTACTTTGGACCATATAAATTTGACATGCAAGCTCAAGAACAGGGTCACCTTAGCAGCAAAAAATTGCAATAAATAAACCACTAGACAAAAACTAATTGGACCATTGGAGGAGTCACATACCGAAGAACAATCTCCCAAAACAGTTTTGTGAATGAAGCTTTGAGCAAGGAGATCAAAAATGGCAGCAAGATGAGCTAGAACATGGGTTTGAGCTATGGGAGGATTTTTTCTGGAGGAAGACGAAGTGAGTGGGTGCTGGAATAAGTGGAGTGGGGTCCACGTGGGGCCCACAAGGCAGGGGCGCGCCCTAGGGGGTGGGTGATGAGGACATCAATACCATTGTTACACCCACAACCCCTGCTGCTATACATACTGGACCAATTACTAGAGCTCGCGCACGCCAATTAAATTACCAGGTACTTCCGTTTCTTGGTAATGATTCTAATGTTCATGAGAATATGATGCTACCTAAATTGGATACATTTGTTTTGCTTACAAATGAAGGGCCTAGCTTGGAGAAGGATGAACATTGGAGCAAGAACAAGCATGGAGATGATGGCATGCGCAAGGGGAACAAGAACAGAGTTACAAGTGATGATTTCAGGACGCTGAAGCCACCATAATGAGTGGATGAAGCCTTGGACGAAATATACAAGATGCTACTTCATAACTTTCGTCCAGAGGCTATTCTAGGTGCTGCGTCACCATATTATTGGGCCAGGCCCATGTATTTTCGAAATACTTGAGTATAGGCTGTTTTTAGAGTCCGTATTTGTGGAGAAACAAGAGATAGGGTTGGTTTCGGACCCCTTCTCCAAAGGCCACGAAATTCCCCCCTCTTCCTCCATATATACAACCCTTAGGGCGTCGTTTAGACTTTGGGTTTTGTTTAGATTAAAAGTTCGCCATAGCTGCAACTTCGCGTACTTCGTTTGTGTTCAACAACTAGACAAAGGCGTCACAGAACCCCACCTTGATCAATAAAGCTTTCATCTTATATTCGCAATATCCAGATTGCAATCTCAGTTTCTTGCTTGTTCTTCGTTTGCTCGCAGGAAACAGACCCTCGTGGTCAGGTTGATCGTGCTCCGGCGTGGTCGATAACCTCTCGGAGTTGGTTTAGCGATTGCTAAGGCGCGACGTCCTCGCACGTTCGTAGTCGGATCGTCAAAGTCGATTTCCACCAAAGCGATATCCATCATCTCATCGAAAGACGGGACACCTTTGCCTCTATCAGTGGGCACGCCCTGTGCCCTCCTGGTCAAATGGTGGGCCCCCCTGGTGTGTTCTCAGTGCCAGAAATTCTTAAATATTCTACAAAAAATCATACTTCATTTTCTGGACATTTGGAGAACTTTTATTTTTGGGGTATTTTTTATTGCATTGATAACTCAGAAAACAGACAGAGAAATACTATTTTTGCTTTATTTCATCTAAATAACAGAAAGTAAAAGGAGGGTACAGAGAGTTGTGCTTTCTAACTTCATCCATCTCGTGCTCATCAAAAGGAATCCACTAACAAGGTTGATCAAGTCTTGTTAACAAACTTCTTCCGGATAACATGAAACCGGAGAATTTTCAAATAACACCAGGTTACCTCAACGGGGATATGCATGTCCCCAACAATAAGAATATCATATTTCTTTTTGACAGTAGGAAGAGGGAATTCAAAACCTCCAATAGTAATCGTTGAAATTTTTCCAACAGAATTGATACTATGGACTTGAGGTTGTTTCCTCGGAAAGTGTATCGTATGCTCATTACCATTAACATGAAAAGTGACGTTGCCTTTGTTGCAATCAATAACAGCCCCTGTAGTATTCAAAAAGGGTCTACCAAGGATAATCGACATACTGTCGTCCTTGCGAATACCAAGAATAACAAATCCCATTAAAATAGTAACATTTGCAACCACAACAGGCACATCCTCACAAATACCGATAAGTATAGTAGTTGATTTATCAGCCATTTGCAAAGAGAGTTCAGTAGGTGTCAACTTATTCAAGTCAAGTCTACGATATAAAGAGAGAGTCATAACACTAACACCGGCTCCAAGATCACATAAAGCAGTTTTAATATAGTCTTTTAATGGAGCATGGTATAGTTGGTACTCCTGGATCTCCAAGTTTCTTAGGTATTCCACCCTTGAAATTATAATTAGCAAGCATAGTGGAAATTTCAGCTTCCGCTATCTTTCTTTTATTTGTAACAATATCTTTCATGTACTTAGCATAGGGATTCATTTTAAGCATATCAGTCAAACGCATAAGCAAGAATATAGGTCTAATCATTTCAGCAAATCGCTCAAAATCCTCATCATCCTTTTTTCTTGGATGTCTTAGGAGGAAAAGGCATGGGTTTCTGAACCCATGGTTCTCTTTCTTTACTGTGCTTTCTAGCAACAATGTCTCTCTTATCATAACATTGATTCTTTGATTGTGGGTTATCAAGATCAACAACAGGTTCGATTTTTACATCATTGTTATTACTAGGTTGAGCATCAACATGAACATCATCATTAACATTATCACTAGGCTCATTTTCATTACCAGATTGTGTTTCAGGATCAAAAATAGAAATATCATTGGGATTCTTAGGTGTGTCTATGACAGGTTCACTAGAAGCATGCAAAGTCCTATCATTTTTCCTTTTCTTTTTCTTAGAAGGACTAGGTGCATCAACATTCGTTCTCTAAGAATCTTGCTAAACTCCCTTAGGATGGCCCTTAGGATACAAAGGTTCCTGAGTCATTCAACCACCTCTATTCATAACTCTTACAACATTATCATTTTTCTTATTGTTTAATTCACGGAGCAAATCATCTTGTACTTTAAGCACTTGTTCTACTTGAGTGGTAACCATAGATGCATGTTTACTAATAATCTTAAGGTCACCTTTAACTCTAGACATATAATCACTCAAGTGTTCAATCATATGCATTATGTTGCAATTGTCTACCAACATAAGCATTGAAGTTTTCTTGTTTAATAATAAAATTATCAAACTCATCCAAGCATTGGCTAGCAGACTTATAACAAGGGATATCACCTGCATCAAATCTATAGAGAGAATTTACCTTTACTACCTGTGTCGGGTTATCAAGACCATGTATTTCGTCAATAGGTGGTTAATTCATAACATCTTCAACTTTAATACCTTTTTCTTTCATAGATTTCTTTGCCTCTTGCATATCTTCAGGACTGAGAAATAGAATACCCCTTTTCTTCGGAGTTGGCTTATGAGTTGGTTTAGGAAGTGTCCAATCGTTATCATTACTCAATATATTATTCAATAGAAATTCAACTTGCTCAACAGTTCTTTCCCTGAAAACACAACCAGCACAACTATCCAGGTGGTCTCTGGAAGCATCAGTTAGTCCATTAGAAAGGTATCAAGTATTTAATTTTCTCGAGAGGGTGATCAGGCAAAGCATTAAGTAATTGGAGAAGCCTCCCCCAAGCTTGCGGGAGACTCTCTTCTTGAATTTGCACAAAATTATATATTTCCCTTAAGGCAGCTTGTTTCTTATGAGCGGGGAAATATTTAGCAGTGAAGTAATAAATCATATCTTGGGGACTACACACACAACCAAGAGAAAGAGAATTAAACCATATTTTAGCAGCACCCTTTAATGAGAACGGGAACAATTTAAGGATATAGTAATAACGATTTTTTTCCTCATGAGTAAATAGGGTGGCTATATCATTCAAGTTAGTAAGATGTGCCCAACAGTTTTAGATTCATAGCCATAAAAAGGATCAGATTCAACCAAAGTAATTAACTCAAGATCGACACATAAATCATAATCCTTATCATAAATACAGATAGGTGAAGTAGCAAAAGCAGGGTCTGATACGTCTCCAACGTATCTATAATTTTTGATTGTTCCATGCTATTATATTACCCGTTTTGGATGTTTATGGGCTTTACTCTACACTTTTATATCATTTTTGGGACTAACCTATTAACCGGAGGCCCAGCCCAGATTGCTGTTTTTTTGCCTATTTCAGTGTTTCGAAGAAAAGGAATATCAAACGGAGTCCAAACGGAATGAAACCTTCGGGAGAGTTATTTTTGGAACAGAAGCAATCCAGGAGACTTGGAGTAGATGTCAGGGATGCTTCGAGGAAGCCACGAGGCAGGGAGGCACACCCTACCCCCTGGGTGCGCCCCCACCCTCGTGGGCCTCTCGTGGCTCCCCTGACCGACTTCTTTCGCCTATATATGTCCATATACCCTAAAAACATTGGGGTCACAATAGATCGGGAATTCCGCCGCCGCAAGCCTCTGTAGCCACCAAAAACCAATCGGGACCCTGTTTGGGCACACTGTCGGTGGGGGGATCCCTCATCGATGGCCATCTTCATCATCCCGGCGCTCTCCATGACGAGGAGGGAGTAGTTCACCCTCGGGGTTGAGGGTATGTACCAGTAGTTATGTGTTTGATCTCTGTCTCTCGTGTTCTTGAGGTGGTACGATCTTGATGTATCGCGAGCTTTAATATTATAGTTGGATCTTATGATGTTTCTCCCCCTCTACTCTCTTGTAATGGATTGAGTTTTCCCTTTGAAGTTATCTTATCAGATTGAGTCTTTAAGGATTTGAGAACACTTGATGTATGTCTTGCGAGGGATATCCATGGTGACAATGGGTTATTCTATTGATCGACTTGATGTATGTTTTGGTGATCAACTTGCGGATTCCGTGACCTTGGGAATCTATGCATAGGGGTTGGCACACGTTTTCATCTTGACTCTCCAGTAGAAACTTTGGGGCACTCTATGAAGTTCTTTGTGTTGGTTGAATAGATGAATCTGAGATTGTGTGATGCATATCGTATAATCATGCCCATGGATACTTGAGGTGACATTGGAGTATCTAGGTGACATTAGGGTTTTGGTTGATTTGTGTCTTAAGGTGTTATTCTAGTATGAACTCTATGATAGATCGAACGGAAATAATAGCTTTGTGTTATTTTACTACGGACTCTTGAATAGGTCGATCAGAAAGGATAACTTTGAGGTGGTTTCGTACCCTACAATAATCTCTTTGTTTGTTCTCCGCTATTAGTGACTTTGGAGTGACTCTTTGTTGCATGTTGAGGGATAGTTATATGATCCAATTATGTTATTATTGTTGAGAGAACTTGCACGAGTGAAAGTATGAACCTTAGGCCTTGTTTCCTAGCATTGCAATACCGTTTATGCTCACTTTTTTACCACTTGTTACCTTGCTATTTTTATATTTTCAGATTACAAAAACCTATATCTGTCGGGGAAACTGATCCACGAACACCTATGGGGCCGGTGGACCGGGCCCCTTTTGGTTCGGCGGGGGGCGGAGATCGCACGAAGAGCAGATCGAGGCGAAGCACATGAGCAGTTTACCCAGCTTCGGAGCTCTCTGGAGAGATAATACTCCTACTGCTGCTTGTCTGATTGTATTGTGTTCTTGCTCAAGAGAGCTAAGTGTTTTCTGGCTTACGAATGAGTCGAACCCCCTCTACGTTGCGCATGGGCCTCCTTTTATATGCTCAAGGGGTCACCGACAGGTGGCAACGCAGAGAAGGGTAAAAGCGTAAAAAGCGAGGTGGTTGGTACAGTTACTTGTACAGTGTTTCCTACCTAACCCTGACAGTAGGGGACAAGGGCATTAAATGCCCGTCCGTGTAGCCCAAACAGTGCAAAAAAGGACCGTCAGGGGCGCCACCGCTCGCCACAATGGCGATCTTGTCAGCTTTGCATGCCACGCGCACCGCTGGCTGCACAGCCTCCCGCCACGTGCACCTGGAAAGGCCCCCAGAGCGACACGTTGGTGGATACGCTGGAGGGTGGGCACAGAGTGGCCGCCTGCCGCGGCAAGCGCCTTGCCGCGGCCGTTGTCTTGTCGGGTCCGGAAGCTTGTCGCTCACTGGGCCCTGATATGCCTTGGTTGGTCTTCCGGCAAGCTCCTCTTGCCGAGGCCTTGTCGCCTTGCCGGTACGCGTGGCGCGTCGCGGAAAGTTCCTTGGGATGCCTTGGTTGGCCTTCCCGGCAAGCTCCTCTTGCCGGGGCCTTGGCTTGAATACTTTGTTCTTGAATGGCTCCAAAGGAACCATGGAGGACCTTGGCGGTCGCCCGGCAAGCCTTGCCGCGGGGCGCTGCAACTGCCCGTGCACAAGTTCGGGATACTAGGGTACCCCTATTCTAGTACACCGACAGGAGCCCCCGGGCCTGGGCCATACACGGTGCCGAGCGCTGTTGGGCCAGGCCCAAAACAGGGCACGGGCACACGCGGCCTGGGTTACGCCGTATCTGACTCCGTATCCACCGCGCCCTCCCTAACGGCACGTGTCGAATGCGGCATCATGGGAGAGATCGTGGGTGGTTTCTTTATTTGGAAGGGCGAAACGTCCGCCCCCTCCCTCTTTATAAGCAGGGGAAACAGGGGCAGTTCGCCCATCTCACTGTTTGTTGCTTCAACTCCAGAAATCTCCGCCGCTCCCCCCTTCTTCTCGAAGCAGAAAGAGAGCAGCGCTCCACTCCCCATTGCCACCAGCATCACCAACACCGCCGATCTCCCCCACCACCTCCGCCATGGCTCCAAAAGCCGACAAGGGGAAGGGCGTGAAGTCGGCCGAGGCGCAGCGGCTCGCGGCGCTGTGGAAGGAGCGGGCCCTCTTCCCCCCTCAGCTCGGTGCGCAGGAGCTGAGGGAGTACTACTACCTCTTATGGTCGACGGAGACGCGTGCGCATCCGCGCACGAGGGTACTCCCGGCTGCAGCTTTGGAACTGGCTCCAAGCGGGTACCCGTTCTTCGCATTGTTCTTCTACTGCGGGCTTTGCCCGCCCTTTTCTGATTTCTTCTGCGACATTATGAACACCTACGGGTTCCGCCTCCTTGACTTCACCCCCAACGCCGTTCTGACCATGGCAGTTTCCGCACATTTGTGCGAAAACTTTGTCGGAGTCCACCCAAATGTAGCCCTTTTCCGCCACTTCTTCATGCCTCGGGTCGAGAGTGGAGAGCTGCTTGCCGGAGGGATCGCCTGGATCTCGAGAGTCGGCAAGAAGGAGGCGTATCTGGAGGGTGAGCTCCACAGCAAGTGGGAGGAGTGGAGAGCGGAGTGGTGCTGGATCGTCGAGGAGAATTCGCAGCCGTTCACTGCCCTGCGCCAAGCCCCAATAGTGTGTGGTAATGATTGGAGCAATGTGGCCCCGGAGGACGACAGGCTGAAGATTGCCGTCACCCGAATCCTTCGCCTTAGGCTTGCCGGGCTCACTGTAGGCGCCGTCGGCGCAGATTTCCTTCGCCGCCGCATCGCCCCCCTGCAAGAGAGGGGGAGACCCACCTGGGAGTTCAAGAACTCGGCAGATATCATGAGGCTGCGCCCAGGCCTCAACTTCAACTTCACCGTCCTGGAGCTGGATGCGATGCTCTTGGAGTTGTTCAAACGAGATCCCCAACATCCATTCACGCTGCCGAGGAGCGTCGTTCCGTTGTGCAACAATTCGTCGCTTGACCGGATCCGCGCGATGATGCCGTTGTGCGATTCGCACGGAATCGCACCAACTTGGCAAGAACCTGCGGATGACGTCGTACAAGCGTTCTTCGACGACTTGGTAGAAGTGCCAGTCCGCGCCGACGAACAGAAGAGCCTCACCCGCGACACGACCGACGCGGAGCTGCAGCGCATCGCCACTAGGGCGGAAGAGGCTGCGGCAGTAGCTGCCGCGGGCGCATTCGGGTTCACCATAGAGGAGGCAGAGGCGGCAGAGGCGGCAAGCCTTGCCGAGCGCGAGGAGTTTGTCAGCGAGGAAGAGCTTGCCGGTCCTGAAGACGAACCGAGCGAGCCCGGTGAGGGAGACCTTGTCTGGCCCGAATCTTCAGATACCGTGCCGCAAGTGGAGCCCCCAGCTGCACCAAGAAGGCGTCTCCGCAGGGCCGGGGACGTAGCGGGGCGACAAACGAGCCAACAGCCGCCAAGCCGTGCAACACGCTCTACCGCGGCAAGTACTGTTGCCGCGGGAGCGCCTCATGCTGCTGCGGCAACTGGAGCGGGATCTTCCCGGTCCACCGCTACCGCCCCTGCCAAGCGGGCAAGGGAACCTTCTCCTCCGCCTCGCCGCACCGGAGGAGAGCCGGACTTCGACCTCTCCGCGCTCAGCTCCGACGAGGAAGAGGAAGAGTAAGTTTCTTTGGTGCTCTTGTAGTTCTTCAATTCTTGTTGTTTTTGTCTTGTATCTGACTTGCTTCGATCTGAATCCATTCCTTTTCAGGACGCTGGCCCAGAGAGCGGCGAAGAGAGCCAAGGCCCCGGTGATTGTCATCGAAGATGATCCCACCGTGTCAGTAGGTGGTGTGTCTGAGACCACCTTGACGGACCCGGCAACTACTCCCCAGAGCAGCCCCCAGCGCAACCCCCAGCGTAAGTTTGTAGTTCACTTCTTGCTGTCAGGCGCGCATGGGTGCTCTCTACTGACATCTTGGCTGTTGAATTGTGTAGGAGCAGAACAGCCTCATCAGGAGTGCCCGGAAGCTGCTCCCGAAGTGCCATCTGCTTCGACTACGCCGCCAAGGGAGGAGTCCCCGGCAAGGGAGCGCTCTCCGGCAAGGGAGAACTCCCCGGCAAGGGACAATCCTCCGGCAAGGGACGGCACCAGTGATCCTCCGGCGGTCGAGACCACGACCGCAGATCCTAGCACAGGTAATCTCCTTGCCTGAAAACCTCCCTTGGGCTCTTTTTCTTCTGAATTTCCTTTCTTGGATTTTTGCTTGACTTTTCTCCCTTCTTCGTTCTTCAGATCCATCTGCTGCGGAGCCAATGGAGACTGAGGACGCCGACGAGGAAGGCGCGCGTGGCAGCAACGACGACGCCGCCGCCACCAGCGAAGAGGCCGGCGCTGATGATCCCGCCGGCGAAGAGGCCGCCAAGGCTGCCGCTACAGAGGCTGGCGAGGGGTCCGGCGATCACACTGACGGCCCTGAGGCCGCAGGAGCGCTAGGCGCTGCACCGACCGCCGATCCCTCCGCCGCTGCTGCGGAGCCAGGCTCTGAAGAGCCTTAGCCCGGCGCCTACTTGAAGGCCGGCGACGGTATCTTCATCAAACTTCCCTGGGCGTCAAGCTCCAGGGCGCCGGTCGAAGGAGAAACCTTCGATGAAGAGGTGCTCGCCTCCGCTGGGCTGGCGCTTGTCGATGCGCCAAGCAGCAGTAGCGGCGAGTCTGAGGAGGAGTGGCTGCTGTGGAAGCTGCTGTCACTCTACCACGCCCGCCAAGCCAAACTGGCGTCCCGAGAGGCGCTCCTTGCGAAGGCGGGGGTTGACATTTAGAAGCGTGCGGAGGAGCTCTAGGGCCTCAGGCAAGAAACTCTCCGGTCCTTGGCGGAGGAGCGGGAGCAACTTCTCAAGGAGCGGAAAGCTTTCCTCCTCGAGAAGGCTGAGGTCGAAGAGAAACAAAGGCTTGCGGCCGAGAAGCTATCTACGCAGGAGGGAGAGTTGGCGCAGCGCAAGGTCAATCTTGACAGCCACGAGGAGGAGCTTGCCGCGTGCGAGCAAGCAATAGGCGGGGCGCTCAAGGAAGCAAAGGACGTCGCCGCAGCTGCTGAGGCCGCCAAGAAGGAGCTGGAGATGAAGGTGGCGCAGCTGGAGGCAGATCTCAAGGTGAGCGGCGAGGAGCTTGCCGTGCTTAAGCGCGATCGCGAGAAGGACGCCGCCGTTCATGGTGAGCTGCAGGGTCTTCTCGCTGAGAGGGGCAAGGAACTCAGCGCCGCCAAGGATTCAAATGCAGGCCTGGAGTTGAAGCTGGCCACATTGACTCAGACGCTGGACGTCACCAGGGAGCGAGAGGTGACTTTGTCGGAGAAGATCAAGGCCGATGAGGCGCTGCTGGCGAATGCTGCTGCTGCCCACGATGCCTTCAGGGAGACAGTGGAGCATTGGACTGAAGGTCTAGTGGATGCTACCGCTGCCATCGACGGGGAGTTGGCGCAGCTGGGGATGGAGGATTTGGGGTATCCCTCCGACGAGCATCTCCAACCCAGCGCCATGCTCAGCCTGTTCTTCAAAGGCATGGCGACGGCACTCCAGCGGCTCCGGGAGAGGATCCCAAAGCAGCTGGCCGACGAGTCGCGCAGGATTTGCGTGGGGGCTCTCCAGAAGGTGCTGATGAAGGTGGCCTTCCGCAACCCAGGCCTCAACCTCACCAACGTCCTCAAGTCTTTGCCACCTGACACCGATCTGGATGCGCTCAAGGCCCTTGCCGCACCCATTGTGGACAAGGTGAGCGAGATCAAGAGGGTTGAGGGCGATCGCGTAGACTAGGCCGCCCGTTTTCTCTTTCTCCTTGTCGCTGCTAGCCATATTATAAGATCAATCTGTTAGAGCTGCGACAAGTTATTTTGTAATGCAACTCTATTTCTGTTATCAATTGCTACGTTATTTCCTTTACTAGATTCCTTCCTTTGTATGTTTTTACCCTACGCTTTTAGGGGACTTGTCGGCGCGGGCACCCGAGCCGCGAGCGCTGAGTGCGGGACATCAGCAGCCTGCTGGCGGTGCCGCTTTAGACAAGAAACCTTGTCGCGACTAGTTGCAGCACACTTAAGTTGTTGAGCGGACTCGAAACAAAGTAAGGGCGCAACTATCTATGAGTTGGTTCCTCCGTGCACAGGTTTTCCATACAAAGTCCGGTCGTTCGAGGAAGATAACTTAAAAATTAAAACTAATTGATCAAACTTTGGCAACTTAGCTTTTCTATCGTTCACTTCCCGGCAAGGCGAAACTTCCTTAAACGACGCCTGGTCCACACCCTTATCTTCTCCTTTCCCCCCCGGCAAACTTGTGTGCGAGGGAACCTTCCTTTCCTTTGTTGAGAAAAAGAAAGAAGAGAAAATAAAGATATGGAGCCTTTCGGCTCGTTATTGCTTACCGGGGGTAGGTGCTGCACAAAGTGTCAGATAACGCATGCAAGAAAGAATATAATGCATGAAATTGACAAGATGTGCGGAGCACATGAGCTTTACTTATGCACGGGATCTGCGCCCGGCTTTGTACAAAGGATTACATGCAACATCGGCAAGACTTGTACAAAAAGTGGTTGCCGGAACGGGTTTCGGCAACCGCGCCCTACGGGTAAAACTTACGAAGATGCTCAATGTTCCAGGAGTTGCTCACCGGAGTGCCATCTTCAGTCTCAAGGCGGACAGCGCCAGGCCTAGTGACTCGTTTCACCCGGTAAGGGCCTTCCCACTTCGGCGTCAACTTGCTGGAATTCTTGGCGGACTGAACGCGCCGAAGAACAAGGTCGCCTTCCTCGAAGCTTCTGGCTTTAACTTTGCGGCTATGGTAGCGGCGCAAAGCTTGCTAGTATCGAGCAGCTCGTACAGCAGCCTGAAGACGATCCTGCTCAAGGAGCAGCGCGTCATCTTGTCGCAGCTGCTCTTGCTCAAGCTCATCATAAGCGAGCACTCGAGGTGACCCGTATACGAGTTCCGTGGGGAGAACTGCCTCTGCTCCATAGACTAGAGCGAAAGGCGTCTGGCCAGTGGCTCGATTTGGCGTCGTCCTGATCGACCAAAGAACCACCGGCAGCTCCTCGATCCAGTTCCTTCCGCACTTGCGCAGCCTGTCGAAAGTCCTGGTCTTGAGCCCGCGCAGCACTTCAGCATTTGCCCTCTCTGCTTGACCGTTGCTTCTCGGATGAGCAACAGAAGCGAAGCAGACCTTGGCGCCAAGATCTTGGACGTACTGCATGAAGGTGCGGCTCGTGAATTGTGTGCCGTTGTCGGTAATGATCCTGTTAGGGATCCCGAAACGGCAAACAATCGACCTGAAGAACTTGACTGCTGACTGTGCTGTCACCTTCCTCACTGGTTCCACTTCCGGCCACTTTGTGAACTTGTCGATTGCGACGTACAAGTACTCAAAGCCCCCGACAGCTCGGGGAAAGGGGCCGAGGATGTCGAGCCCCCAGACCGAAAATGGCCAGGATAAAGGGATCGTCTGGAGAGCTTGAGCTAGCTGGTGTATCTGCTTGGAATGGAACTGGCACGCTTCACACTTGGTTACTTGTGCAGTTGCATCCTGGAGGGCTGTCGGCCAAAAGAAACCTTGCCGGAACGCTTTGCCGGCAAGTGCTCTTGCGCCAATGTGGTGGCCACATATGCCTCCATGTATCTCTGCCAACAGCTTTTGTCCGTCTTCCCGGCAAATACACTTCAATTTCACACCGTTGAGTCTTCTTCTGTACAGTGTGCTGTCAACAAACTGGTACATACTTGACTGCCGAGCTACTTTTTCCGCTTCTTGTTGCTCTTCGGGAAGTTCTCCTGTCTGAAGGAAATGGACAATCTGCTGTGCCCATGCTGGAGCTTGTGGCTCGACAACAAGGACTAAAGGCACATCTGCTGCTGCGGGAACATCCGCTTCCACGGCGAGAACCTGCGGCTCAGCCGGAGCTTGATGTTCCCCGGCAAGCTTGCCGGAGCAAAGCTTGTCGGGAGTGTCTGCTGCGACGGAACAAACCATAAGGCTTGCCGGAGCAAACTGCTCCTCAGCGTCCTTGGCGTTGATCTTGGGGACCTTCTTGGCGGCGGCTTCAGGGAGATCTGTCGGAAAGTAATCACTAGAAATCAACTTCCTCTTCTTGTTCTGTCCAGTTGATGGCGTTACGGACGGTTGAGTCAGCTTGAGCACAAAGATCCCTAGTTCCACAGGTAACTTTAGTGCGGCGCACTTCGACAGGCCATCAGCAATGTCATTCTGAGCTCTCGGAACATGCTCCATCTGTAGGCCGTCAAAGTGCTCTTCTAGCTTTCTCACTTCATCAACATATGCTTCCATCAATGGACTCTGATAGTTCTTGTTCACTTGGCAGATGACAAGATGTGAGTCATCCCTGACAATGAGCTTCTTGATCCCAAGGTCTGCTGCGATCCTGAGACCGGCAAGCAATCCTTCATACTCCGCAGTATTGTTGGTTGCTTGCTCCTTGGGAAAGTGCATCTGGACTACGTACTTGAGGTGCTCTCCGGTGGGTGCGACAAGCAGCACGCCTGCATCGGCGCCTTGCAGCGAGAAGGCACCATCAAAGTACATCAACCACTCTTTGCTCGCTTCCTTGACGGGGATGCTTGTCTCTAGAGTTTCTTCATCTTGTGTTGGCGTCCACTCTGCTATGAACTCTGCCAATGCTCTGCTTTGGATAGTTGAAGTACTTTCAAACTTGAGGCCAAAGCTTGACAGTTCCAGCGCCCACTCGACAATCCTGCCTGTCGCTTCTGGATTTTGCAGTATCCTTTTCAGCGGAAAACGAGTGACGACTGTGATCTCATGTGCTTGGAAGTAATGGCGCAGCTTTCTCGAGGCCATGAGAAGGCCGAAAAGCAATTTCTGCACGCCAGAGTACCTTGACCTAGCCCCCTGCAGAAGGGAACTGACAAAGTAAACTGGGCGCTGCACCATTCTCTTCTGCATCTTATCATGCTCCTGCGCAGATCCATCCTTGTCGGGACCAGAGCTTGTCGGTGAAGCCCCCTGCTTGTCGCTGGATGTGTCTGCCGTGGTTGCTGGCTCGTCATCTGCCTCCCTCTCTGCTACTAACGCAGCACTAACCACTTGATTGGTTGCCGCTATATACAGCAGCGACTTCTCTTGTGGTTTAGGTGCGACAAGTGTTGGAGTGGAGGACAGGTATCTCTTCAAGTCCTGCAGCGCAGCCTCCGCTTCCAGAGTCCATTTCATTGGACCTGCCTTTTTCAATATTTTGAAAAACAGCAGGGTGCGCTCAGCAGATCTAGAGATAAACCTGCTGAGAGCAGCCATGCAACCGGCAAGTCTTCGTACATCCTTGACGCGCTTTGGTGCTTCAATCTGCTCAATCGCCTTGATCTTGTCGGGATTGGCTTCAATTCCCCGCTGAGACACGAAGAACCCGAGAAGCTTGCCGGAAGGGACTCCAAACACGCACTTCTCGGGGTTGAGCTTGAGGTTGATCTTGCGCAGATTTGCAAATGTTTTGTCCAAATCTTGAATCAGGGTCGCCCTGTCCTTGCTCTTGACCACTATGTCATCCATGTAGGCTTCCACATTTCTGTGCATCTGCGGCTCAAAAGCGTGGTGGACTACCCTTACAAATGTTGAACCAGCATTCTTCAAACCGAAAGGCATCCGTATGAAATAGTACGTGCCACACGGGGTGATGAATGCGGTCTTCTCCTCATCCTCTTCTGCCATGAAGATCTAATGGTATCCTGAGTATGCATCAAGAAATGAGAGCAAATCACATCCGTCCGTGGAGTCAACAATCTGATCGATGCGCGGCAAGGGAAATGGGTCTTTGGGACAAGCTTTATTGACATCAGTGAAGTCGATACAAAGCCTCCATTTTTCGTTAGCCTTGGGCACAACTACAGGATTGGCCAACCACGTAGGATGGATCACTCCTCTGACAAGGCCTGCTGCTTCCAACTTCTAGATTTCTTCTGCGATGAATTCTTGGCGCTCCACTGCTTGTTTCCTAACTTTCTGCTTGACGGGCCACGCATGAGGACAGACAGCAAGGTGGTGCTCAATTACTTTCCTGGGAACACCGGGGATGTCAGACGGTTGCCACGCAAACACGTCGACATTCGCCCGCAGGAAGGCAACGAGCACGCTTTCCTATTTGGGGTCGAGAGTGGCACTGATGGTGAAGGTACCACCAGTGCTGTCCTCCTTGGCGGACACCTTCTTGGTCTCAGGTGGAGCTGCCATTGCCTTCTCACACTTGCCGGTGGAGATCGATGGTGCATCCTCGACGGTAGTGCAGCACTCCGAAGAGGTGCGCTTGCCGGAGTGGGCATCAGAACTCTTGCCGGACTTGGTCTTCTTCTTCCCCCCGGGAGCTTCAGCGGCAAGTGACTTGCGATCTGTTGCGGCTGTTGCTTCCCGGTAGATCTTGTCGGCACAGATAAGAGCATCTTTCTTGTCACCAGGGACAGAGATAACACTTATCGGGCCTGGCATCTTGAGCATGTTGTAGGCATAGTGAGAGGCTGCCATGAACTTGGCGAGTGCTGGACGGCCGAGTATCCAATTGTAGGGTAATGGAAAATCAGCAACGTCAAAAGTGACCCTCTCAGTTCTGAAGTTCAACTCGCTGCCAAATGTTACCGGCAACGTGATCTTTCCCTTCGGCTTGCTCCTTCCCGGGTTGATTCCTTGGAATGTGCCAGTCTCTTCGAGCTCACTATCAGGGATCTGGAGTTTCTGGAGTACCGCGAAGGAGATCAAGTTTAAGCCGGCCCCGCCGTCAACTAGCATCTTGGTGACCTTGAGGTTGCGGATAGTTGGTGAAACCAACATCGGCAAGCACCCGACCGCAGTTATGCGATCAGGGTGGTCCTCAATATCAAAGATGATAGGCGTGCTGGACCATTTCAGAGGCTTGCATGACTCGACGGGTGGTTCTGCTGCATTAACTTCCCGCACCCATTGCTTGAGCTGGCGGTGTGAAGTATGCAGAGAAGCACCGCCGTCAACGCACAGGACCTCTGTGGCTTTCTGGAACTCCTGCTCATCGGTCTCCTCATCATCCATGTCTTCATCGTCGTCGTCATCTTCATCCTTGTCGCGGCCGCGAGGAGGTCTGTCTCCTTGCCGCTGCTTGGCCTTGCCGCGGCGTCCTCCTCGGCCGGGACGTTTCTTGCCGGATCCTCCAGCACCTTCCTGGGCTTTCTCCTTGTCGCGCCGCTCGTATTCAGCTTTTTGTTGCTCAACGAGCTGCTCGACCTTCTTGCAGCTCTGGAGGTCATGGCCCTTGGTGCGGTGGATATTGCAGTACTGTCTGTTGGTGCCGTCCTGCTTGTCGGCGACCGCCACAGCTTTTGCGGTAATCTCCTTGCCGGAGTCACCAGCTTTGGCTTTCTTGGTGCCACCACCGTTGCCGGACTGCTTAACAACTAGCACCTCTTTGCCTTTCTTCTTCCTGTTATTTCGCCGCCGGTTCTTCCTTGCCGGGGCTGCATCCTCACTGTCAGATCCTCCTGCTCCTATATTCTCTCCGGGGAGTCTCCTTCCTTCCTCAGCACGTGCACATTTGTCGGCCAGGGCATATAGCTCACTGACGTCTCTGATCTTGCACATCGCCATCTCCTCCCACATCCTGCGGTTTCGCACGTTCTGATGGAACGCGCTGATCATCGCGGCAGGGTGGACGTCTGGGATGTTGTGCTATACACCGCTGAATCTCTGAATGTACTTGCGCAGGGTCTCTCCTTCTTTCTGTTCGAGCAGATGAAGGTCACTCTCTTGGCGATGAGGCTTGTGGCCGCCTGTGAAGGCGCCGACAAACTGATGGCATAGATTGGCCCAAGAGGATATGGAGTTGTCCGGCAAGTGCATGAGCCAGGATCTGACGTTGGGCTTGAGCACCAGCGGGAAGTAGTTGGCAAGGATCTTGTCGTCCCGTCCCCCGGCAACCTGCACCGCAATGGTGTAGATGCTGAGGAACTCCGACGGATGCGTCTTGCCGTCGTACTTCTCCGGTACGTCTAGCTTGAAGTTCTTCGTGTTGGGCCACTGGACTTGCCGCAGCTCACGAGTGAACGCAGGGCAACCTACCGCGTACGGCAAGTCACCTGGTTCCCCTGGCGCATGCATGTCAACAGAGGGCCCAGCGCGCTTGTCGGATTGACGTCGCGCTTCTCTTCGGCGCTCGATGCGAGTACGAGCGTCTTCTTGCTGTCGATCATGAAGAACTTGGCGCTGATCGCGACGAGCTCGTGGATCCGACGATGCGGTGGAGTCGCTGTCGATGTGGATCCGGCGAGTCGGCGATCTTGGCCTTCGGGGTGGTGATTGCATGGTTGTTGCACCCCCACCAGTTTCGTCGCCACCGGCTCGCGCCTGGCAACCCTGCCGCGGCAGCGACGCACTCGGCTGCCGCGGAGTGTCGCCGTTGGCGTAGCCGATGAGACTCTGAATGGTGGCCCTCCATTCGTCGATCTTGTCCGACGTCGGAGGGTAATCCAGGAGCAGTTGAGCTCGCGCCAAAGCTTCTGCCGGAGTGGTGGGTGGCAATGGCGGACGGCGCGAGGAGCGGGATATGCTCGAACTTCTAACTACGTTAGAAGGAGCATTTTCCCGTCCGGGTGACCGTGTCTCTCTCGTGCTGGCACGTTGGCGCGCATGCTGGTCTTGAGCGCCCCGGGATCCACCAGCTTGATCTTGTCCCAACAAACATATGGTACTGCGAGTACCATGACGCTGTCGGTCCTGCGCCTCCTGAGATGGGCGAGGAACAAGCGCGGACGTCGAGGTCTGCGCCGCCTTGCCCTTGGACCTGGCAGCGTCGTGAGCTTCCTCGTCGACGTCCGTCCTTCCGCCGGCGTCTACCCCACCACCCGTTTGCTCCGGTGGCGGTGGGATCGACGTGGACAGAACAGCTGCCTCCGAAGCCTTCTTCTTCGGTGGCATGTTGATGAAGAAAATGAAGATCTAGCTCGTGTGAACGCCGGATCAGGTTCACGCAATCTCAACGCCCCCTACCTTGCGCGCCAAAGATGTCGGGGAAACTGATCCACGAACACCTATGGGGCCGATGGACCGGGCCCCTTTCGGTTCGGCGGGGGGCGGAGATCGCACGAAGAGCAGATCGAGGCGAAGCACACGAGCAGTTTACCTAGCTTCGGAGCTCTCCGAAGAGATAATACTCCTACTGCTGCTTGTCTGATTGTATTGTGTTCTTGCTCGAGAGAGCTAAGTGTTTTCTGGCTTACGAATGAGTCGAACCCCCTCTACGTTGCGCATGGGCCTCCTTTTATATGCTCAAGGGGTCACCGACAGGTGGCAACGCAGAGAAGGGTAAAAGCGTAAAAAGCGAGGTGGTTGGTACAGTTACTTGTACAGTGTTACCTACCTAACCCTGACGGTAGGGGACAAGGGCATTAAATGCCCGTCTGTGTAGCCCAAACAGTGCAGAAAAGGACCGTCAGGGGCGCCACCGCTCGCCACGATAGCGATCTTGTCAGCTTCGCATGCCACCGCGCACCGCTGGCTGCACAGCCTCCCACCATGCGCGCCTGGAAAGACCCCTAGAGCGACACGTTGGTGGATACGCTGGAGCGTGGGCACAGAGTGGCCGCCTGCCGCGGCAAGCGCCTTGCCGCGGCCGTTGTCTTGTCGGGTTCGGAAGCTTGTTACTCACCGGGCCCTGATATGCCTTGGTTGGTCTTCCCGGCAAGCTCCTCTTGCCGGGGCCTTGGCTTGAATACTTTGTTCTTGAATGGCTCCAAAGGAACCATGGAGGACCTTGGCGGTCGCCCGGCAAGCCTTGCCGCGGGGCGCTGCAACTGCCCGTGCACAAGTTCGGGATACTAGGGTACCCCTATTCTAGTACACCGACAATATCTATTATCCATATTGCACTTGTATCGCCATCTCTTCGCCGAACTAGTGCACCTATACAATTTACCATTGTATTGGGTGTGTTGGGGACATAAGAGACTCTTTGTTATTTGGTTGCTGGGTTGCTTGAGAGAGACCATCTTCATCCTACGCCTCCCACGGATTGATAAACCTTAGGTCATACACTTGAGGGAAATTTGCTAATGTCCTACAAACCTCTGCACTTGGAGGCCCAACAACGTCTACAAGGAGAAGGTTGCGTAGTAGACATCAAGCTCCTTTCTGGGGCCGTTGCCTTGGAGGTGAGTGCTTGAAGGTATATCTTTAGATCTTGAAATCGAATCTTTTTGTTTCTTGTTTTACCACTAGTTTAGTATATATGAAAAACTACAAAAAAATGGAATTGAGTTTGCCTCATACGCTTCATCTTTTTAATAACTTTCGTGAAAATGATGGTAAGGAAAATTGTGCTCAAGTGCTAGAAGAACAAGTCTATAAAATGTTTGGCACTAAATCTTTCTATGATGAGCATGATTGCAATTTTGTTAGTATGAATTCTATGAATATCCATGATGCTACTGATATGCAAAGCCACAAGCTTGAGGATGCTATGTTTGATGAAGATGATATTTTTAGTCCCCCAAGTTTTGATGAGCAAGTTTATTATGATGAAAGCATGCCTACTATTTATGATGATTATTGTGATGACACGTATGCTATAAAGAATAAATATAACCATGAAATTGGTCATCATGATTTTAATTTTCAATTGGATTATGCTTCACATGATAGTTATTTTGTTGAGTTTGCTCCCACTACTATACATGAGAAGAAATTTGCTTATGTGGAGAGTAATAAAAATTCTATGCTTGTAGATCATGAAAAGAATGCTTTATGTGATGGTTATATTGTTGAATTCATTCATGATGCTACTGAAAATTATTATGATGGAGGAACACATGCTTGTAGGAGTTGCAATAATATCAAGTTTCCTCTCTATGTGTTGAAAATCTTGAAGTTATGCTTGTTTTGCCTTCCTATGCTAGTTGATTATTGTTCCCATAAGTTGTTTGCTCACAAAATTCCTATGCATAGGAAGTGGGTTAGGCTTAAATGTGCTAGTCATATTTTTCATGATGCTCTCTTTATGTTTCAATTCTTATCTTTTATGTGAGCGTCATTGTCATCTTCATGCCTAGCTAGAAAGGCATGAAAGAAAAACGCTTGTTGGGAGACAACCCAATATTTACCTTTACTGTTTTTGTGTGCCCACATGATTATGCTACTGTAGTAATCATTTTTTACAGCTTTTGTTTCAATAAAGTGCCAAGTAAGACCTTTAGGATAGCTTACGGTGATAGTTGGTTTGATCCTGCTGAAAACCAGAAACTTTTGCGCCCAGTAAATTAGTTTTGATAATTCACAGAAACGTGATTTTGATCTGATTCTTTTTACTCTGGATTGGTACACAAATTGGTAAGGATTTCCTAATGTTTTTGGATTTTTGGAGTTATAGAAGTACTCGAGTGCTACAGATTACTACAGACTGTTCGGTTTTTGACAGATTCTGTTTTCTATGTGTTGTTTGCTTATTTTGATGAATCTATGAGTAGTATCGGAGGGTATGAACCATAGAGAAGTTGGAATATAGTAGATATTACACCAATATGAATTTAGAATGAGTTCATAACAGTACTATAAGTGGTTTTATTTTCTTATACTAATGGAGCTCATAAGATCTTCTGTTGAGTTTTGTGTTGTGAAGTTTTCATGTTTTGGGTAAAGATTCGATGGACTATGGAATAAGGAGTGGCAAGAGCCTAATCTTGGGGATTCCCAAGGCACCCAAGGTAATATTCAAGGACAACCAAGAGCCTAAGCTTGGGGATGCCCCGGAAGGCATCCCCTCTTTCGTCTTCGTTCATCGGTAACTTTACTTGGAGCTATATTTTTATTCACCACATGATATGTGTTTTGCTTGGAGCATCATTTCCTATTGTTAGTATTTGAATGCTGTTATTTATAATATTTTTTGTATCTATATTTTCAATAAAAATGTCAAGGATAGCCTTTACCATGCTTATTTTGCAAGTATACATGTGGCTGTTTCAAAACAGAAAGTTTACCGCTGTTGCAAAAATTCCCTAGAACAGTCAGAGAATGATATAATATTGAAACTTTTTTCATATTGATATCTGATAAATCTTATACAGTTTAGTATTTTTCTCATAATTTTTAGAGTTAGGGAAGTATGATGAATCTTGCATTATTTAAAAACTATACTGTTTTGGCAGATTGCTGTTATGTTTGCATTGTTTGCATATGTTTGCTTGTTTAATGATTCTATTTTAGGATAGGAGTATTAAATATGCAGAGACATTTAGTATGAAATGTTGAATACTAACTTTTGTGATTTGTTACAGTAGAAAATGATAAGGTTTTTGCATTGGTTTATACTAACTTATCTCACGAGTTCTTGTTGAGTTTGGTGTGGATGAAGCTTTCGAGATTTAGGAAACCAAGATATAACAGGAATTAAGGAGACACAAAAGCTCAAGCTTGGGGATGCCCAAGGCACCCCAAGATAATATGTCAAGAAGTCTCAAGCATCCAAGCTTGGGGATGCCCCGGTAGGCATCCCACCTTTCTTCTTCATCAATTATCGGTTAGTATCGGTTGAACCTAAGTTTTTACTTCTTCACATGATGTGTGCTATCCTTGAAATGTCATTTTGTTTTGTTTTGCTTGCTGTTTGAATAATATCCCAAGATCTGAAATTCTTAAATGTTAGAGAGTCTTCACATAGTTGCATAATTATTCGGCTACTCATTGATCTTCACTTATATCTTTCGGAGTAGTTTGTCATTTGCTCTAGTGCTTCGCCTATATCCTTTTAGAGCACGGTGGTGGTTTTATTTTGTAGAAATTATTGATCTCTCATGCTTCACTTATACTATTTTGAGAGTCTCTTAGAACAGCATGGTAATTTGCTTTGGTTTTAAAAACTATCATAGAAAGTGCATTGAATACTATGATCAATTTGGTGCTTGATAATTGTTTTGAGATATAAAGGTGGTAATATTAGAGTCATGCTAGTTGGGTAATTATGAAATTGAGAAATACTTGTGTTAAAGTTGGCAAGTCCCGTAGCATGCACGTATGGTAAAAGTTGTGTAACAAATTTGTAGCATGGGGTGCTCTTTTGATTGCCTTCCTTATGAGTGGAGATCGGGATCACGCGATGGTTAACTCCTACCAACCCTTCCCCTAGGAGCATGCGTAGTAGTACTTTTATTTGAGGGGTAATAAAACTTTTGCAATAAGTATATGAGTTCTTTATGACTAATGTGAGTCCATGGATTATACGCACTCTTACCCTTCCATCGTTGCTAGCCTCTACGGTACCGTGCATTGCCCTTTCTCACCTTGAGAGTTGGTGCAAACTTCACCAGTGCATCCAAACCCCGTGATACGATACACTCTATCACACATAAACCTCCTTATATCTTCCTCAAAACAACCACCATACCTACCTATTATGGCATTTCCATAGCCATTCCAAGATATATTGCCATCCAACATTCCATCATTCCGTTTATTATGACACGCATCATCATTGTCATATTGCCTTGCATGATCATGTAGTTGACATCGTATTTGTGGCAAAGCCACCATGCATAATTTTTCATACATGTCACTCTTGAGTCATTGCCCATCCCAGTACACCGGCGGAGGCATTCATATAGAGTCATATCTTGTTCTAGTATCGAGTTGTAATTTTTGAGTTGTAAATAAATAGAAGTGTGATGATCATCATTATTAGAGAATTGTCCCTTATAAAAAAAGAAAGGCCAAATAAAAAAAGGGAAAGACCAATAAAAAAAGAGATAAAAAATAAAGCCCAATAAAAAAAGAAAATAAAAAAGGGGGACAATGTTACTATCCTTTTCCACACTTGTGCTTCAAAGTAGCACCATGTTCTTCATATAGAGAGTCTCTTATGTTGTCACTTTCATATACTAGTGGGAATTTTTCATTGTAGAACTTGGCTTGTATATTCCAATGATGGGCTTCCTCAAAATGCCCTAGGTCTTTGTGAGCAAGCAAGTTGGATGCACACCCACTTAGTTTCTTTTGTTGATCTTTCATACATTTATAGCTCTAGTGCATCCGTTGCATGGCAATCCCTACTCCTCATGTTGACATCAATTGATAGGCATCTCCATAGCCTGTTGATTAGCCTCGTCAATGTGAGACTTTCTCCTTTTTGTCTTCTCCACACAACCTCCATCATCCTATTCTATTCCACCCATAGTGCTATATCCATGGCTCACGCTCATGTATTGCATGAGAGTAGAAAAAGTTGAAGCGCGTTAAAAAGTATGAACCAATTGCTTGCCTGAACCGGGGTTGTGCATGATGGGAGTATTTTGTGTGATGAAAATTAAGCATAGCCTAACTATATGATTTTGTAGGGATGAACTTTCTTTAGCCATGTTATTTTGAGAAGACACGATTGCTTTGTTAGTATGCTTGAAGTATTACTATTTCTTATGTCAATATGAACTTTTATTTTGAATCATTTGGATCTGAACATTCATGACACAATAAAGAAAATTACATTGAGAAATATGCTAGGTAGCATTCCACATCAAAAATTCCGTTTTTATCATTTACCTACTCGAGGACGAGCAGGAATTAAGCTTGGGGATGCTTGATACGTCTCCAACGTATCTATAATTTTTTATTGTTCCATGCTATTATATTACCCGTTTTGGATGTTTCTCGGCTTTACTCTACACTTTTATATCATTTTTGGGACTAACCTATTAACCGGAGGCCCAACCCAAATTGCTATTTTTTTTTGCCTATTTCAGTGTTCTGAAGAAAAGGAATATCAAACGGAGTCCAAACGGAATGAAACCTTCGGGAGAGTTATTTTTGGAACGGAAGCAATCCAGGAGACTTGGAGTAGACGTCAGGGATGCTTCGAGGAAGCCACGAGGCAGGGAGGCACACCCCCACCCTCGTGGGCCCCTCGTGGCTCCCCTAACCAACTTCTTTCGCCTATATATGTCCATATACCCTAAAAACATCGAGGAGCACAATAGATCGGGAGTTCCGCTGCCGCAAGCCTATGTAGCCGCCAAAAACCAATCGGGACCCTGTTTCGGCTCCCTGCCGGAGGGGGGATCCCTTACCGGTGGCCATCTTCATCATCCCGGCGCTCTCCATGACGAGGAGGAAGTAGCTCACCCTCGGGGCTGAGGGTATGTACCAGTAGCTATGTGTTTGATCTCTCTCTCTCGTGTTCTTGAGGTGGTATGATCTTGATGTATCGCGAGCTTTGCTATTATAGTTCGATCTTATGATGTTTCTCCCCCTCTACTCTCTTGTAATGGATTGAGTTTTCCCTTTTAATATATCTTATCAGATTGAGTCTTTAAGGATTTGAGAACACTTGATGTATGTCTTGCATGGGATACCCGTGGTGACAATGGGGTATTCTATTGATCCACTTGATGTATGTTTTGGTGATCAACTTGCGGGTTCCGTGACCTTTGGAATCTATGCATAGGGGTTGGCACACGTTTTCGCCTTGACTCTCCGGTAGAAACTTTGGGGCACTCTTTGAAGTTCTTTGTGTTGGTTGAATGGATGAATCTGAGATTGTGTGATGCATATCGTATAATCATGCCCACAGATACTTGAGGTGACATTGGAGTATCTAGGTGACATTAGGGTTTTGGTTGATTTGTGTCTTAAGGCGTTATTCTAGTACGAACTCTATGATAGATCGAATGGAAAGAATAGCTTCGTGTTATTTTACTACAGACTCTTGAATAGGTCGATCAGAAAGGATAACTTTGAGGTGGTTTCATACCCTACAATCATCTCTTGTTTTTTTCTCTGCTATTAGTGACTTTGGAGTGACTCTTTGTTGCATCTTGAGGGATAGTTATATGATTGAATTATGTTATTATTGTTGAGAGAACTTGCACTAGTGAAAGTATGAACCTTAGGCCTTGTTTCCTAGCATTGCAATACCGTTTACGCTCACTTTTTACCACTTGTTACCTTGCTGTTTTTATATTTTCAGATTACAAAAACCTATATCTAGCATCCATATTGCACTTGTATCGCCATCTCTTCGCTGAACTACTGCACCTATACAATTTACCATTGTATTGGGTGTGTTGGGGACACAAGAAACTCTTTGTTATTTGGTTGCAGGGTTGCTTGAGAGAGACCATCTTCATCCTACGCCTCCCACGGATTGATAAACCTTAGGTCATCCACTTGAGGGAAATTTGCTACTGTCCTACAAACCTCTGCACTTGGAGGCTCAACAACGTCTACAAGGATAAGGTTGCGTAGTAGACATCAGGGTCATATTTCATTCTAGCATTCAGAGATTTTTCTTTCAACTTAGCTAACAGTTTTTAAGATCATATCTATCTTTACAAGCAAAAAGGTCTCTAGCAGTTTCTTCATCCATAACAAAACCCTTAGGCACATTAGGCAATTCATATGTAGGGGGAGAATCTTCATCATCACTTTCATCAATATTATCAGTTTCAATAATTTCATTCTCTCTAACCCTAGCAAGTTGTTCATCAAGAAATTCACCTAATGGCACAATATTATCAAGCCTAGAAGTAGTTTCATCAGAAGCATCATGCATAGCAGAAGTGGCATCATCAATAACATGCGACATATCAGAATTAGTAGCAGGTGCAGGCGTCGCAAGTTTACACAAAACAGAAGGTGAATCAAGTGCAGAGCGAGATGGCAGTTCCTTACCTCCCCTTGTAGTTGAGGGAAAAATCTTGGTTCTTTCATCTTTCAAGTTCCTCATAGTGATCAACAAATATAAATCCCAAGTGATTCAAAGAATAGAGCTATGCTCCCCGGCAACAGCGCCAGAAAATAGTCTTGATAACCCACAAGTATAGGGGATTGCAACAGCTATCGAGGGTAGAGTATTCAACCCAAATTTATTGATTCGACACAAGGGGAGCCAAAGAATATTCTCAAGTATTGGCAGCTGATTTTTCAATTCAACCACACCTGAAAGACTTAATATCTGCAGCAAAGTAGTATGGAAGTAACAGTAATGGTGGCAAAAGTAACAGTAGCAGTTTTGTAGCAACCGTAACAGTGGCAATGGAAAAGTGACTAAGCAAAGAACAATATGTGGAAAGATCGTAGGCAATTGATCACTGATGGATAATTATGTCGGATGCGATTCCTCATGCAACAGTTATAACATAGGGTGGCACATAACTAGCTCCAGTTCATCAATATAATGTAGGCATGTATTCCGAATATAGTCATACGTGCTTATGGAAAAGAACTTGCATGACATCTTTTGTCCTACCCTCCCATGGCAGCGAGGTCCTATTGGAAACTAAGGGATATTAAGGCCTCCTTTTAATAGAGTATCGGA
Organism: Triticum dicoccoides; assembly: GCF_002162155.2. Classification (NCBI taxonomy): domain Eukaryota; kingdom Viridiplantae; phylum Streptophyta; class Magnoliopsida; order Poales; family Poaceae; genus Triticum; species Triticum dicoccoides. The sequence continues at coordinate 288,731,696 of NC_041381.1, read as the reverse complement.
CCAAAGCATTAACACTTAGTGAATACATGAACTCCTCAAACTACGATCATCACCGGGAGTGGTCCCGATTATTGTCACTTCGGGGTTGCCGGATCATAACACATAGTAGGTGACTATTGACTTTCAAGATAGGATCAAGAACTCACATATATTCATGAAACCATAATAGGTTCAGATCTGAAATCATGGCATTCGGGCCCTAGTGACAAGCATTAAGCATGGCAAAGTCATAGCAACATCAATCTTAGAACATAATGGATACTAGGGATCAAACCCTAACAAAACTAACTCAATTACATGGTAAATATCAACCAACCCATCACCATCCAGCAAGCCTACGATGGGATTACTCACGCACGTCGGTGAGCATCATGAAATTGGTGATGGATGATGGTTGATGATGACGATGGCGACGGATTCCCGTCTCCGGAGCCCCGAACGGACTCCAGATCAGCCCTCTCGAGGAAGATTAGGGCTTGGCGGCGGCTCCGTATCATAAAACGCGATGAATCCTTCTCTCCTATTTTTTCTGCCCGGAAGTGAATATATGGAGTTGGGGTTGAGGTCGGTGGAGTCCCAGGGGGCCCACGAGGCAGGGGTGCACCCTAGGGGGGCGCCCAACACCCTCGTGGACAGGGTGTGGGCCCCCTGATGCTGATTCTTTCACAAATATTTTTTATTAATTCCAAAAAGTTGCTCCATGGATTTTCAGATCATTCCGAGAACTTTTATTTCTACACAAAAATAACACCATGGCAGTTCTACTGAAAATAGCCTCAGTCCAGGTTAGTTCCATTCAAATAATGCAAGTTAGAGTCCAAAACAAGGACAAAAGTGTTTGGAAAATTAGATATAATGGAGACGTATCAGTCATCAAGAATATTTTCTAACCTAGAAAAGTTATCAGCTACAGGGTTCTCAGCTCCTTTCCTATTAGTGATATGTAACCCAAATTCTTGTAGCAAGAGAACCCACCTAATGAGTCTAGGTTTAGCATCTTTCTTTTCCATAAGATATTTTATAGCAGCATGATCAATATGAACAATTACTTTGGACTCAACAATGTAAGATCTGAATTTATCACAAGCAAAGGCAACTGCTAAAAATTCTTTTGTAGTATTAGCATAATTACTTTGGGCACTATCTAGAGTTTTGCTAGCATAATGGATAACATTTAATTTCTTATCAATTCTTTGGCCTAGAACAACACCAACAGCATAATCACTAGCATCACACATAATTTCAAAAGGCAAGTTCCAATTAGGTGGTTGAACTATAGGTGCAAAAATTAAGGCTTTCTTAAGTGTTTCAAAGGCTTCTACACAATCATCATTGATAACAAATGGAACATCCTTTTGTAAAAGGTTTGCAAGAGTCCTAGAAATTTTAGAGAAGTCTTTAATAAACCTCCTATAGAAACTAGCATGACCAAGGAAACTACGAATACCTTTAATATCTGTAGGACATGGCACTTTCTCAATTGCATCAACTTTAGCTTTCTCCACCTCAATTCCTCGTTCAGAAATTTTATGCCCCAAGACAATACCTTCATTAACCATAAAGTGGCACTTCTCCCAATTCAAGACAAGAAGAAGATGTAGGGTGGAAACCCTAGGGCCGATCTTTCACGATTTGGATGTGATCCTATGACGAGCATGAAGAAAACGAGGGAAAACACTCAAATTGACGAGATCCAATCACACATATGTTAGATCCATGAGCATAAAGAGTGATACAAGATCCAAATGCAACAAAGGACGATACAAGAGGCGGTAGTTCTTCTCCATGAGGAGGTCTTGAGGGGGTCTTCCCGTGAGGGGTCTTGAATCCACTTGGGAGATCTTCTCCGTAGAGGTCGTGAACTCCGATGGAGAAGTAATCAAGTGGATGAGAAAAGCTCTATCTCTCAAATGAGCTATCACATTGCTGATCATAAAAAGAGGGAGGAGAAGAAGTATATATAGTCTAGGGGGTGAAGGGATACATGGGCCTCGGCCCTTTACTGTGCGTAGACAGGGGGAGGATGTTCGGGACGTCAGGCTGGATGTCTGGGACTTCGAGGGGGTGCTTGATGTCCGGGGCAAGGGGGGCCGGATGTCCAGGTGTTGGTGCAACAAACCCTGGGTCTGTTGCCCAGACTGAGCACATGCTTAAGGATGAGATTGCGGCACCTGAGATCAGACCAAGCACTAGAGATCAGTTCTTTGAAGAATCAAAGTGCAGATCAAGAAGACCAAGTCAAGCCAGAGAGACAAGATGTCACTAAGGGAAAAACTTCCCTTGCCGTGCAGGCGAGCCTGGCGAGGACGAGGATTGCCTAGAAGATAAGCCACCAGACCACCCCGGTAGGCTTGTCGGGCACGGCAAGGGCGAGCTGCCCCACCAAAACTTCACCGCTCCACCTCACAGCGACGCAAGTCATCGATCAGTGCGGTGTCAAGCCCCTGAGTAACTAAGTGGCTGTTTCTTGCCACATGGCAGCCACTTCCTATGGAAAAGACCTCCAAATGATGTCCGTCCTGAGACGTGTCAAGCAAGCAGGTGCATAGCTGGCAAAACAGCCTTGCCGGGCGCGCTGTGATGTGACAGTAAGTGGTGCATTTAATGCGCTCTGTCCACCTGTAGAGTTAGGCATGATAGCTCTGTTTTCTATCTAATCAGTGCATAAAGAATGATTTGCCACTGTGGTGACCCCTTGATCTATAAAAGGAGTTCCATGGCAACCATAGAGAGGATTCGGACCCTCGCGTTCTCATACACGTGTAGTCACTCTCTCCCCGAGGCAACTTGCCGGGCAAGAACGTTGCATTTTCCACCATAATCCACCAAAGCAGGAGTAGGGTTTTACGCCTCGCGGTAGCCCGACCCTGGGTAAAACTTCCTGTGCGATCTCTGCCGTGCTGTGTTACGCTTCTCCGCTCTTTGTGCAGCGTGCCCATCCCCCCGCCGAACCACAAAGGGGCTCATGGTACCATAGGTGATCGTGGTTTCCCATGACATATTTGGCACACTGGGTAGGTGGCGTGCACTTGCGCGAGCCCGAGAAGAGAGCGTAGCACGTCATCTTCATCATCATTTTCTTCGTTAGCGGCTCCATTGACCATGGCGCCCAAGAAGAAGCCCGGTGCCGCAGCTCACCTGCCCACCTCGAAGGCCCCATCACACGTGGCCGCCGACGCCGCGGGGGCTACGGAGACACACAGGGATGTGGACGCTGCGGGTGTCGGTGTTAAAACCGGCGGATCTCGGGTAGGGGGTCCCGAACTGTGCGTCTAGGCGGATGGTAACAGGAGACAAGGGACACGATGTTTTACCCAGGTTTGGGCCCTCTTGATGGAGGTAAAACCCTACGTCCTGCTTGATTAATATTGATGATATGTGTTACAAGAGTAGATCTACCACGAGATCAAGGAGGCTAAAACCCTAGAAGCTAGCCTATGGTATGATTGTTGTTCGTCCTATGGACTAAAGCCATCCGGTTTATATAGACACCGAAGAGGGCTAGGGTTACACAAAGTCGGTTACAATGGTAGGAAATCTACATATCCGTATCGCCAAGCTTGCCTTCCACGCCAAGGAAAGTCCCATCCGGACACGGGACGAAGTCTTCAATCTTGTATCTTCATAGTCTTGGAGTCCGGCCGATGATGATAGTTCGGCTATCCGAACACCCCCTAGTCTGGAACTCCATCAGTAGCCCCTGAACCAGGCTTCAATGACGACGAGTCCGGCGCGCATGTTGTCTTCGGCATTGCTAGGCGGGTTCTTCCTCCGAATAATTTATAGAAGATTGTGAACATCAGGATAGTGTCCGGCTCTGCAAAAATAAATTCCACGTACCACCGTAGAGAGAATAATATTACACAAGTTCAATCTGCTGACGTATTTTGTGGCATGACGTCATACCACTACCAAGCCTTTACTCAAATTGTTTTTATTGTTCCACCTCTGCGCGTTTAGCGAAGCGGTTTCCTTGGCACGTCTTGTCGAAGCAGAGATCGTGTTCCCCTTATTCCGGGATTCCCATCAATACGGACGTGGGTAACCCAACCGCGCCATTGATTGTGACGCTTGGGAGATAAGCGAGTTTTACCAGGCCGGTGGGGACACATGTTTTTGTCCGCCCATATAAGGGGATAAAGATCCAACCCTTTTACCTGCGCCTTCTTCCTCCTTGGCTTATCCATCTCCGCGAACTCGAGCTCCAGCGCCCAAGTCCGCACTTCTCACCTCAACCTTCTCCAACTATGTCCGGAGCGGGAGGTAAGTGGATGGCCTCCTCCGTCACGGAGGGGCAGATCCAGAAGCTGCGCGACGCCGGATATTTGTCCAGCGACATCGTGCACCGGCTCCCCGACGAGGGAGAGCTCATCCCCACCCCCAGGCCCCATGAGAGGGTAGTATTTCTTCCCCATTTCCTCTGCGGACTGGGCTTCCCACTTCATCCCTTTGTCCGGGGGCTCATGTTCTACTACGGCCTAGATTTCCATGATCTGGCCCCGAATTTCATCCTCAACATCTCGGCGTTTATCGTCGTGTGCGAGGCCTTCCTCTGCATCCAGCCCCACTTCGGCTTGTGGCTCAAGACCTTCAGTGTCAAGCCGAAGGTTGTGAAGGGCAGCCAAGCGGAGTGCGGAGGCGCCATGGTGGGGAGGATGTCCCATGTTATGTGGCTGGAGGGCACTTTTGTGGAAACCATTAAGGGGTGGCAATCGGGGTGGTTCTACATCACCGAGCCGCGTGACCCTGATTGGGCGGCGGCCCCTGAATTTAGATCCGGCATCCCTACACGGCTCACCTCCTGGAAAGAGAGTGGCCGGATCTGGGGGGATTCGGAGGAGCTGACCGGACTCCAAGCCTGTATCCAGAAGCTAGTGGACAAGAAGCTCAAGCTTGTCAACGTAGTCCAGGTCATGCGCATCCGCCGGATTCTCCCGTGCCAACGACAGGGCTTCAACATGTGGGAGTTCGATCCGGCGCAGCACCAGACTCTGAGCGGGCTCTTCGACACTATGTACGAAGATGTCTGGAAGATGCTGTTCAAGGGCGTCGAGGCTCCCGCATCCGCTACCGAAGATCGCGGATTCCGCTCGCAGTGCCCAGCTGACGAGGTAAGTGATTTTGCCACTTGTTTTCCATAGTTCGACTCTATGTGGGATCTAAACTCCCTTTACCTTTGACAGGACTAGCTGGCGAAGGCCGAACGGACTATCTGTCCGGCCCCATTGCTAGAGGACCCAGCGGACACCTGCCTAACGGGGCTGCTGGCTCCGGCACCCCACGTGGTGCCAGAGAAGAAGGCCAAGAAGAAGGCCACGGGGACTCGGAAGAGTTCCCGTTTTCAGGTGCTATCGGATGATGAATCCGAGGCCGACTCCTCCCACCAAGGCGAGGAGGAGAAGAAGAAAGCCTCTCCCCCAACGGGGGAGGGAAGAAAAGGAAGGCCTCCCCAACAAGGGAGGCCGAAGGGTCCAAGAAGGGAAAAACTCTTCCCCCGGACTGCTCCGCCAACGCTAGTGACAACGACGAGGACTAGCCTCCAAGGGCCAAGCCCCTGGCGAGATCGTAAGTATCCAGACTCCCGAATAACTTCAAGGTTTATATTTTTCGCCACATAATGTCTTTCTAATGCCGCATACAACCCTGCAGTCCGCCTAAGGATGATCTTCCCGCTTCATCGAGCGGGTCCTTAGGTGCGTCGGATATGGATTCTCTTCCGACTACCTCCACCCCCCGTGATGCGGACGATGCCAAGGTAGGATCCCAGGAAGGGACCCACCAGGAGGAGAGGGCCCCGGAGGTGTCGCAGGACAACCTCCCGGACTTTGCACCGGACTCGGCCCCGGAACCCACAGTGGCTCCGGAGTCCGACGGGCGACCCCTTCGTAAGAAGGGCAAGACCGTGACGCCGGCAGCCTTCGTCCAACTGGAGGCGCTGGATAGCTTGCTGGAGGAGCTCAATGGCGCCTCCATCAAAGAGGAACACCGCACCGTGAGGGGGTGATTCAGAAGGTGCAGCTCGCCAAGAGCAGGCTGACCGAAGCCTGCAGCAGCCTTCTAACAGGCTTTGAGGTAAGAATTTCAATATGTATAGAATGGTACCGCATAGACAGTAGCCCCTGATGCTCAGTTCGGTGTTCGGAAAGAAAAGCCGGACTGAGGATCTAAAAAGATATACGCAGGAGTCATAATAAATATGTCAATATGGGATTGCAGGCTGCGCTGCTGACCTCTGCCGCACTGACTGCGGAGGTCAATACTTTGAAGGAAAACCTTGAGTGGTCCGAGAACGAGCTCGGCCATGCGAGGAAGCAGCTCGAGGACAAGCAAGGTGAGTAACACCTTATTAAAATTGTACCTTACAGAAAAGGATTTTGGTTGCAAAAGAATGACAAGGATAACGTGGGTATTGCAGGGGCCACTAACAAGGTGGCGACCCTAAAAGAGGCGGTGGCTGCGGCCGAACGCAATGCGGCCACGGAGCGCACCGAGCGAGAGAAGTAGGAGGCGCGGGTGGCAGAGGTACAACAAGAGCTCCAGGATCTCATGAAAAAACAGGAGAGCCTGGAGCGTGACTCGAAGACTCGAGAGTCTGAGCTTGCAACGGCTCTTGAGAGTGCCAAAGCCACTAAGGCCGAAGCCTACAAGGCCCTCCAGGAGATTGAGGCGGTGAAGAAAATAGCAGTGGGTAAGGCATTTTTCATGCAAAGTAAGCATGTGAGTGTTAATTACCTGTTGCTTACCCGAATTCGGAGCTCTCTAGGAGCGTTCACAGATCTTCCTTTTAGCGTGTCCGATGCTGCCACATTCTACCGGGCTGAGGAGGGGAGCTCGACGGAGAAGGACTTCTGGTCTCAGGATGCTGAGGCCGGACATCCGGTGCCCCTTAGCGACCAGCTGAAGCAGCTAGTCGAGCTCCACAAGGCGGCCGAACAGGCCATGAAGGGTGTGACGTCCCCGATTCAATCGTACACTAATCATGCACGCAAATGTGTACGATCAAGATCAGGGACTCACGGGAAGATACCACAACACAACTCTAAAACATAAATAAGTCATACAAGCATCATAATACAAGCCAGGGGCCTCGAGGGCTCGAATACAAGTGCTCGATAATAGACGAGTCAGCGGAAGCAACAATATCTGAGTACAGACATAAGTTAAACAAGTTTGCCTTAAGAAGGCTAGCACAAACTGGGATACAGATCGAAAGAGGCGCAGGCCTCCTGCCTGGATCCTCCTAAACTACTCATGGTCGTCGTCAGTAGCCTGCACGTAGCAGTAGGCACCTCCAGTGTAGTAGGAATCATCGTCGACGGTGGCGTCTGGCTCCAGGGCTCCAGCATCTGGTTGCGACAACCAGGTAGAAGGGTAAGGGGAAAAGAGGGAGAAAAGCAACCGTGAGTACTCATCCAAAGTTCTCGCAAGCAAGGAGCTACACTACATATGCATGGGTATATGTGTAAAGGGCCATATCGGTGGACTGAACTACAAAATGCCAGAATAAAAGGGGGATAGCTAATCCTGTCGAAGACTACGCTTCTGGCAGCATCCGTCTTGCAGCATGTAGAAGAGAGTAGATTGAAGCCCTCCAAGTAGCATCTCCAAGTAGCATCTCCAAGTAGCATCTCCAAGTAGCATCTCCAGTCGCATCGCAGAGCATAATCCTACCCGACGATCCTCCCCTCGTCGCCCTGTGGAAAAGCGATCACCGGGTTGTCTGTGGAACTTGGAAGGGTGTGTTTTATTAAGTATCCGATTCTAGTTGTCATAAGGTGAAGGTACAACTCCAAGTCGTCCTGTTACCGAAGATCACGACTATTCGAATAGATTAACTTCCCTGCAGGGGTGCACCAACTTACCCAACACGCTTGATCCCATTTGGCCGGACACACTTTCCCGGGTCATGCCCGGCCGCGAAAGATCAACACGTTGCAGCCCCACCTAGGCTCAACAGAGAGGCCAGCACGCCGGCCTAAACCTAAGCGCACAGGGGTCTGGGCCCATCGCCCATAGCACACCTGCACGTTGCGTACGCGGCCGAAAGCAGAACTAGCCCCCTTATTACAAGAGTAGGCTTACGTTCCAATCCGGCGCGCGCCACTCAGTCGCTGGTGTCACGAAGTGCTTCGGCTGATACCACGACACCGAGTGCCCATATCTTTCCCATGTAGTTGGTTAGTGCGTATAGGCTCGTAGCCAACTCAGATCAAATACCAAGATCTCGTTAAGCGTGTTAAGTATCCACGAACGCCGAACAGGGCCAGGCCCACCTCTCTCCTAGGCAGTCTCAACCTGCCCTGTCGCTCCGCCACAAAGATCCACTCGCGGGTGCTCCACCAGCCGACCCGACTTTAATCTCCACATGTATCATGTATAAAGTATATAGTATATACCCGTGATCACCTCCCGAGTGATCACGGCCTGATAGTATAGCACGGCTAACGGACAAGATTGTAGGGCCACAGATGAATATACTAGCATCCTATACTAAGCATATAGGATTGCAGGTAAAGGTAACAACAGTAGTATCAAGGGCAGGCTATGCATTAGGATAGGTATAACACAAAGCAGTAACATGCTACACTACTCTAATGCAAGCAGTATAGAGTAGAATAGGCGATATCTGGTGATCAAGGGGGGGGGGCTTGCCTTGTTGCTCTGGCAAGAGAGAGGGGTCGTCAACTCCGTAGTCGAACTGGGCAGCAGCAGCGTCGGTCTCGTAGTCTACCGGAGAGAAGAGGGGGAAGAAACAATGAATACCATGTAAACAGATGCATATCGATGCATGACATTACAAGTAACGATGCTAGGCGTGACCTGACGTGGTGTGAGGTGATGCCGGTTAAGGGGGGAAACATCCGGGAAAATATCCCCGGTGTTTCATGTTTTCGGGCAGAGGAGCCGGAGGGGGAAAGTTGCGGGTTCGATAGGTTAGGGGTGTGTGGTGGACGAACTGACTGCGTATCCGGATTTGTCCCGTCATTCTGAGCAACTTTCATGTTGAAAATATTTTAATCCGAGTTACGGATTAAAAGATATGATTTTCTAAAGATTTTATTAATTTCTGGAATTTAATTAATTATTTAATTAATTCGGAAAACAGATTAATGACATCAGCATGATGTCATGCTGACATGAGCAGTCAACAGAGTTGACTTGGTCAACCTGACAGGTGGGTCCAGTGGGACCTACCTGTCATACACTGTTTAGGTTAATTACAGATTAGTTAATTTAATTACTATTTAATTAACCTAACTAGTTAATTAAATTAATTAAACCGGATTAATTAACTTAATTAATTCATTAGATAATTAATTAATTAATAATTAATTTTATTAAATCATTTTTATTTTTATTTATTATTTTTATTTTTAATTCTCTTTTTTTAACGTTCTGGGGCGTGGGCCCCTGTGGTCAGTGGCCCATGAGGCTAAACGGGCGCGGGTGCGGGCGCTCGCCCGAACGGGCGTGGGCGCTGGGCGCTGCGGGCGCAGCCCAACAAAGCGATGCGGGGCGCCGGTGGCGACGGCGCCGGCCAGGCGAGTGGTGGCCGGCGACTGGCCGCGGCCAGTGCGGTCAGTAGAGGAGGCACGGGATGGTGTTCAGGGGCGCGCTCGCACGAGGCAGAGGCAGGGGAGCAGCACGGGGGAGCGGGGAGGGGCCGGCGTCGCCGGAGGGTGAGGAGGCCGGGGTGCGGTCACGCACCGAGCGCGGACGGCGAGCC
>NC_041381.1:288714189-288721440 GCF_002162155.2 Triticum dicoccoides | reverse complement strand
TCCTCCCTCGATCCCGATCCAATCGGGGGAGAGGGGGAGAGATATTTTGCGAGGGGGGTGCGAGGGAGTGTCGGTGGGTCCGTGGGAGAGTGGGGGGGGAGGTTATGGGGCACGGGGTGGGACGGATGGGGCCGGTGGGGATTTGGGCCGGCCTGGCAGGTCGTGGCCCAGTTGGGCCGGTTGCCTGCTGGGCCGAAGCCCCGGGGGGGTTTCTTCTCTTTTGTTTTGTTTTAGTCTTGTTTTCTTTTCTTTTATTTATTTACTTTTCTGTTTTAAATCAGTTTAAATTATTTAGAGATTTTATAAAATTGTGTCTATTACACCATATTGACTTATGTAAAATATGGCATCTCCCGAACATTTTTGTTTTAAATTTTGAAAAACTTTTGTTGTTTGCCTATATTTTAAATTTGAATTTGAATCGTTTTGAACTAACACGAGTTTACCAACAGTAACCTAGGTGACGTGGCATCATTAGCGCAGGGTTACTGTAGCTTGATTACCCGGGCGTCACAATTCTCCTCCACTACAAGAAATCTCGTCCCGAGATTTAAGCGGTGGAGTAAGGGGCGAAGGTGTTGGTAGCGAAAAACCTAACGAGTCTTCTCGGTCTTGGCTGCCCTTTCTAAGAGGTTGATCCCTTTCGTTGATGTCTTCATTTCACTGCTTCAAGTCACCATGATCAATTGTCATCCTTTCTTCGGGATCTCAATCATACTTACGAATAGGTAAGGGGCAGCTCTACAACGATAGGATGTTATAAGGGAAAATCTTCTGGGGGTTTCCCAAGTATGATCATATGAGTATCTCTCGAGTTGAACAAATGAAACACATCGAGAGCAAAGTAATACGGTGCAATAAGAAGTTTCAAGCGGATAGGCAATCGTTCATTGCCTGAAACAGAGTGTGAATGGGGTTCAGAGCAACGGGAATAAGTATTGTCTCTGATACCATAATTGATCACTAGGAAGGTGGCTCGCAAATTACATTCGAAGTCAAGCTCTAGGAATAACTTTGGCAATAGGGTGTATAGGAGAGTCAGGTTTTGATCCTGTAGAACTGTGGGTTATGGGCCCACAATGTGGGTTAAAAGTAGGAAAAGCGATGACGTCTTGCACAATCATGCAAGCAAGGCATGTTAGAGGATATCCTATCAGTTATGTCGGCAACAATGTCGGTACCAAGGGCGAGGGACGAAGAGAACCATTTTCCTGCTCGTTGAACGAGGCGGACCAATAGGCAAGGTTCTCGTCCATCGGTGGCTACCAGAATGTCATCAACAATAATAACAGGGTCTTATTGACAGAGTCGTACAACCGAGGTGTTTATATAAGCAGCGTATCATTACTGCTTAGATCATATAAACCATGAGAAAGTTTAAACAAGACAATGGAAAGGACATTGTGATCATCAGATTTAAACAGAACAATGAAAAGAAAATGTGTTTAAACACATATGTCAGGGGTATATCCTTCCCAAAGTCAAGCAGAGCATGATATCCAAGACAGGACATAAGGTAGAAAACCCTTTAGGTAAGGGGAGAGAGAAATTTCATGACATTACCCATATAACGGTGTTTGGATAATTGAGCAAGAAACATTTAGCATTGGATTTCAAACTTTCTTGTTGAAAATCGAAGTACCACAGACATGCTTCGAGATAGCATTGACAAGGTCTTTAAGCAAAGATCAGACTTTGGAAACACAAGGATCCATCAGGAATAACTTGTAGAATAAGTCTTATAATTTCCTCATGGACGAATGGATAACCTTGCTGAAAAGGAATCTATAACAATAGGGCCAACCGGCCAGGTGTGCTAGGCACGACATCACCTGACCGGGTCACATAAGACCAAGGTTATAACTCTTGGAAATATGTTCCAACCATCATATCTGACCGAGATTCAGATCTGATTGGTGTCAGGATACATCAGACTCAGAATGTCTGAGAAGAAAAGGTGCAACACAAATTGACGAAAAGACATCGTAAGATTCTCGGGAAATGAACAATGGAAGCGGGTTCTGAAACAAGAGTTCATCAGTAAACGAAGGAGAGGATGAGGAGGTGTTTGATAAACTCAGCGACAATTCATCGAGATTTCCAAAAGATGGATTTCCTCAATTATGTGAACAAGGAAATATCATTTGTCGGATCAATGATATAATGATGTATGCTCGAGGGGAACATACTCAACTGAACAATGATAGAAGGGTGCACCCAGGAATCTGGACTAGGTAGCACGATCAATGTTCGAATGATGATTCAATAAGCAATAGAATTTCTAAAGAAACTGTAGACCAATAACTTCAAAGCAATAGGGTTGCTAGAAGTTTAGAATTTACACATCACAGACCATTTGTCGGTATTCCGGTTAGAAACAACACGGAGACCAAGAATGAACGCAAATGGCGAGAGATATTACTATATCAAGAATTCTCAAGAGGTGGTAAAATTGCCACGACATTCTTGACATAAAAGGTGGTAATGTTCCAAGGTAAAGAAGGACAAATGCTGGATAGCAAGGAACTCAAGGTATAACACAAAACATGAACAAGTTTGTGTTGGAGGGAAGGCAATAAAGTGGCCGATGATAACACAAATCATCAGGGGCAAGGATGGTATTTCTCATCATGAATTTAGTTGATACCCTTGAAGAGCTCAGAATGTTGATGATTAAAATTAGCATGATAATGATGTATCCGTTCAGGCTAGGACAGACATGGAGTATTAAACTTGTAAGCGATGAAGATCTCTAATCCTCGTTGAATCGCAGTGCAGACTCGATTCCGTTATCGGTGTCCTTGAGTGTTTCAAAACTCAAAGCCCGTGAAAAATTGGAGTCCGTGCGAATGTAATACGTGATGAAGAACTCATAATAGGTTATGCAGTTCCATGATAATCTCGAGATACCAGGGGGTAATACTCGACGACATGTCAAAGTAAAGGTTGGACTGGTGTATTGACCTACAGAAAACAAGTGCTTAAACTTGCCCGAGAAATGGGATCAGAGAAGAACATGGTCGGAACCACGATTGCAGAAGGCCAGATCCCAGATATAAGATGAACTTCTACCAAGGGAATAATTAATTAAAGAGAAGCTTTAATGGTAAGATCTACATCATGTCCATGGGCATGAACACAAAGTTCAAGGTCGACTCCCACTTCTTCAATGCATAACCTTTCATTCATTGCTCTAGGTAAAAATGATCTTAGTGTCAAAACCTACCCGGTGAATTACCAGAGGAGTATGACCCGTGAAAACTTTCGGGTTCACACAGATTAAGGAAGGCATAGGTTCAACCCATCGGGGCTTCTTAGAACATATACCATGAACTTCAGGAGTAAATAACACAAGCTCAAAGTAGAGCATGGCTGACAAAAGTAGAGTATACAATTTACAAGGGCATTATGTATTAGGTAAAGAACTCACAAGAATTTTGGTTGTGGAGGACATTGTCGGAAAAATAACCCGGCAATGGGTATGGCGGTCCACAATGGGGCTGATGTGAGTATCGGTACTCAATCAAAGGAAGAAGGAATGCCAAGGCATCGGATTATAGAAATAACTGACTAATTCAAAGCTTAATGCAAAGAAATTTTATGATTCCCAAATCAAGGGATCAGAAGCAATCGTTCTGATAAAAAATGAATAAGTTCAATAGACTTAGAAGCACAAACGATCAAGGCATTAATTGGTCAAGAACCAACTCATATCCAAATGACGTCTGAGCCGGAAGGATGAATCCTAGGATTCGACCGAGGAATGCGGGCATCCTCAACATATTGAATCAACAGACTTAAAATGATAAAGACAAGGGAGGCCAATAAGATTACGAAACTTATCGGATTAACCACAATTTAAGAAAGCGAGAATTTCAAGAGCAATAGGCTGCTCGGGATTTTTGGAAGATCGAATAGTATTTCGAAGACCATTGTGAAACACATGAACAATTGGGGGATGAGCGGATACTCGATAAGTGTGAGAATTTTCCATAGGGGTATTCAGGTGACAAATAACTGCAAGGCAGTAAGCTTAAAGGATTATCGAAACATCGACGAGTAATTCGCGGTATCTTGTAATAACAAGACCAACTGGGATGAATGTAAGAATAACAACTGCAAGTAGTTATCCATAAGGGTTGATGGTGGAAGGGAATTGCAAACGCGATGAACACAAGTTCTCGGGTTAACAGCGGAGAGTATCTTCAGGGTCTCCGCGTGCAGCACACGATCATCAGTAATAAGGGGCTCTCCGGGTGAAAGAGATAACGAGATCCTAATGTTAGATTTAGCAAAATTCATTTAACCCGAATAGAAGAGAGCTCAGAGTCCCAAAGTAAGGATCGAGGAGTAAAAGATCCTAATACCACCCAGATGGCGACGTGGGCCCGTAAGGCACACAGCCATGTTAGTAAAAGTTTTGCAATGTCTAGACTCGACTTCGGCCAAGGAGTATGGAAGGGGGAATTCCTACAGGCAGTTGGCTCTGATACCAACTTGTGACGCCCCCGATTCAGTCGTACACTAATCATGCACGCAAATGTGTACGATCAAGATCAGGGACTCACGGGAAGATATCACAACACAACTCTAAAACATAAATAAGTCATACAAGCATCATAATACAAGCCAGGGGCCTCGAGGGCTCGAATACAAGTGCTCGATCATAGACGAGTCAGCGGAAGCAACAATATCTGAGTACAGACATAAGTTAAACAAGTTTGCCTTAAGAAGGCTAGCACAAACTGGGATACAGATTGAAAGAGGCGCAGGCCTCCTGCCTGGGATCCTCCTAAACTACTCATGGTCGTCGTCAGCAGCCTGCACGTAGCAGTAGGCACCTCCAGTGTAGTAGGAATCATCGTCGACGGTGGCGTCTGGCTCCAGGGATCCAGCATCTGGTTGCGACAACTAGGTAGAAGGGCAAGGGGAAAAGAGGGAGAAAAGCAACCGTGAGTACTCATCCAAAGTACTCGCAAGCAAGGAGCTACACTACATATGCATGGGTATATGTGTAAAGGGCCATATCGGTGGACTGAACTGCAGAATGCCAGAATAAAAGGGGGATAGCTAATCCTGTCGAAGACTACGCTTCTGGCAGCCTCCGTCTTGCAGCATGTAGAAGAGAGTAGATTGAAGTCCTCCAAGTAGCATCTCCAAGTAGCATCTCCAGTCGCATCGCATAGCATAATCCTACCCGGCGATCCTCCCCTCGTCGCCCTGTGGAAAAGTGATCACCGGGTTGTCTGTGGAACTTGGAAGGGTGTGTTTTATTAAGTATCCAATTCTAGTTGTCATAAGGTCAAGGTACAACTCCAAGTCGTCCTGTTACCGAAGATCATGGCTATTCGAATAGATTAACTTCCCTGCAGGGGTGCACCAACTTACCCAACACGCTTGATCCCATTTGGCCGGACACACTTTCCCGGGTCATGCCCGGCCGCGAAAGATCAACACGTCGCAGCCCCACCTAGGCTCAACAGAGAGGCCATCACGCCGGTCTAAACCTAAGCGCACAGGGGTCTGGGCCCATCGCCCATAGCACACCTGCACGTTGCGTACGCGGCCGAAAGCAGAACTAGCCCCCTTAATACAAGAGCAGGCTTACGTTCCAATCCGGCGCGCGCCACTCAGTCGCTGGCGTCACGAAGTGCTTCGGCTGATACCACGACGCCGAGTGCCCATATCTTTCCCATGTAGTTGGTTAGTGCGTATAGGCTCGTAGCCAACTCAGATCAAATACCAAGATCTCGTTAAGCGTGTTAAGTATCCGCGAACGCCAAACAGGGCCAGGCCCACCTCTCTCCTAGGCAGTCTCAACCTGCCCTGTCGCTCCGCCACAAAGATCCACTCGCGGGTGCTCCACCAGCCGACCCGACATTAGTCTCCACATGTATCATGTATAAGGTATATAGTATATACCCGTGATCACCTCCCGAGTGATCACGGCCCGATAGTATAGCACGGCTAATGGACAAGATTGTAGGGCCATAGATGAATATACTAGCATCCTATACTAAGCATATAGGATTGCAGGTAAAGGTAACAACAGTAGTATCAAGGACAGGCTATGCATCAGGATAGGTATAACAGAAAGCAGTAACATGCTACACTACTCTAATGCAAGCAGTATAGAGTAGAATAGGCGATATCTGGTGATCAAGGGGGGGGGGGCTTGCCTGGTTGCTCTGGCAAGAGAGAGGGGTCGTCAACTCCGTAGTCGAACTGGGCAGCAGCAGCGTCGGTCTCTTAGTCTACCGGAGAGAAGAGCGGGAAGAAACAATGAATACCATGTAAACAGATGCATATCGATGCATGACATGACAAGTAACGATGCTAGGCGTGACCTGACGTGGTGTGAGGTGATGCCGGTTAAGGGGGGAAACATCCGGGAAAATATCCCCGGTGTTTCGTGTTTTCGGGCAGAGGAGCCGGAGGGGGAAAGTTGCGGGTTCGATAGGTTAGGGGTGTGTGGCGGACGAACTGACTGCGTACCCGGATTAGTCCCGTCGTTCTGAGCAACTTTCATGTTGAAAATATTTTAATCCGAGTTACAGATTAAAAGATATGATTTTCTAAAGATTTTATTAATTTCTTGAATTTAATTAATTATTTAATTAATTCGGAAAACAGATTAATGACATAAGCATGATGTCATGCTGACATGAGCAGTCAACAGAGTTGACTTGGTCAACCTGACAGGTGGGTCCAGTGGGACCTACCTGTCATACACTGTTTAGGTTAATTACAGATTAGTTAATTTAATTACTATTTAATTAGCCTAACTAGTTAATTAAATTAATTAAACCAGATTAATTAACTTAATTAATTAATTAGATAATTAATTAATTAATAATTAATTTTATTAAATCATTTTTATTTTTATTTATTATTTTTATTTTTAATTCTCTTTTTTTAACGTTCTGGGGCGTGGGCCACTGTGGTCAGTGGCCCATGAGGCTAAATGGGCGTGGGTGCGGGCGCTCGCCCGAACGGGCGTGGGCGCTGGGCGCTGCGGGCGCAGCCCAACAAAGCGATGCGGGGCGCCGGTGGCGAAGGCGCCGGCCAGGCGAGTGGTGGCCGGCGATTGGCCGCGCCCAGTGCGGTCAGTAAAGGAGGCACGGTACGGTGTTCAGGGGCGCGCTCGCGCGAGGCAGAGGCAGGGGAGCAGCACGGGGGAGCGGGGAGGGGCCGGCGTCGCCGGAGGGTGAGCAGGCCGGGGTGCGGTCACGCACCGAGCGCGGACGGCGA
>NC_041381.1:288575256-288713476 GCF_002162155.2 Triticum dicoccoides | reverse complement strand
TTTTGTTTTAGTCTTGTTTTCTTTTTTTTTATTTATTTACTTTTCTATTTTAAATCAGTTTAAATTATTTAGACATTTTATAAAATTGTGTCTATTACACCATATTGACTTATGTAAAATATGGCATCTCCCGAACATTTTTGTTTTAAATTTTGAAAAACTTTTGTTGTTTGCCTATATTTTAAATTTGAATTTGAATCGTTTTGAACTAACACGAGTTTACCAACAGTAACCTAGGTGACGTGGCATCATTAGCGCAGGGTTACTGTAGCTTGATTACCCGGGCGTCACAAAGGGCCTCATAGTTCGGCTGTGGCCTAAGGAGGCCATGCCTGGGAGCTACTTCGGCCTGGTGCGGCGGCTGGTGGATGCGTGCCTGTGGGTTGAAGTCATCAAGCACTCCGCCTGTATTGAGGGTGCCCGTCGGGCCCTTGCCCGCGCAAAGGTGTACTGGGGCAAGATGGATGCCCAGAAGCTTGTGACGGACCCGCCACCAGAGGGCAAGGAGCATCGCATGCCCGAGATGTATTATACGAGTGTGCTGAAGGGCGCCCGCACTATTACGGGGGAGTGCTCCAAAGATGTAATTTTTGAGTAGACTCGCATTTTGTTATCCTGTGCGCTGAAAACTTAGTTCATATGCACTAAGCAACGCTTGTTAATTTAACATATTACCTTCTGTGCGGCTGTTTATCAAATCTGAGAGATGGCAAGTCGTCGGCTTCGGACCCATGCCACGAGTGCTGGGGTGTTCGGCATAAACTTGAGCACTCTTGTTCCCATTTTTGGGTCCATCTAGGGAGGCGCTCAACACAGCGAACAAGGCAACCGGACTTATAATGCTTGAACACTCTCACTTAGCCATAGAATTCTATAATTTTAAATTTCGGGGAAGCCCCTAGTCTTCGGAAGGCCGAATTTGGGGCGCTATCCACGCCTGGGCCGGACAAGATCCGGCTCCTCGCTCTAAGCGGCATAAGTCTTTAAGGACTCGCAAAAACCTCTCGAACAGCGACCGGCTCTCGCCTCATCATGACGGCAGTTTTAGCTTTCTCCACTGAGGCGTTAACCCAGCTGAACTGGGGCACAATCGCAGTGGTTCTCCTAGTGCTACCTTAGCCGATACAACGGAACGTAAGGTACCAAAACATGGGAGCCGGGCAAACCCAACTATTGACCCAAGACATGATTCAGAGCCGATGCATATAATGCTATAAGTTCGGGGTGCCGCACTTGTGAAAGTGTTCGGACTTATCACACCATGATGCGGGAAACATAAGCCCCTGGTGTGTTTTAACCGTACCAAAGTGTACGGATGCGACATGTCGTAAATGAACATATGTATGAAAAGAAATGCAATTATAAGCAAAAAGGTGCTGCATTGTTTTATTCAATAAGTGCTGCTATGAATGCAGAACGATACAAATAGTGCGATAAGCAAGGGATGGGACTGTTAAACATGTCCCTCTCCAGGGGTAGGCTGCGGATTGGTGTATAAAAATGCTCGTAATGGAGACCACCTGTATGTTCGTTGTAGCCTTTATCCTTCCCTGGCTGTTGCATCGTGAGTTCGGCAGGTCTGCTGCCGGACAGGGCTTCTGACGAACGGAGTCCTGTGGGTAAAAAATAAAAGGTAAAAAGAAGAAAAAAAAGAACGACACACTTGAGAGCCCCTGGTGTGGTTGAGCCGCAGTCTGGGCTTATCGTGGTCGTGCCCCTCTCCCCATGCCCATGGTATCTTCAGAGCGTAATGGTGTACGCGAAGGACCTGTTTTGACGTTTTGCAGGGGCTGGGGTTGGTGCCGCACTGCTACGCGTGCCCAGAACGTGCCAGGCGGTCTTGTTGTAGGTTACTCTGGGCGCGCTTAGCTATGTCCGGCCGCTTAATGGCCGGACTCGAGAATTGCCTTAAGATGTTGCATTGTACTTCTACCGCGAGAGCCGCTGTGTGTTCCTCCGTTTGGAGAGAACGTTCAGTGTTTCCGTTGATCGTGATGACTCCTCGAGGGCCTGGCATCTTGAGCTTGAGGTATGCGTAGTGCGGCACCACATTGAACTTTGCAAACGCGGTACGTCCGAGCAAGGCATGATAGCCGCTGTGGAATGGGACTATGTCGAAGATTAACTCCTCGCTTCGGAAGTTATCCGGGGATCCGAAGACCACTTCCAGTGTAACTGAGCATGTACAATTGGCTTCTACACCTGGTATGATGCCTTTAAAGGTCGTCTTGGTAGGTTTAATCCTTGAGGGGTCTATGCCCATTTTGCGCACTGTATCCTGATAGAGCAGGTTCAGGCTGCTGCCGCCGTCCATCAGGACTCTGGTGCGGTGAAATCCATCGACGATTGGGTCTAAGACCAATGCGGCGAATCCTCCATGGCGGATGCTGGTGGGGTGGTCTCTTCAGTCAAAAGTGATCGGGCAGGAGGACCATGGATTGAACTTCGGGGCGACTGGCTCCATCGCGTATACATCCCTGAGTGCATGCTTCCGCTCCCTTTTAGGTATGTGCGTTGCGTATATCATGTTCACCGTCCGCACCTGTGGGGGGAAACCCTTCTGTCCTCTATTGTTCGGCGGTCGGGTCTCTTCCTCGTCATCGCTATGCAACCCCTTGTCATTGTTTTCGACAATTAACTTGCCTGCCTGCTTGAATACCCAACAGTCCCTATTGGTGTGGTTAGCTTGCTTTTCGGGGGTGCCGTGTATCTGGCACAAGCGGTCGAGTATTCGGTCCAAATTGGACGGACCCGGAGCAGTTCTTTTGAATGGCTTTTTCCGCTGACCGTGTTTAGAGCCTCTGAATCCGGCATTGACTACCGTATCCTCACTATTGTCGCCGTTGATGCGGCGCTTGTTTTTGTTACGACGCGACCTGCCATTTCGGTCCTTGAAATCCGGACTGCCAGAATTTTTGCTGAGGTTGTTGCTGCGTGCTTGCCAGCTATCCTCACCCGCGCAGAAGCGGGTCATCAGTGATGTGAGGGCTGCCATGGATTTCGGCTTTTCCTGTCCCAGGTGCCGGGCAAGCCACTCGTCGCGGATGTTATGCTTGAAGGCCGCGAGGGCCTCCGCATCCGGACAGTCGACGATTTGGTTTTTCTTGGTTAAGAACCGTGTCAAGAATTGTCTGGCCGATTCATCTGGCTGTTGAATTATGTGGCTTAGGTCGTCAGCGTCTGGTGGTCGCACATACGTGCCTTGGAAGTTATCGAGGAATGCGGCTTCTAGGTCTTCCCAACTCCCAATTGACTCTGCTGGCAGGCTGTTAAGCCAATGCTGGGCTGGTCCTTTAAGCTTGAGGGGGAGATATTTGATGGCGTGAAGATCGTCACCGCGGGCCATGTGGATGTGAAGAAGATAGTCTTCGATCCAAACTGCGGGGTCTGTTGTGACATCGTAAGATTCGATATTCACGGGTTTAAACCCTTCGGGGATTTGATGATCCATTACTTCATCTGTGAAGCATAGTGGGTGTGCGGCGACTCTGTACTGGGCGATATCACGATGGAGCTCAGAAGAACTTTGTCTGTTTTGATCGACCCGGCCGGACTTACTGTGTCTGGCGGGACGGCTGTCGTCACGTACCGTGGGGCGCCCACGCGATCCATAGATTGATCTTGATTGTCTTGCCTTATCCTCCAATATATCTCGCAAGTCCGGAGCATTCCCTTGTGGCCTTGTGCTTTTCGAGCGATGCCGGGGTACGGGTCTAGTGAAGGGCCTAGAGGCCTCTCTGTCGCGACCACGGGGTGGTCGGTCAGCCGTATTGTCTCCTAGTGATGCGGGTTCATACGCTTCCTCCTCTAATCGGGGGAGCAGCTTGCGTTTAGGGTAGTTTTTGGAGGGGCGTTCGAGCTCATGCTCTTCGTCCGCGAGGACTTCAGTCCATCTGTCGGCTAGCAGATCTTGATCAGCTCTAAGCTGTTGCTGCTTTTTCTTGAGGCTGTTCGCCGTGGCCATAAGCCTGCGTTTAAAACGCTCTTGTTCGACGGGATCCTCAGGCACGACGAATTAATCGTCGTCGAGGCTTGCTTCGTCTCCGGAGGGAGGCATATAATCCTCTACCTCTTCTTCTGCCGCTCTCTTATGAGGGCTGGCGTCTCCATCCTCCTGCGCTGGATCTTGCTGGAGTGGGTTGTCTTCGGCACTGTCCGGTGTATTATTGTCTCCGGTGCCGGAATCTTCATTCTTGCTGTGGCAGGATTTAGAGCGGCGCCGCTGACGTCGGCGCTTGGGCTATTTCTTGGAGGGGTCATCCTCCTCTGTTCCTTCGCCATTCCCATCCTTTGGGATATCCACCATGTATATGTCATATGATGAGGTGGCTTTCCAGTGCCCGGTAGGTGCTGGTTCTTGGTTGTCTCCGGCATCTTCGTCCATACCGCCGATGTCTTCGGAGTCGTAGTCTAGCATGTCGGTTAGATCGTCGACAGCGGCTACCAAGTGGGTGGTGGGTGGGCTTTCAATTTCTTCGTCGTCCGCATCCCAACCGGCCTGACCGCAGTCCGGCTAGGGCTCTCCTGATAACGAGAGATACTTTAGCGAACTCAAGATGTTGCCAAAAGGTGAGTGTTGAAAGATGTCCGCTGCGGTGAACTCCATGATTGGTGCCCGATCGGATTCGATCGGAGAGGGCGCTGGAGGTTCGGAGTCCGGCAAGGAGTCCGGCACCTCGGAGTCACGAGCTTCATGAGGGACAAGGTCATTGTTCGGCTCCATCGCCGTAGAGGTTGCAGCCCCCGAGGCGGTGTCTAGCCATCCGTCCTCGATCTGCGTAGCCGGCTCCGAATTGAAGATCGGAGCGGGTTCGAGTGCAACCTCCAGGGTATTGTCCGGCTGCAGAGCTAAATCATGCTCGCCGTGATAGCACGACACGCTCGGCTGTGGCTCGAATCCATCGAGGATCAAGTCCCCGCGGATGTCAGCCGTGAAGTTCAAACTTCCAAATCTGACCTGACGGCTAGGGGCGTAGCTTTCGATCTGCTCCAGACAGCCAAGCGAATTGGCCCGCAGTGCAAAGCCGCCGAATACGAAGATCTGTCCGGGGAGAAAGGTCTCACCCTAGACTGCATCGTTGATGATGGTCGAAGAAGCCATCGAGCCTATCGGTGACGACACAGAGGAACTCTCAATGAAAGCACCAATGTCGGTGTCAAAACCGGCGGATCTCGGGTAGGGGGTCCCGAACTGTGCGTCTAGGCGGATGGTAACAGGAGACAAGGGACACGATGTTTTACCCAGGTTCGGGCCCTCTTGATGGAGGTAAAACCCTACGTCCTGCTTGATTAATATTGATGATATGTGTTACAAGAGTAGATCTACCACGAGATCAAGGAGGCTAAAACCCTAGAAGCTAGCCTATGGTATGATTGTTGTTCGTCCTATGGACTAAAGACATCTGGTTTATATAGACACCGGAGAGGGCTAGGGTTACACAAAGTCAGTTACAATGGTAGGAAATCTACATATCCGTATCGCCAAGCTTGCCTTCCACGCCAAGGAAAGTCCCATCCGGACACGGGACGAAGTCTTCAATCTTGTATCTTCATAGTCTTGGAGTCCGGCCGATGATGATAGTTCGGCTATCCGGACACCCCTAGTCCAGAACTCCCTTAGCGGGGAATGTGGTCGATGCGGGCGGCGTCGTCACCACCTCCCCTATGGCCGAAACAGGAGCAGGAGGCACTAGGGAAGGATAACGTCAGCAGCACCCCGGCAGTGACACTCCATGAGGTATGGGTGGAGAGATTATTCCGTCGCTACCCCTCCACCCGGGCAAAGGGCACAGCCACAGTGGTGGCGATTGCTCTAGGGTGAATCGCAACTCTTCGGGTGCTCCTGCTGTTGGCGCGACTGCAGGGCACGCACCACCCACGGAGCAAGCTGACCTAGCCGTTGTGCCGAACGCAGACGCTGGTCCTCAAGCACCTCCACCTCGTCACCACGCCGTCCAAGCGGCTGGCTCGCAGCAACGAGAGCACAATGCGGTCGCTACTGGCACCGTTAGGAGCAGGGCGATAGTGTGGTCTACATTGTCGTCACCCATGCCAAGCACCGCCTCGGTGGCCGTGTTGCAGGCCCAACTGCTGTTGAGATTTCCGTCGGTAACCGATTAGATGGATGAGTGGTGAGCCACCATCCAAAGCCTGATTGGTTTCGCTGAGGCAGGAGGATCACAGCGAGTTGGCCCGCCAAAGCCTCCCCAGGTGACGACAACGCCCGTGCTACTGGCCGTACCAAAGGGGCCACCCCCACAGTGTCGTCCCCTCCACGGCAGCCAGCACGGGAGCCTCATAACCAAGAACCCGACAAACTCTCGATGGCCTCGTCCGATCCTCGAGCACGACAAGGCCAACGGTGGGCCTCGGAGGACAGGCAGTGGGAAGGCGCGCACGTCACCATCGAGCAACTCCGTGACACCATCCACCGATCCGATGGGCGCGATGGCCCCAACGTCGACGAGGCGGGTACCTGCCTTTCGAGGCTGGGTGCCCCGCCTTCACCCGAGAGCTATAGCAAGTCCATTGGCCGTCTGCCCGCCTGTTCAAGCCAGAGATACCAGAAGTACGATGGGAGGCTAAACCCGGCAGAGTTTTTGAGTATCTACACCACTACTGTTCAAGCTGCCGGAGGAAGAGATGAGAAGGTGTTCGCCAATTACTTCCCTTTGTCACTCAAGCCAAATGTGAGGTCTTGGCTGATGCATCTACCGAAGAACTACATTTCAACCTAGGCCAAGCTTTGCCACGGCTTCATTGGCGCCTTCACGGGTGGCCATCAATAACTAGGACGGCCCAGCGACTTGCAGCTTCTCCCACAAAAAGGAGGAGAGACTCTGCGGAAGTACATGCAGAGGTTCAACCAAGTTCACAGAAATATTACAGACATCCACCCGGCGGCTGTGATAGTTGCGTTCCAGTCGAATGTGCACCATCGATGGATACGTGCCAAGATGAACGTTCAATTGCCCAAGATTGTGAAGGAGATTTACACCTTGGTGGACAAGTGTGCTCGGGTGGAGGTGGGGAGGCGGCTCCCCAGAGAAGAGGATGGCATCAATGTCGACTCATAGGATGATGATGAGTCCACCAGTCAGAAGAAGAAGAATAAGAAGCGCAATAAAAGGCGCAAGGATAAGGCAGTGATGACCATTGAGGGATCGGGCACACCTAATACCGGCAAGAAGGCTAGGACTGAGGTACCCAGCAAGAAAGATGTTGCATGCACTGATTGCCGGGAGGCCGCGGCTGCCGAGAAGGCCGGGAAAGGTGATGGCTCGTACTGCAAAATCCATCAGACCAAAGGCCACGATCTCTAGCAGTGTCGTCGGGTTGAGCAGCTCGTCAAGAAGCAAAAGGCTAAATATGAGAAGCGTGATAAGGAAAGAGGTCAGAATGGCGCTGGTAGGAAGAGCCACAGCGGCAAAGCAGGTCGTCCTGACAAGGCTGCTCAGAACCAAGGGAAACCCGACATGGGCCATGATAAGGAAGATTGCAACGATGAAAGTGATGGAGGGGATGAAGAGGAAACTTGGGATTAGGAACTCCAGAAAGCGACTGATGCCCTGTGCATTGACGGAGGTGCATCTCTGCACTCCTCTCACTGCCAACTTAAACAGTGGGCGCGTGAAGTCAATGTCATGGAGCCAGCGACAGATTCTCGGAGGCCGCTCAAGTGGTCCCGCACGCTCATCATCTTCGATGAAGTGGACCACCCTAACCGCACCACTCCGGTAGGGTGCTTGCTATTGTTGGTCTCACCAACATCCGCAACCTCAAAGTCACAAAGATGTTGGTTGACGGTGGGGCCGGGTTGAATCTGATTTCTCTGAAGGTCATCAGGAAACTTCAGATTACAGAGGAAGAGCTTGAGGTTACTAGCACATTCCAAGGGATTAACCCCGGCAGGAGTCGTCCTAAGGGGAAGATCATGTTGCCGATGACATTTGGGGGAGAGTTGAATTACCAGACTGAGAAGGTTGTGGTTTATGGGGTCGACCTCCCTCAGTTGTACAACAGAATCCTCGGACACCCAGCTCTTGCCAAATTCATGGCGGCATCACACTATGCCTTGAAGATGTCAGGGCCAGTGGGCGTCATTTCCATTCCATCAGTCGAGAAGGATGCAATCGTTTGCGTGGACAAGATGTATCGGGACACAGTTGCGGCAGAGGCCGCCGTTCCTGCCAAGGAAAACAAGAAAAAGAAGAAAGCTAACAAGGGATCCGGTGAGGAATCCGGGAAGCGTGCCTCTTTGGAGTGTGCTACACCTGTTGATGACTTGCCGGAGAGTTCCAATAGCAAGAGATCCAAAGCTGCCGCACCTGCTGTGAAGAGGGTGCCAGCAGGGCTGGCTGGCGCTGATGGTACCTTTACAATCAGTGCCACCCTTGACAACAAATAGGAAAGCACACTCGTTGCCTTCTTGCAGGAGAATGTCGATGTGTTTGCATGGCAACCATCTGACATCCCCGGTATTATCAGGGAGGTAATTGATCACCACCTTGCTGTGTACCCACATGCCTGACCCGTCAAGCAGAAGGTCTGAAAGCAAGCTTTGGAGCAGCAATAGTTCATTGCCGAGGAAATTAAGAAACTTGAGGCAGCTGGTTTGGTTAGAGGAGTACTGCATCCAACGTGGCTAGCAAACCCCGTGGTAGTGCACAAGGCTAATGGGAAATGGAGCCTGTGCATAGATTTCACTGAACTGAACAGTGCCTGCCCAAAGGACCCATTCCCCTTGATGTTCATCGATCAGATCGTGGATTCCACCTCTGGGTGGGACCTGCTTTATTTTGGATGCCTACTCTGGGTACCATCAGATCTTTATGTCCAAGGAAGACGAATAAATGATAGTGTTCATCACTCCATGTGGCACTTACTGCTTTGTACGTATGCCCTTCGGATTGAAGAGCGCTGGATCTACCTTTGCAAGGGTAGTCCGGATTGGTTTTGGGTCACAGCTGCACATAAACGTTGAAGCTTATATGGATGATATTGCAGTCAAGACCGAGGACAAATCAACCCTTCTCCAGGATTTGGAAGAGACCTTTGCCAATCTGCGCAAGATCAACTTGAAGCTGAACCCAGAGAAGTGTGTGTTTGGCATTCCCTCTATAAAGCTAATTGGTTTTTTGTGCCCCATCATGGGATAGAGGCCAATCCCGATAAGATCAAGGCTATCGAGCAAATTCAAGAACCCAAGACGGTCAAGGATGTGAGGCGTTTGACTGGATGCGTTGCCGTGCTCAGCAGGTTCATTTCCAAGTCTGCCGAGCCTGCCCTACCATTCTTCAAAATCTTGAAGAAGGCAGGATCCATGGAGTGGACTCTAGAGGTAGACGCTGCACTACAAGATTTGAAGGCCTACTTGTCCTCTGTGCCCACTTTGGTCGCTCCCAAACCACAGGAGCCGTTGTTGCTATACTTGGTGGCAACTAATCAAGTAGTTATCGCATCACTAGTGGCACAACGGGAAGTAGCAGAAGTGGCAGCCACGTCAAGTGTCCCCTCCGAAGAGGGAAGTGAGCACACTCCAGCAGAATCAAATGCAGATCAAGGCAGAGAAGAGCAAGGCAGTGGAGACAACCCCAAGGTTGCGGCAAGGAAGAAACTGGTGCAGCGCCCAGTGTACTTTGTGAGGTCCCTATTGCAGGGGGCTAGGTCGAGGTACTCTGGCGTGCAAAAGTTCATTTTTTGGCCTTGTCATGGCCTCAAGGAAACTGCACCACTACTTCCAAGCCCATGAGATCACTGTTGTCACCCGCTTCCCTCTGCAATGGATACTCAGAAACCATGAGACCATCGGCAGGATAGTGGAATGGGCCTTGGAATTATCCAACTTTGGTTTGAAGTTTGAGAGCACATCAACTATCCAAAGTAGAGCATTGGTGGAGTTTATCGCAGAATGGACGCCAACCCTTGATGAAGAAATGCTAGAGACAGTTATTCCTGGCAAGGAAACGCCCCAAGAATGGATCATGTATTTCGATGGTGCCTTCTCCCTACAAGGTGCAGGGGCTGGCGTGCTTCTCGTTGCTCCCACTGGGGAGCACCTTAAGTACGTCGTCTTGATGCATTTTCCACGGGAGAAGGCCACCAACAATACTGCAGAGTATGAAGGGCTCCTTGCCGGGCTCAGGATTGCCACGGAACTGGGGATCAAGAAGATGATCATCCGCGGAGACTCATAGATCATGGTGCGACAAGTGAATAATGATTACCAAAGTCCGTTGATGGAGGCTGGAGGAGCACTTTGACGGATTGCAAATAGAGCATGTACCCCATGCGGAAAACAACATTGCTGATCATCTGTCAAAGTGCGCTGCGCAAAAGCTCCCTGTGGAACCAGGAACTTTTGTTCTCCATCTTACTCAGCCCTCCGTATCCTCGGCAACAATAGCCCAGAAGAGGAGGAAACTGGACTCCAGCAAGCCTCTCCCGGTAGAGCTTCTCGAGGCTCCCAATAGGAAGCTTGATGGGAACAACTCCCCTTCAGCTGCTGAGCTACCCCATCCCACCAGACCACCGGTCCCCATGGTCGAGAGGTCTGCTCCCGCGAAGGAGGAGGTGCCTCTAGTCCTTGTTCCCGAGCCTCAGGATCCAACTTGGGCACGACACATAGTTCATTTCCTCCAAACTGGAGAACTTCCCGGAGAGCAAGAAGAAGCTAAGAGAGTAGCCCAGAGGGCCAGTATGTATCAGTTTGTCAATGATGCGCTATACAGAAGAAGGCCCAACAGTGTGAAACTGAAGTGCATTTGCCAGGAAGAAGGAAAGGAACTGCTGGCAGAAATACACAAAGGCATGTGCGACTCCCACATTGGATCAAGGGTTTTGGTTGGGAAAGCATTCTGTCAAGGATTCAATTGGCCCACTGCCCTCCAAAATGCTGTCGAGCTAGTCACCAAATTTGAAGCATGCCAGTTCGATTCCAAGAACATCCATCTGCCTACCCAAGCTCTTCAGACAATCCCTTTGTCATGGCCATTTTTGGTCTAGGGGCTCGATATCCTCGGCCCTCCCCCCTGTGCTACCGGGAGCTCTGAATTCTTGTTCGTAGCAATCAACAAGTTTACAAAGTGGCCGGAAGTAGAAGCCATGATAAAGGTGACTGCTCAGTCAGCTATCAAGTTCTTGAAAGGATTGGTGTGCCGCTTCAGAGTCCTTGCCCAGATCACCACCGATAACGACACCCAATTCAAGAGTCACGCCTTCATGCAATATGTTTATGCCCTCGGAAGCAAGGTCTCATTTGCCTTTGTTGCACATCCCAGAAGCAATGGGCAAGCTGAGAGGGCAAATGCTGAAGTATTGCGAGGACTCAAGACAAGAACCTCTGATAAGCTGCAGAAGTGTGGCAGGCGATGGATCGATGATCTGCCGGTGGTTCTTTGGTCCCTCAGAACGACACCAAATCGAGCTACCGGGCAGACTCCCTTCTCCCTAGTCTATGGGGCAGAAGCAATTATCCCGTCAAAACTCATTTATGGGTCACCTCGAGTGCTTGCCTACAATAAAGTAGCGCAGGAACAACACAGGTGTGATGACGCTGTGCTTCTCGAGGAGAACCGTCTTCGGGCTGCTACGTGTGCTGCATGCTACCAGCAAGCCCTGCGTTGCTATCACAGTCGCAGGGTTCACGCCTGGTGTTTTGAGGAAGCCAACCTTGTCCTTAGGCGCGTTTAGTCCGCCAAGGGTGCAAACAAGTTGACGCCAAAGTGGGAAGGCCCTTACCGGGTAGTACGAGTCACCAGACCTTGCGCAGTCCGTCTGGAAACCGGAGGTGGAATTCGGTTGCAAAACTCATGAAATATTGAGCATCTCCGCAAGTTCTACCTGTAAGGCACGACTGTCGGTGTTGGAATCTACAGTAGGGTGCGTCGACTACAAATTAAAATTTTCCTACATGTAAAACAACCAAGAACATGCTACAGGAGATGGATCATGGATCGTTACCACTATACGCATGGTGCCGTGCAGCGCAAAAAGAGTTGGGGCATTGCGTCAACATGGATCTTCTCCTCCTCGTCTGATCTCCCTCAAACAGCCGGTTGCCTGATCCCACATACAAGTTCGCCAGAGCGGCGCAGGTGCACCACCTCTAACAATATCCGCATGTGCAAGAGGAACACCGTGCGGAGGACTGCTAGGTCCGATCACACAATCGGCAGCGAGTTGAGGTGGCTATTCGCAAAATGTGCAAACCCTAGTGACAGCGCCAAAGCGATCAACCGAATGAGTGCGCCGCATCTCCACTTTATATAGGCATCGTCCGCGGGCTCAACACTTGGGCCTCGCACATACCCTAAAGCCCAAAATCTATTCGGCTAGGATCCGAGTTCGAGTAGGATCACCTGACTCATGGAGTCCTATCCGGCCTCACAGGTTCCTTCCCTTAAGCGCGCCACCCCTTAGATTCAAGTCGTCTTGGTCGCAGGTCAGATCACCTCCGACGTGCTCGGCTAGTAGCAGCCTCAAGCAAGGCGTGCCGACCACCAAGTAGACAATGAAGCCGGTTGGTGAACCTGTACATCACACTTCTATTCCTTTTGACACACGATATATGTTGTCGGGCTCAAGGTGAGTCTGTGATCCTTGTGCTAGCCCGACCACTTTCTCGTTCCAGTGATGCCAACCACAAACCAGATTATCTTATAATCCTTGTCGCATGGCCATGCGATCTTGACATCTTAGTCTAACACCATTGTCTTTGGAATTCCATGCAACCTCAAGATTTTCCTACAAAAATATTTGCAACATGTGAAGTGTCTATCTTATTGCATGGGATGAAATGTACCATTTTAGAGAATCAGTCCACAACAATAAGTACCGAATCTTTGCCATTTTGAGTCCTAGGTAAACCAAGCACAAAATCCATGCTAATATCTTCCCATGGTTGATGTGGAATAGGAAGTGGCATATGTAAACCGTGAGATTGGGCTTGTGACTTAGCTTTGCGGCATGTAGAGCACCGGTTGGTGAAGCATGAGAGTCCATGAAACATCTTCGGCCAAAAGTAGTTCCTGGGGAGCGTGGAAAAAGTCTTGTCACGTTCGAAGCGTCCCATAAGTCCTCCTCCATGAGCCTCTTGCAAAAGTAACAAACAAAAATAAGGCTCGGGGATGCATAGTTTGTTAACTCTCATTAGATAACCATTATTGATATAATACTGCTCCCAATATGTATGCGTCAAACACTTAGCAAAAGGAATAGCAAAAATAACATCATGCTCATACAAGTCTTTGATGTGATCAAATCGAATGATATTCAATTCAAGTTGGGTTACAAGCATGTGTTTGCAGGAAAGAGCATCCGCCACAACATTTTCTTTGCCCTTAATGTACTTGATTACATAAGGAAAATACTCAATGAATTCACTCCATTTAGCATGCCTTCTATTCAACTTGGTTTGACCTTTTAGGTATTTAATTGTCTCATGATCGGTATGTGTGACGAATTCATGCGGGCGAAGATAAAATGCTCCCAAACATGCAAGACTTGCACTAAAGCATACAACGCTTAGTCATAGATAGGATAGTTAAGTTGAGTGCCAGAAATTTTTTCGCTAAAGTATGCAATGGGTCGCTTTTCTTGCATCATAGAACCGCCAATTCCATTACCACTAGCATCGCAATGAACCTCAAAAGTTTTGTCAAAATTAGGCTAGCAAGAATCGGAGCATGTGTAGGCAAAGATTTGAGCTCATCAAATGTGCTATATTGAGAGTGTCCCCAAACAAAGGGTGCATTTTTCTTACTCAAGGCATGCAACGGTGCGGCAATAGGCTAAATTCTTTCACAAAGCGACGATAAAAACCCGCTTAACTAAGGAAACTACGCACTTGTTGCAAATTAGTGGGTTGTGGCCAAGTTTTAATTGCTTCAATTTTGGACTCATCAACATGAACACTGTCGGTGTTCTGGATATGGTGGTATCTAGCCCTACCTGCCTGCGGCCCACCACGTGGCTCCATCGGCGGCCTGGTACGGCCCAGCTTCAACATCAATGACTCAAGACCCTCACGAGGGGCCAAGCTTCACGAGGCGGACGACGCCAAGACCCCCGAGGGGATCGGCCTCCTTAGGCTGGCTCCTGAGGGGCGGAGAGTTCTATGCAAGGTTTATCTCATGAGGCTCAGCTGACATGAGCCATGACGACCAAGGCCAGGTGGGCGCCAGGCGGGCACAGAGCGTAGGTTTCCTCTTCGGTGCAAAGGAGGTAGGCACCAGCACGGAGTCCCGAGGAATCAGTCAAAGGTTTCCATTCTTGTACAACGAGACCAAGACCGTCATCAACGAGCCCACCGCAGCGTCACGACCAGAGGCTTTTCGCAGGCGAAGACTACTTTTTTCAGGATAAGCTATACTACTTGTCCCCTTTCAAATCCGGTTGTTGTGGGATCCCTTCCTGCCAACATTTGGGAAGAGGACCAAGGCCACTATAAATAGGACATAGCCACCACCATAGAGGGGGATCGGATCCATTCTCACCCGACCACTTCACCAGCTCCCTTGAGCTCAAGAACACCTCACCTCCTGAGGCCAGCTCATCCACTATAGTAGCTCATCCTCAGCCCTCGAGGCAATCCACCAAAACGCTGGAGTAGGGTATTACACTGCAAGGTGGCCCAAACCAGGATAAACTATTGTGTCTCTTTGTCCCTTCGAGCTCGTCGTGCTAGGCTTAGGAGGATCGCGAGTAGGAAGGCTGGGTAGGTTGAGATCTTCGCATGCACCCTGGAGTTTGAACCTCTCAAGGGTTTGCGGAACCCGTAATCTGACAAACACCCTTGGAAGAAATAATGAAACCCAAGAAAACAAGCTTGTCAACACCGAAAGTGCATTTTTCCATATTGGCATAAAGACGTTATTTTTGAAGAGTTTGCAAAACGGCTCTAAGATGATTTACATGATCTTTGAGGGATTTGCTAAACACAAGTATGTCGTCAAAGTAGACCACAACAAACACTCCAATGTATCGGCGAAGCACAAAATGCATAACACGCATGAAAGTACAAGGAGTTTCCGATAAACCCATGGGCACGACTAACCACTCGTAAAAGCCAAATTTAGCTTTAAAAGCGTTTTTCCATTCATCACCTTCTTGTATGCGGATTTGATAATAGCCACTTTTAAGATCAATTTTTGACAAAATGGTGGCGCTGCTAAGTTCATCTAACATATCATCCAGGCACGGAATGGGATGCCTATAGAGAATGGTGATAGCATTGATGGGTCTACAATCGGAACACATGCAAAAACTACCATCTTTCTTAGGCACAAGAATAACCAGAATGACACAAGGGCTTAAGCTTTCACGTACATGACCGTTGTCGATGCATTGTTGTACTTGCTGTTGGATCTCCATAGTTTCTTCGGGGTTGATGTGGTATGGAGCTTTGTTCGGAAGAGGTGCACTGGGGATGAGGTCAATCCGGTGTTCGACGCCACATAGAGGAGGAAGACACAGAGGTAGCTCATCGGGGAAGACATCCGCGAATTCCTGCGACAAGTTAGAGAACACTAAGACAAACAGGGTTAGAAGGGTTAGACCGTGCCACCTCATCTTTGCACACTAGGACGTAGTGTATGACACTCGATGAGTTCTCACACATGTCTCTCATCTCTCTTTTGGTGGTTAGGAGGACTATTTTTTTCTCTCGGTGAAGAGTCACTCATTTCGGGCTTGTGGCGCTCACTCTCTTTGTGGTAGTTCACTCTCTCACTAGTCTCTCCATGATGGGTGGATGCTTGCTTGTTGGCGATCACTTGACTTGGAGATATAGGCGTTAGCACGCACTCCTTTCCCTTCATCTTGAAGTTATAGTGGTTTGTTCTTCCATTGTGGATGATGCCGCGGTCGAATTGCCAAGGTCTTCCCAAGAGAAGATCGCCCACGGACATGGAAACCACATCACACTCTAAGGTGTCATCATAGGCGCCGATCTTGAATGAAACTTGCACGGTGTGCTCCACTTGAATGGTGCCGGAGTCGCTAAGCCATTGGACCTTGTAGGGGCGAGGATGCTTCTTCCTGACCAATTTTAGCTTGGGACATAGCTCTTCACTTGCTAAATTGTGGCAACTTCCTCTGTCGATGATGACTTTCTCTAAATGCCCGTTGATGTCGGCCTTGGTGTGGAAGATGTGGCAACATTGGTCTTCTTCTTGGTGGTGTTGAAGCGTCAAGACCTTGGGGACCACGAGAGCGGTACTTGAATCATTGTCGCAAAAGACTTGATCATCTTCATCTTCGTTCACGCCCGGTGCATGCACAACCACGTGCTCAAGGGCTTCCATTTCTTCATCACGCATGGAGTTGTATATGTCGTCATCATTGATAATCATGGTTCACTTGTTGATGCATTGGAAAGACTTGTGTCCTCGGCCACCACATGTGAAACACTTGAGAGAACTTGCCTTGCCGGGGTCATTTGGTGGCGCCGATGATGAGGAAGTTTTGGATTTGTAGTTGCTTGCCGGAGGACGAGTCGAGGAAGGCGTAACTTGCTTGGAACTTGACTTGTCCCCGGTACTTCATGATGCACTAGTTGAGGTAGGAGGTGCCGAAGTCATGGGAGCTTGAGTGTAGGAGCCGTAGGTCTTGGAAGAGTACTTGGCGTACTTGAAGTCATCTTGTACATGTCGCTCATCCTTGGTCTCTTGATGAACTAGCTCGAGAAGGTTGGAGTAGGGTTGGAAGTCGGCAATCCGCTTGATTGGGTGGCTAAGGCCATTCGAGAAGTGTGCCATAGTTTGTTCGTCATCTTCCTTAACATTGGCCCATATCATGGAAATCTCCATTTCTTGGTAGTATTCTTCCACCATCTTCGTGCATTTCTTGATAAGTTGCAACTTCTTGAAAAGATCGCATGTGTAGTGTGTAGGAATGAAGTGAGCTCTCATGACATCCCTCATTTGAGCCCAAGTTGTGATGGGTGGTTCGCCTCTTTCTTGTCGTCGCTCGATCACTTGTTCCCACCAGATGTGGATGTAGTCTTAAAACTCGAGGGAGGCCATGGCAATCTTCTTTCCCTCGTCGTAGTTGTGAATACGAAATATCTTTTTGACTTTCAGTGCCCATGAGAGATATTCTTCGGGACAATTGCTTCCGGAGAACTTGGGAATGGTGAACTTGAGCTTGCTTTAGCGTAGTTCTTCCTCATAGTGGCGGTTTTGTTGTCGCTCTTGATATTCTTCGGGACAATTGCTTCCGGAGAACTTGGGAATGGTGAACTTGAGCTTGCTGTAGCGTAGTTCTTCATCATAGTGGCGGTTTTGTTGTCGCTCTTGACATGGAGTAAGGTCCTCGAACGTTTATTCCGCTTGATGTCACTCTTGGCATGCAGGGGGGTCTTCAAGCACTCGTTCCGCTTGATGTCGCTCTTGATGTGGAGTAGGATGAGGCATGTGAGCTTGGTTTCGTCTTTCTTGTTGCTCTTCACATCAAGCGGCTTCTTCTTGTCGTGCTTGGCAAAGTTCTTCGTCTTTCTCACATACTAGGCGGCTGCGAGCGACAAGGACTCTAGTGGACTCGCGGAGTGCGTCTTGAGCCGCTTGAGCGTGAGCTTCATGACTTTGTTGCTCTTGCCGGAGTGCATCACCCTCTTGAGATGGTTGATGTGTACGATGTGGTGGGAGTGTCTCTTGATCCACGGTGTCTTGTGCTTGGCGTCTCGCCTTTTCACGTGCTCGGACTCGGCCTTGCAACCCATTGCCATGGAATGGATTTTCTTGAGCTTCGCGATCTTGAGTGTCGTTCCGACGAGGAAATGGAGCTCGAGGCGGACTCACATCAGAATAAGTATGTCGATGAGTGGCGACTTGAGTGACGACTTGAGTGGCATCGTCTTTGTGAATAAGTTGATGGAGACCCATGACTCATGATCATGTTGCGGAATTCTTCCATTTGTTTGGAGAGCTTGGCGTCAAGGTAGTTACGGTTCCTTGCTTCTGATTGATGAAGGTCGGTGGCGAGTTGCTCAATGCGATCACCCAAAGCTTCACTTTCTTGATGGAGAGCTCGTTGGGCAACGAAAAGGTGATTCTTGATGACATAGTTATGTTCTTCATCTTGACCCTCGAAGAGTGGGTTCACCGAAGTAGTTGGCCTATCCATCATAACCAAGTGGAGGTGAGTAGGAAAGTAAGAGAACAATACCAAGTTACCTTTTCCAAAGATTGTGGATGTATTGAGTGTCGCTGAATGTAATGGTACAACTGTAGAATTGGTATCGGGTTTGTTTCTCACACAAGTAAAGCTTATGGATGAGCTTGGTTAGGATGGGTGGCACAAAATTTCAAGCAAATGTTAGTCAAGATATTGATAAGGTTGAGAACGTTCACAAAATTGCAAGTAAAGCAAATAGATCAAACCCAAGAATATCACTAGGAACACACACACGGAATATAGATGGGATCCGCACAACCAAGGAGTGAGCTCAAGATGTGATACGCTTGTTGTACGGATGCAAGCGAGACGCTGGCTCAATTGCTCAAATGGGCTAGATACGCTTGTGCACCAACCTATGAGAGACACGTGCCGTCTTCAATCCCAAATATGCTATGTATGTGGTGTCCAATATGATGCTACTATGCAAATGGCACAATGCTAATGCTTACAAGCTCTTTGTTTCTTCTCTTTTGCTTAAAAGTTTTTCTTTTGCTTTTTTGACTATGCTTGATGCCCGAGCCAAGTATGATATGAGACAACTATGTAAGATATGCATGGGAGAGACTTAGGGCACAATGGTGGTAGCAAGATAATTTGCACGCACAAAGTGGCGATGTCGAGTAGGCGTATCACTAAGGTCCATAATATAGCGTGACCCGACAATTCTCAACTCTCTAGTGTAGATGGGTAAGTGACACAAAATGGCTTGGGTTATCAATGCAAAAACAAGGAAATGTACTAAGTGTCGTCGAAGTTACCGTCCTTGCTTACGATTGGCGGGTCAAAGGTGAAGATTGTTGGCGACGACGACTCCGAGGCGATGATGAATGGCGGTGATGTCAATGTCACACCATTCCTAAGTAGCCTAAACACCTTAGGAAATGGAAACTGCAACTCAAAATTGGTCAAATGCGAAGGTGGGTGCTATATGATGAAAACTTTGATGGAGGCAAATGGTGGTGGTAATGATATATGTGGATGGGGGATGTCTAGAGCTACACAACGAGCTAAAGAACACACAAAAAGACTTCGGAGGTGAAAGATATGGCCAAAATGGTATTGTTGGTGGGTGCGAGGTTTGGGTGCCCGGGGGTCTCTGATTTGGGCGGAAATTTTTGGGAAGTGGTCAAATTCGTTGGATTTCATGGTGGGAAGGGTGGGGATGACTGGGTAGGGGCTAGATCCACTTGCCAAATAACAAATCCATGGACCAAAACTACCAAATCTCACAAGATCCAACAAATTGCAAGAAATTTTTTTGAGGCTATTTTTGTGAGGATTTTCAAATTGGGACCAAAAAGCAACAAAATTAGGCTAGCAAATGGGGGATGGGACTCCAAGATGTGAATCAACCTTTCTCATGATACCAAGATGTTGTAGGGTGAAACCCTAGAGGGGGTCTTTTCACACTTGGAGGGGGGGGGGAGTGATGAAGACACAAGAACACAAGGGAAAATTACTCAAACAAACCCAAATCACACATCCACTAGAGTAGCATACATGAGTCCACAAGAATACAAGAATAATTCAAGGAAAATAGCACTAGGGTAAAGTTCTTCCCACTCCCAAGAGAGGTGAGGTCTTGATGATAATCTTCTCCAAGAGGAGGCCTTGAAATCCACAAGGATTCTTCTCCTAGGAGGTCATGATCTTCAAGAGGAGGGGAGATGAGCAAAGCTCTCTCAATGTCTATCCAATACTTTTCTAACCCTAAAAACGAGCTAGGTGAGGGAGTACTTATAGCCTAGGGACAAAATAAGAGGAAACAGGGGTACAAGGGTCTTTTAACCCTAATTGCGTGCAGGCATAATCCGTGGAGTCCGGGTACCCAGGGCAAAGGGGTCCGGGCACCCGGACAGAGTAGGGGCTGGCGCCTAGGGAAGGCCGGGCACCTGGTGCGAGGATGGTCGGGCACCCGGATCAGACAGAGGGCCAGCTGGAGGGGGCCGGGCACCCGGAGGTTCAGGGATCGGGCACCGAGGGTTGAGGGCCCGTGCACCCGGGGCGGCGGCTGGAGGCTGGAGAGGGGCCCGGGGACACGAGGCGGGCAGGGCGACGCCCAGGTAGTGGTGGCCGGGCACCTGGTGTGTCCAGGGGGTTCGCCCACCACACGGCCTCACTTCCGGGCACCCGGGGTGTCCACAGGGTCCGTCCCTTCGCGTCCTTCTTCCTTCTTTTTCTCCATGTGTGCTTGGGTATGCCTCCTAACTTCTTCATGGGCTTCTTCTTGGTACCTAAGAATGCACAACATTTCTGTTTGAGGTAGAACCTGATTCTTGTGTGAATCCAAACGAAACTCGAAGGAAATAATTGACCTTGATTTCGATAGCACGTGCATGTGCTCTTGTGATTGTTCCTCTTCGTGCTTGTGGTGGTGATGGAATGTCCATGGGGATGGTCGAGGGATGCTCTGCATCAAATGTCGTCAGCGTGTGTGGATCTCTTAGCCAGAGGGAGCAAGACCTAAGCAATATCTTCATCAAAACTCGGCCCCACAGCACCAGATGAGATGGGAGCTCCAAGTTTGTGCTGAGGAGTGCCCAACCCCATGCTGACTGGCGGGTTCTGTGAAGTTGCACCTGCCATTGGCTAGTTGGCGGGG
This sequence comes from Triticum dicoccoides, assembly GCF_002162155.2. Classification (NCBI taxonomy): domain Eukaryota; kingdom Viridiplantae; phylum Streptophyta; class Magnoliopsida; order Poales; family Poaceae; genus Triticum; species Triticum dicoccoides. The sequence goes on along the minus strand of NC_041381.1, from coordinate 288,692,697 downwards.
GCTGGCATGACGTCAACGACGGGCGCCTCATCCACATCAATTTTGGCAGGATCATACGTGTTGCCATGGCACCCCTCCGTCTCTGCGGGGGCTTCCTGGACGTCCCCGGTAAGCTTCTCAACATCCTCCGCAGCGGCAATCTAGGTGGCTTCCTCGGCTGCAGCCTTCGCAATATCCTCCACCTCCGCAAGGACCTCGTCTTCTTCGAAAGAAGTTGAGGCTGAGGACCAGAGTAAAAAGTAAGAACAGAAATGAAGTATGATCTACAAGTCAAAGACAAGAAAAATAAAGATCCTGGAAAAGTGTGCCATGATTAAAGGATTACCCGTTGGTGCTTATTGTGGGAGAGCATTTCTTCCCCCGGCAGCTCGCGTTGCCAGCACACTGCCTTCAACAACCTCCTCTATCGGAGTGGCACCTGTGCGAACGGGTTCGTTGGCGGAGGCATTTGTCGGAGATTCGCTTCCCAGGATGATGGTTGACGGGTGTCGGGGGTTGGATATGACATATGCCAAAGGATGGCTTATCATGGTGGGAGCGAGTAGAACATCGCCGGTCCCTGGAAGCGGGATGAGGCGAAGACATGCACGCCAGCGGAACTTACCCAGCTTCAGGGCTCTCCTAGGAGATAACACCCCTACTGCTGCTCTGCGGGGTCTCCGCATGATCACTAAGGCAAAGTGACTACAATGGTGCTCCTGGAGCTGTTTCAGGAGGCAGGAGAAGGCAAGGCTAGCTCTCTCCCCCTGTGCTATCTGGTCTATCTCTATCTAGGTCCAAACCCTTTGCATGGGTGCCCCGGGGGGTTTATATAGGCCTACCCCTCGGGGGTACAATAGTAATCCGGCTGGGCGTGGGTCCCAGCCGTCTGTCTCTTAGGCCGCCGTCCTCCCCGCCGGCTTCTGGGGCCCGCCGACTAGCGGGTCCCGCGGACAGGCTTGATACTGTAGCGGCACTCCTGATGACGCATGCTCGGTCATTGGGTCGTGACAACGGTGCCGCCATCTATCGGGCGATCATTGTTGCCATTCCCCATCCTATCTGGTTAATGGCTCGTGGGGCCCTGGGGAGGAGTCGGCCGACTCCAGGGAGGCCGACTCCCACAGGTCCATCTTTGGGGCGCTCAGGCCGCCTTCGGCCCACCCACTGACAGGCGGCCCCGCCGCCTTCGGGTCGTACAGGCCGGTGTCGTGGGCACAGTGTGCCGCGCACTGTGGCTGAGGTCAGGGCAGGCATGGCAATAGTGCCGCGCCTCGCCGGAGATCTTCCAGCGATACGGCTTACTGTAGCCATGCCGGCCCTTCGTAAGCAGGGGGGAACGGCCACGCCGTGACCGTACCCCGCATCGTACTTAGAGATGAGGGAGGAGTCATGGGCCGACTCTCCATAGTCGGCCTCTCTAGAGGTCGCCAACTTGGAGTCGGCTTATCTCAGAGTCGCCGTCTGGGACTCGGCTTGTCTTGGAGTCGTCGTCTGGGACTCGGCATATCTTGGAGTCGCTCCTAGGACTCGGCCTGAGGGGCGCGGCTTGCCCCGATGAATTGAAAGGTCCTGGGACTCGGGTTAGCCTACCCGTGGCCCATTACTCCGACAGTAGTCCCCGAAGCTGGTGAAGCCCTGCGGACGCTGCATTGTGGGGCTTCAACAGTTTCAACCTTCCAGGAGCGGACTCTAGAACTCGGCTGCCGTCTTCCCTTGGGCCGACTGTCGAGAGTCGGACGTTTTTAGTGAAGAGCCGCAACTCGAGAGTCGCGGCGGGAAACCAAGCGGTGTGCCTGATACGCTTCCCCGCAGCCATCAGGGCGGTCCTATCGCGTGGCGCCACGTGGAGAGAACAGTCTGCCTGCCCACGCGCGCGACGGGACGGGCCGTCAGGCAGGGCCCGCCACTACCGTGCCTCGGCATACGAACGGATCCGTTGCGGCCATGGACGGTTGGTTTTCCCACGTCGTTACTGCGTGCAGTAACTTCGTGGGGTAAATCGTGGGGCGGCGTGGGGGCATCATGCGCAGTTAATCCCACGCCCGCCCCCTCGGCTTCTCAGCCCATAGGGCTATAAGTAGGTGGGGGGGGGAGCGGAGCAGCACAGCACGCGCGCCCTTCTTCCCCGCTCCCCCGCCTCATCTTGCCTTCTCTCCCTCCTGCCTCCGCCTTTGAGCAAGAGCATTCCACACCACGGCGATGAGCTCCTCCTCCGCCGCGGGTCCCGCCGTGCGCTCCGGCGTATGGGACGGCTCGGAGGTAGACGAGGAACACATCGAGTTCCTCCGCCGGACACGCCGTCTCCCCAGCGCGGACCTCGTGCGCACCCGCACCGCACCGGAGGGGGAGATCCGGCCGGCGCCGGAGGGCGCCGGAGGAGGGCAAGCGGGTCATCTTCCGCTCGCACCTCACGCGCGGCCTGGGGCTGCCGGCGAGCGGCTTCTTCCACTCGTTCTTGGAGTTCCACAGCCTTCAACCGCACCACCTCACTCCGAATACGGTGGTGTTGCTCTCCGCCTTCGCCACTCTGTGCGAAGGTTTCCTCGGCGTTATCCCCACCATCGAGCTGTGGGGAGAATTCTTCTCTTCTAAGCTCGGCACGCACGTCGCCGGCGTGCCGGCTCAGTGCGGCGCCTACATCGCGGTGCGGCGCTCGACGGCCGACAACCCCTTTCCTCCCATCACGCTGATCAAGTCGGTGAAGATGTGGCAGCGCTCATACTTCTACGTGAAGAACCTCGCCTCCTATGGTGACTGGGTCAACCTGCCGCCTTACAACGCCGCCCCCCTAACTGGGAGGCTCCCCAGCTGGTCTCACCGAGTCAAGACGCTGACTCCCGCCGGAGCCACCGCCGTAGTGCGACTCCGGGTCTTGATGCAGTCGGAGGGTCTCGTCGGGGCCGACTTGCTGGCCGCCTTCATGGCGCGCCGAGTTCTCCCGCTCCAAGGTCGGCCTCACCTAATCTGTCAGATGAGCGGCCTCCGAGACCCGAGTCGGATGAGCACCAAGGAGATGCCCCGCGCGGAGGTGGCAAACATGGTGAATTATATCGCGAACTGCGAGTTCGGGGAGGACTGGCAGTTCGGCAAGGAGCCGTACTCGCGCGACAACACCCCACTAGTGGTAACTCGCGTCCCTCTATTTTTTTGTCTTCTTTGCGGCCGACTCCGGCTTCTAACTCTTGTCGGTTTCTTCTGAGCTAGAATCCCCTTATGCAGCCTGCAGCCAGCGCCACGAGACAGCCCCGTGAGTATGTTCCCGATGGTGCGGAGAGCGACGTCGACGACCCCGACTTGGGGGCGTCGGCGATGGAAGCCGACGCCGAAGGCGGGGGAGAAGGAGCAGAAGGCGACTTCAGGCCCTCGGCCACCTTCGCCGACTGGCCTGACGACGACGCCGAAGGGGAAGTCACTCCGCGCCACCAGCCGAGGGTCGGCTCGTCGGGTGCCGGCTCCTCCGCCGGCCTGGCCGGCCAAGGCGGCGCGAAGAGGCGTCATGCCGGGCCGAGTGCGCCCGACGCAAAATTGAAGAAGTTCAAGGGGGCGGCCGCCGCGACCAAACGGGAGGCGGCGGCCGCGAAGGCCAACCGCTTCCGAAGGGAAGTGAGAAGGCCGCCGCTAGTCTCTGCGTAAGTCTTTACGCTTTTTTATTTTCCTTCGTAGAATCTTGTCCGAGTGTTCTTTTATACTCCCTCCATTCTTCTTCAGGGCCCCTCTTTCCCTTGAGAGAGTCGCCGTCCCCTCCATCATGGGGTCGGCAGAGACGTCCGCCAATACTCGGTGGGCCGACCCCGCCGCCGACCTGCGGGAGGCGACGGAGCGAAATGCACGGGAGAAGCGCGAGGAGGAGGAGGCCGAACGTCTAGAGAAGGCGGAGGCCGACAGGGTGGCCGCCTCCGCCCAGAAGAAGCTGGAGGATGCCGAAGCCACCCTCGCGGCGAGACGGCGTGCCGAGGAGGCCACGCGTCGCCGATCGGCGATGCTCGTCCCCCCACTGTCGTCTGCACCGCCGCCTTCGGAGTTCACGCGGCAGACCGGGGAGGCCGGCACCGAGAACCCCATCATGGAGAAGGAGAGCGGCCAGGCTTCCATGTCAGACACTCTTGTGCCGCCACTGCCGCCTCCACCGCCGTCTGGGAGACCGCACGGCAAACAGCCGGTGGGTCCATCGGAGCCGCCGGTCACGGACGAGGCCGAGGCGCGGCTGCTTCTCCAAGTCGCCTCGCCGGTGCGCCGCCGTCTTGAGAGGGCGACCTCGGCGCCGCGACCTCGGGAGACCGGCGCCGCCAGCTCGGCAACCTTAGACGCCGAGGCCACAAGCGCCGCGCCCACCGGGTGGTTGCGGAGGCGGCACCGGGCCGCTGAATCAAGCGCTTCTGGACATTCAGGCGAAGCTGCGCGCTGAAGGCGACGCCCTTCAAACTTGCACCAGGGCGCATCTGGCAGCGCGGATGGCCGTCCGAGTACGTTTCCCTCTTCTTTTTGATTCTTGTTTTTCTCTGTGGAGGCGCGCCAGCGCACCCACTGGGTGTAGTCCCCGAGTTCCGGGCCGGCTGCTGAGCAGGCGGTTCGGAACTCCCTCTGGCGAGCTCCAAATACTAACTTTGTCTTCAATGACTTATTGCAGGAGTATCATAACCTCCGTGCCACTGCCTTCAACCGCAATGTTGAGGAGTTGAGCAAGCGGGCTGCCGACTTGTTGGAAAGCCGGAGTAAGCTCTTCTTCTTCGCGGGGGCGCGCTGGCGCACCCGCGGGCTGTAGTCCTCAGGATTCGGGTCGACTGCTGAGCAGTCGGGCCGGATCTTCCCGGCGATCTTCTTTGCTGACGACTTATTTGTCTCTTCTTTCGTTCTTCAGGAGCCAACGCCGTTCTTCAGGAGCAGCTGGGCGAGGCCAATACCGCCCGGCGTGCCAAGGAGGAGGAGTGTGGCAAGCTTGCCACGGAGCGCGACCTGCTGGTGGCGCAGCTGGCCGAGCAGAAGGAGCTGCTCAAGAAGGCGCGGGACGAGGCCGAGAAGAAGGAGGCCGCTCTCCTGGCCGAGTTCGAGAGCGAGCGCTCCTCCTAGACTGACAGGGAGGCGATGCTGATCTCCGGCTTCCACGAGATCGAGGATATCGTTGATGGTAAGTTTCTTTCGTTTTTTCGGGCTTCCGACTATGTGTCAGGCCGACTTCTGATTTTTCGACTTGCTTCTTTTTGGTCTTGGCAGACTTCTTCCCTGGTCACTCGCAGGCAGTCCCTCTGGCCATCGAGGCTGCTCGTGAGGTGCGAAGGGCGAACGGTGAGGAGATCGCCGCTAATGCCCCCCGAACCATCGATGAGCAGCTTCTGAGCATTGAAGCCCGTCTTCGTCCGGCTCACCGGCTGATGCGCCGGCTTCAGCGTGCTGGCGCCCAGGCGGTTGCCGCCCTGTGGCCAGGCACGCCGGCTCTGCGCACCGCCAGCCGAACTGCCGACTGGCTAGAGGTCGCTGCCGGCCGTCTTGAGGCCTGGAAGGGCTCCTCAGCCCGGGCCGGAGCGCGCCGGGCCTTGGAGTTCGTCAAGGCGTGGTATCCAGGGCTGGACCTGGACCGTCTGGCCGCGTTCCGACCAGAAGCCCAGGCCGAGCTGGAGGCCGTGGAGGGCGCCCTTATCGAGCATGCGGCGGCCATCGCCGAGTACACGGACACCAGTGTCTTCATCCCCGAGCGGGCTGAAGGCGGCGAGGAAGTGCCGCCAGAGTGGTTCGGAATGAACCCGGAGTATGGTGAGGACTCGGCGGAGGTGATCGACTCCAGCACCGAGGAGGAGGACGAGGCGAAGGACGAAGGCGAGGCGGAGGTGCCAGAAGATGGAGCAGGCGGCCAGCCTCAGCTCGACCGTGCCTCCAGCAAGGAGCCGCGTCGAGAGAAGGCGACTGCTGCCGGAGGCAATCAAACCGAGACCGCCCAGCCGACTGCCCCGGCGCCTGACACCGTCGTCTCCTCCGATCCTCCGATCCCAGATGCCGCCTCCTAGGCTGCTTTTTTCGCCTCTGTTTGTCTGTCTTAGTAATCTTTTGAAAACTTTGTTAGATTCGAACAATTCCACCCGCGGGGTGTATCTTGAACTTCTATTCGAAGATTCGGCCAAGGGCCTATGTAAATATTTATCCGATTTCCGTCTTTCCTTGCTTACTGCTCTTTAGGCTTTTCCCTTTGCCGCCTTCCTTTAGTCGCTGCCTTGCTAGTCGGACAGCCGCTCTGCGGACTATCGCTGGGTCAAGTGCTTGGCTACTTCGGGAAGGCAAGTACTTGGCCGTTTAGAGTTTCTTTAGCAAGTCGGATAGAAAGCGACAGGCCGACTGCCCAAGAGTCGGCCGTCCTTGATAGAGGCTAATAAAGGCGGCAAGCCGGCTACTCATGAGTCGGCTTTCCGCTTCAGAAATGCTGGAGGCCGTCTTACACTATGTTCGTGATTTAGGTCCTTAGCCATTTTTCATGTGGGCGCCCATTCTTCCTTACTCCTGCCCGCCTCACAGTCGCTCCGCGAGCTACGGCTTTGCCAGGAGACGGATTGGGCACCGCGCACTACTTGTCTGACTGCAGGAAGCTCCTCATAGCGCAAGGCGGCGAGTCCCCGGGCCGACTAGTCTGGCCCGGTGCCAAGCGGCTTGTAATGAAAGTAATGTACTCGAAGGCATAATTCTTATCATATAGATAACAAAAAGGGCAGTCCCCGAGCTCGTCTCGGGGGGCCCAAAGTCTTAGTACTTTAATACAAAGGGGTAGTGTGATACATACTGCATCAACTGTAAAATCTTCGTAGAAGATTTGCATTCCACGGGTGCTCTGTCTCTTTGCCGGAGTCGTCCCTCTTGCGCGCTCGGGGCTTCTGAGAGTCGATCAGGTAGTAGGCGTTGTTCCCTAGCACCTTGCTGATGATAAAGGGGCCTTCCCAAGGTGCCGACTGCTTGTGCTGGCCGGCTGTTCGCTGGATCAGCCGGAGCACAAGGTCGCCTTCTTGGAAAGATCTTGGCCTGACCTTCCTGTTGTAGTATCGACGCAGACTCTGCTGGTAGATGCTGGACCGGCTGAGTGCCAACAGCCGGCCCTCTTCCAGCAGATCGACACCGTCTTGACGTGCTTCTTCTGCTTCTTCCTCGGTGTACATGGTGACTCGCGGGGAGTCGAACTCTATGTCCGTTGGGATGACGACTTCGGCACCATAGACGAGGAAGAAGGGTGTGAAGCCGGTTGACTTGTTTGGAGTCGTGCGCAGACTCCAGAGGATGGCTGGCAGCTCCTCAAGCCAACAGCCGGCAGATCGCTCCAACGGTACGACGAGGCGAGGCTTGATGCCGGATAAGATGAGGCCGTTCGCTCGCTCCACCTGGCCGTTTGACTGCGGATGGGCAACGGACGCTAAGTCCAGTCGGATGCCCTGTGTCGCGCAGAAACGGGCCAAGGCGCCTTTGGCAAAATTCGTGCCATTGTTGGTGATGATGCTGTGTGGGATGCCGTACCGAGTTGTGATATCAGCGATGAAGGTCACTGCAGTCGGACCATTCAACTTCTTAATGGGTTTCACCTCCACCCACTTGGTGAACTTGTCTACTGCGACAAGTAGGTGAGTCAAGCCACCTCGTGCCGTCTTGAATGGTCCCACCATGTCCAGGCCCCAGACTGCAAAGGGCCAGGCGATGGGGATAGTCTTGAGTGCGGAAGCTGGCTGAAGTGGCTTGGAACGGAAAATCTAGCACCCCTTGCACTTTTGGACTAACTCTTTGGCCTCTTCCAGGGCGGTTGGCCAGAAGAAACCGTGCCGGAAGGCTTTGGCGACGAGTGCCCTGGAGGCCGCGTGGTGACCGCACTCGCCTTCATGGATGTCTCTGAGGATTGCTTGGCCTTGTTCTGCCTCAACGCAGAGTTGGAAGACGCCGGTAACGCTGCGCGTGACCAGCTCTCTGTTGACTATGGTGTAGGCTGCTGCTCGGCGTTGCACTTGTCGAGCCAAGATTTCATCGGTTGGCAGCTCTCTGTTTACTAAGAACCTGAGGACGGGCTGGGCCCATGAAGGTGCTGCTATTTCTTCAACTACCACTAGTGCGACTTGGACAAGGGCGGCCGGGCTGGGAGGCGGCGGGTTGGAGTCCACAGCCGTTTGCTGATTTGACAAGGTCCCGGGGCCGACTGGAGCAGTCCCCGGGCCGAGCTCTGGAGTCTTCGATCTTGCCACTACAGTCCCCGGGCCAGGTTCTGAAGTCCCCGGGCCGGCTTCGACTGTGTGTTTCTTGGAGTCGGGTCCGTCTTCCTCAGGCGGAGCCGGCACAAAGATTGAATCTGATTCTGGTGACGGCTTGATAGAAGGCTTGAGGAGGCGCCGGAGGGCGACACCAGATGGTATTGCCTGGCGGGTGGAGCCTATTCGTGCCAAGGCGTTTGCTTGGTCGTTGTCGTTCCTTGGCACGTGGAGGAACTCGCACCCCTCGAAGTATTCGCTAAGTTGCTGGACGAGGAAACGGTAGCTCGCCATATTTGCGTCCTTGGCGTCCCAATCGCCAGATGATTGCTGGACCACCAAGTTAGAGTCGCCATAACACAAGATCCGGCGAATGCCGAGTTCTTTGGCAAGCCGGAGCCCGTGGATGAGCGCCTCATACTCGGCCACGTTGTTGGAGGCGGCGAAGTGGATCTGCAGCGCATATCTGAGCTTGTCGCCCATGGGGGAAGTGAGGACGACGCCGGCTCCCAAGCCGTTGCGCATCTTGGAGCCGTCTAAGTGCATCCGCCAATGGGTGGAGTCGGGCGCTGGCGGCAGATACTGGGTCTCGGCCCAGTCGACGAAGAAGTCGGCCAGTGCTTGTGACTTGATGGCGGTGCGGGGCTCATAGTAGATGGTGTAGGGGGCCAGGTCGATGGCCCATTTGGCCACTCGGCCAGAAGCATCTCGGCTTCCGATGATCTCGGCCAGTGGAGCTGTGCAGACCACAGTGATTGGATGCTCTTGGAAGTAAGGCTTCAATTTCTTGGCGACAAAATGCACGCCATAGCACATCTTCTGGTAATGGGGGTAGTTCTGCTTGGAGGCCGACAGCACCTCGCTCAAGTAATATACCGGTCTCTGGACAGGTAGCGCCTTGCCTTCCTCCTTGCGCTCGACTACAATGACTGTGCTGACTACTCGGCTGGTGGCGGCAATGTATAGGAGCATGGGATCTTTGGGAGTCAGAGCCGCCAGCACAGGGGGAGTAGTCAACATCTTCTTTAGCTGGAAAAAAGCCTCGTCCGCCTTGGGAGTCCACTCAAAGAAGGTCGTCTTCTTCATGAGCTGGTACAAGGGGAGAGCCTTCTCGCCTAGCCGACTGATGAATCGGCTGATGGATGCCAAACAGCCGGTGAACTTCTGCACACCTAACAGTCATCTGGGTGCTTCCATCCTCTCGATGGCCTTGATCGTCACAGGATTGCACTCTATGCCGCATTCGGAGACCAGGAAACTGAGGAGCTGGCCGGCTGGTACTCCAAAAATGCACTTCTCTGGGTTGAGCTTGATCTGGAATCGGCGCACATTCTCAAATGTTTCCTTGAGGTCCTCCAGCAAGGTTCCTCGCTTCTCCATCTTCACCACTACATCATCCACATAGACGTGGGCATTTCTGCCGAGTTGCTTCAGGAGGCATTTCTGCATGCAACGCTGAAAGGTGGCGCCGGCGTTTCTTAAGTCGGACGGCGTGATGAAGGCGGTCTTCAGTCTGTCAGCCGGGTTCAGCTTGATCTGGTGATATCCTGAATATGCGTCTAGGAAACTCAACAGCTCGCATTCGGCTGTGGAGTCTATCACCTATCGATTCTCGGCAGAGCAAATGGGTCCTTGGGGCAAGCTTTGTTGAGGCTCGTGTAATCAATGCACATCCGCCACTGCTTGTTCTTCTTCAGCACCAGTACTGGGTTTGCCAGCCACTCTGGAAAAAACACTTCCATGATGAAGCCGGCCGCCAGGAGCCGGGCTATTTCTTCTCCAACAACTCTTCTTTTTTCTTCTGACAGGCGGCGCAAGGGCTGCCTGACGGGCTTCATATCAGGCCGGACGTGTAATTTGTGCTCGGCGAATTCTGTCGGGACACCAGGCATGTCCTTGGGGGACCATGCGAAGATGTCGCGATTCTCACGGAGGAAATCAACGAGCTCGCCTTCCTATTTGCTGTCAAGGCCTGTGCCCATGACAACATACCTCTCCGTGTGCTCCGGGTCCAACGATATCTTCTTTGTTTCTTTGGCCGGCTTGAATGATCCTTCTGCTTCCGACTCCTTGGGGTCGGGCGATAACTCGGGCTACTTGCCGGCCATCGCCACGACCCGATCAAGAAGCCGTTTCTCAGCCGTGATCACCAAGGACTCGGCCAGCCGACTGCTTTCGGCCGCGCAAGCGGACGACTTCCTGTAGTCGCCGGACACGGTTAGGATTCCCTTGGAACTCGGCATCTTCATCTTGAGGTAGGCATAGTGGGGGACCACCATGAACTTGGCCAAGGCGGGTTGGCCAAGCAATGCATGATATGGGCTTTCAAGGTCCACCACCTCAAACCAAATTGGCTCTCGTCGGAAATGATCCTTGTCTCCGAAGAGGACATCTATCAGGATCTTGCCGATTGGCGAGCAGGAAAGGCCAGGGACGATTCCGTGGAACACAGTCTGGCTGCTCTGAAGCTGTCTTCGCTTGATTCCTAATTTCTCCATTGTATCCTTGTACAGGATGTTGATACTGCTGCCTCCATCTATCAGTACTCGCGAGAAGTGAGCGGCCCGCCTATCTGTGGCGAGTGTGGCGCCTAAGACCAAGGCATAAGAGCCTGGACTCGGCATCACCTCTAGGTGATCAGCTCTGCTCCAACTGATAGGCTTTTCGGACCAATGCATGAACTCTGGAGTACTTGATGCAACCGCGTTCACTTCTTGCTGCTGTTGGCGCCTGCTGCGTCGGTCATCCGCTACACTGGTGAACACCACATAGGCTTCGTGCTCATCCGGGAACTCGTCTTGTATCGCGCCGACTGGCCTGACGGCCGGCTGCTGGGGCGGCGGTGGAGGAGGCGGCCCAGCAGGAGGGGGAGGGAGCAGGCCGTCCCCCTTGGCGATTCTGGTCAGCCAGTGGCATTTCCTGGTGGTGTGGTTTGACGGCTTCGCGCCGCTGTGGAACTTGCAGGGACCGTCTAGAGTCTGCTTGTAGGAGAAAGCTGGCAGCCAGTTGGACTTGCCGCCCTTCTGTCGCTTCGCCGGAGGCGGTCCCTCCAACTGCTGGTCCTCTGCTGTTTCCACTTGCCGACTGCTGGAAGTCGGCTGCGGGGCTTTGCGCTTCTGGTCATTCTGCTGTTGCCACCGACTGGTGTCTCCAGCCGGAGTTCTTGGAGCCTAAGGGGCGACTTTGCCAGTTGTGCTGACCCGAATCTCCGTCTTCATGGAGGAGTCGGCCGTGGCGTACTTGTCTGCTGTGATCAGCAGCTCATCGAGGGTCTCCGGCTCGTCGCAGAGGAGCTTGTGCTTGAGGAGGGTGCCTTCTCTGCACCCGGCAGTAAAGTACTCGATGGCCTGCACCTCGTGCACGCCCTCGCAGGAGTTTCGGAGTTCGCCCCAGTGCATGAGGTAGTCGCGAGTAGACTCGTCAGGGCCTTGCACGCACAAGGAGAGTTGGCGTGGCTTGGGAGGTCGCTTGTACGTGCTGGTGAAGTTGCAGACGAAAGCCTCGGTGAAGTCAACCCAGCTGTTGATGCTGCGAGGCTTCAGACTGTTCAACCACGTCCGGGCCGAGCCCTGGAGCATGAGCGGGGCGTATCTTACGGCAACACGCTTGTTGTCGTTCGCTATGTTGACGGCTGTGGAGTAGTCGATCAGCCAATCTTCCAGCTTCACGGTGCCGGTATATTTGGGTGTGTCTCGGGGGAGCGTGAACCCTTTGGGGAAGGGCTCATCTCGGATGCGGGGTCCAAAGCAGGGGGGACCCAACTCGTCTTCTTCTTCCAGCGCCAGGGATCGATGGAGTTGGTCGATCCGGTGGCGGGCGTCGTTCTCTCCGACTCCCCCTCGGCGGCCAAGGCGGTCGCCGAGAGTCGGATGTTCCACGAGCGGCAGGGAGACTCACCTTTCTCTGCGAGGAGGGGGAGGCAGGTAGTCATCCCGCCGTTCCACCGCTTTGGGGCGGCCGTCTTGGTCGCGCTCGATGGTGATGTGAGTCCGACTGTGGCTGACAGCCGGCTCCTTGTCCTTCTTCCCATGGGCCCCGTTAGTCGGCGTCCGAGACGTCGCACCTTGGTCTCGGCGAGGCGGTGGGTCGTCGTTTTGGCACTGCGGCGCCTCGGTGCGGCAGCCGGCATCATTCTACGCGGCAGCCGCGTCGAGGAGCTGCTGAACTCGCTCCGTCATTATGCGGCGCTCTTCGGCTTCGAAGTTGTCGAACTCGTCTGCCGCGGCCTGGGCGGCACGGATATTCTCTGCGGGCGTGGCATACACAGGGCGATCAGCCCCGAAGAGGTTGGCGATTGCCGCGCCGCGCTGTCGGACCGCGCCTAGGCGGCTAGGCCCGGTTGGAGCCGGCGAGTCGCCTATAGCGCGATCCATCTCGCGTTGGTAAGCTTCTGACAAGCGCCTCATGCTTGCCAGCTTCTTCGCGCCCTCGACGAGCTGAAGGCGGAGCGCCTCCAGCGTCTCGGCATCGGCGTCTTCCGGAATCGGCGCTGCAAGGCCTCACAGGGCCGCGTCAAGCGGGTCATGCGCTCCTTCGCCGGAGCGCTCACCGTGGTCGAGGACGAGGACCTCGGTGACGGTGCTTCCACCGCTCCCCGCATAAGATAGCGGCTCGTTGTAGACCACCACGTTGGTGGGGAACGCGTCGAGCGACGCGGTGTCGGAGTCGACCAGCATCGGGTTGGTGGATCCTATGGACTCCAGGTCCGCGGCAGGCTCGCCGGCGACGTGAAGTTGGTCGAGGAGGCCCGCGAGGAGGCTCTCGGGGCCACTCGTGCCTGCGTCGGACGCAGGCTCATCGGAGAGGTGAACATCGCCGGTAAGACCGGCGAGGCAGCTGGCCGCACAGGCGATCTCAGCGCCGTGCAGCGCATCAGCACAGACGCCATCCGGCGTGCCGGGCTGGCTGTGCTCGCCAGGGAGGAACAGGGTTCCCATCCAGAGCAGATCTCCGGACGATGGTGCACCTCGCCCCATGGTGGGCGCCAAATGTCGGGGGTTGGATACGACATATGCCAAAGGATGGCTTATCATGGTGGGAGCGAGTAGAACCTCGCCGGTGCCTGGAAGCGGGATGAGGCGAAGACATGCACGCCGGCGGAACTTACCCAGCTTCAGGGCTCTCTTAGGAGATAACACCCCTACTGCTGCTCTGCGGGGTCTCCGCATGATCACTAAGGCAAAGTGACTACAATGGTGCTCCTGGAGCTGTTTCGGGAGGCAGGAGAAGGCAAGGCTAGCTCTCTCCCCCTGTGCTATCTGGTCTATCTCTATCTAGGTCCGAACCCTTTGCATGGATGCCCTGGGGGGTTTACATAGGCCTACCCCCCGGGGGTACAATAGTAATCCGGCTGGGCGCGGGTCCCAGCCGTCTGTCTCTTAGGCCGCCGTCCTCCCCACCGGCTTCTGGGGCCCGCCGACTGGCGGGTCCCGCGGACAGGCTTGATACTGTAGCGGCACTCCTGATGACGCATGCTCGGTCATTGGGTCGTGAAAATAGTGCCGCCATCTATCGGGTGATCACTGTCGCCATTCCCCATCCTATCTGGTTAATGGCTCGTGGGGCCCTGGGGAGGAGTCGGCCGACTCCAGGGAGGCCGATTCCCATGGTCCATCTTCGGGGCGCTCAGGCCGCCTGCGGCCCACCCACTGACAGGCGGCCCCGCCGCCTTCGGGTCGTACAGGCCGGCGTCGTGGGCACAGTGCGCCGCGCACTATGGCTGAGGTCAGGGCAGGCATGGCAACAGTGCCGCGCCTCGCCGGAGATCTTCCAGCGATACGGCTTACTGTAGCCATGTCGGCCCTTCGTAAGCAGGGGGGAACGGCCACGTCGTGACCGTACCCCGCATCGTACTTCGAGATGAGGGAGGATTCATGGGCCGACTCTCCATAGTCGGCCTCTCTGGAGGTCGCCAACTTGGAGTCGGCTTATCTCGGAGTCGCCGTCTGGGACTCGGCTTGTCTTGGAGTCGCCGTTTGGGACTCGGCATATCTTGGAGTCGCTCCTGGGACTCGGCCTGAGGGGCGCCGCTTGCCCCGATGACTTGAAAGGTCCTGGGACTCGGGTTAGCCTACTCGTGGCCCATTACTCCGACAACGGGTACCCTGTGACGGGGTCCACCTCTTGGCGTTCCTCTCCTTGGTGGGCCTCTCCCATCTCCTTCTCAGACTCGGGAGGGTGGACTTCAGTGTTGGCGCTGGATGGTTGGGCCGGTGGCGCATTCTCATGTGCGAGGTTAGGCTGGGGCTAGCGATCGTGGCATCAGCCATTGGCGTCCCCTGTGCAACGCCTGCCGGAGAGCCTCACTCCGACGGGACCTTGGCACGCTTCACCCGTTGCGCCAGTGGTTCTTCATCCCTGAAAGACAAGCGAAGTTAAAACACAATAGGAGTTGAGCAAATCGAGGCTTGATTGATAAGAGATGAAGATTAGCTTACTCTTCTTCGGATTCAAAGAGGGCGTTCATGTCGTATCGAGGGGGCGGGGGAGTCTCCCTGGCCCTCTTGATAGCTGGTGGGGCCAAGCTTGGCGGATGAGAAGCCTCGCCTTTCCCGGTGAGCTCTTCCCAGGAGGATGTGGGCTTGGACTTGGACTGTCATGCGGATTGCCGGCATGTGACCTCCTGGCGACCTGTTCTGGTGGTTGATTTCTTCACCACAGGAACCGATCATGGCGGGGAAGTGGCCATAGGCTCTTGGTTAGCTCTGCTTTGAAGGCAGCGGTTTGGATCGGGGGCTTGAGCGCCTTCTTCCTCTGGCTCCTCCTCTTCACACTTCCTGGCGGTCTTAGCCCCAGCAACTTCGCCTCCGCCAAGCTCCACTGCTTCTTCACGGCAAGCTCTTCCTCGTCATCACCCTGTTCCTATTCTTCTTCATTATCATCATCATCATCGATGCCATCATCAACACCTGTATTTCCTTCAACTTCCATCATCCGGGCCCCTGCAACCCTCCTGGTGATGTACGCTTGATCCTCCTCTGTGGTTGCCCGAACAAGATCGGTCTCCTTCAGGGAGGCCACCTCCATCAAATTGGAGGCCCATTCCATTTCGTCCTCCAACTTGGGCAATTTCCAGTCTCCTTTGACCCCTTTGGCGGTGCACTCGGGCATCCACGCCAAGATGGTACTTCTCACTGAGTTGATGTGTAGTGGCACAACTGTGGCCGACAAGTGGAACGTGTCGGCTTTCCAGAACAGCTACTAGAAGAGCCAGGCATGCCCCATTACCGTCAAGTTATTGCCGCACCCAGGATACAATTGCATTCTGTTAGAGGCGTTCTAATACTCTCAAGTGGGCTTGTTCCTCCGCTGCAATGGGGCGATGCGGCACCACAGGAAGTTGGCTCCCACCACTTCTACGGTGAGTCTAGCGCCAGGCGAGCAATTGTTTTCAGCACTATGCGAAACTTCTTTTTGGTGGCGCCGAATTTCTTCCAGTCATTGCTGTGTTCAATATTTTCCATCTGTGACAAGCAAAATGCGGGGAAATTCTTCTCCTAGATACAACACCAATTGCCCCTACACTCTTCCCATTTGCTGCGAAATTTCCTGGGGAGATAATCCCGTTGGTCTTTCTTCCCCCTTGGGATCCATGTTACGCTGCCAGATAATGATTTGTCCTCAACTCGGGGAACGTAAAAGTGGCGAAACAGATCCACATTGGGGGTGACCCCAACAAAATTCTCGCAGAAATGTGTAAAAACCGCCATACATGTCTGTGCATTGGGGGTGAAATCTAGCAGCCTAAACCCAAAGGTAGACATCATCTCACAGAAGAAATTCGAGAATGGGGGCGACAGGCTGCAGTAGAAGTATGCACAGAAGAACAGATAAGAATCTGCGAGGACCTTGGGGCCATACGGAAGAACATTGGGGGCCCCATGGTCCATGGTCTCTCTCCCCCATATGTACCCGTACCTATCGATCAGGACGTTGCCTGACAAGGACGACTGCGAGAAAACCAAATTCTCTCTCCACCTTTCTCCATCTCCTCCAGTTCCTTCTTCTTCTTTTCCACCTAAAGGTCGAGTGGCTTGGCTGCCTTCTTCCCCTTCGGGTCGGATTTCTTGGGTGCCATGGTGGGCTCAATAAGAGGGAAGGAAGAGTGGGCTGATGTAAGACCGACGGAGGCGACAGAGGAAGTGGTTCTGGTAGGGAGAGAAGATGGAGTGGGGGAGAACGAGGGTGAATGAGCAGCGCCTCTTTGCAGTTACCTTTTTATGGGGAAGACACGAGGGGGCTGGCTCTTTGTTGTTCTGCCTAGCTGTGCCTCTCATAGGCATATTGCAAAGAGTAACTGTAGCAGCAGCCCAAGTTCCCACACCTCGCATTTAATGCACGGATTGGACGTGCGTCAGCGGGAACCGTCATGGTTACAAATTACAGCAAAAGATTTTGGCAGTTGTCCTCTGCCACGTGTGTCCATGCATGTTTTGGGCCTAGACCAATGACACCTCAGATGCGTGTGTGGCCCAGGCCCTGGGGCCCCTGGGTGCACTAAGAATGGGGTCCATAGTACCCTAGACTTATGCACGAACGGTGGTAGCATCCCCAGCAAGGGGTCTTGACAGAGACTAGCCCGGGATCAAAGAGTGCATAAAGAAGACCAAGACAAAGCTACAAGATGAAGCACTAGAAGTAACCGCTGCCAGCAAAGCTGAGCCGGCAAGGCGAAGGCCCGGCAAGCGCCGGACCCGGCAAGACTTCGCCAAACACCAACGCTCCACCTCACCGAGTAGATAGTCACCCATCAATGAGGTGTTGAGCCCGTAGAAGGTTTGGTGGGCCTTATCGGGTGGCTCGCTGGAGAGAAGATTACCTTCATCAACACCCATCCTAATGGCATGTCAAGATAATAGAGAGGCGATTAGGCAAGTGGTGCTGCAACCTTGCTGGGACCCCTCCTCCTCACGACACCTAGCGATACATTTAAAGCTTTTTGTCTTAACTAGCAGAGTTAGGTATGATAGCACTGTTGCTATCTAATCACCATGTAATGACCCTTTTGCCATTGTGGTAACCCCTTGAGCTATAAAAGGAGGGCCAGGGCAACCTTTACAAGGGTTCGAGCGCATTCAAACCCCCCACACACATACACACATAGCTGCTTTCTCCGTGCGCCTTGCCGAGGAAGAGCACTCCTTGTATTTGTGCTGCCGCCCACATCTAATACACAAAAGCAGGAGTAGGGTTTTACGCTTCTCAGCGGCCTGAACCTGGGTAAATATTGTTGCGTCCTCTGTTCTTCCTGCTCTCTATGTTTGGTGTGATCCCCTCGCTAAACCATAAAGTGGCCAAGCCGCCCCTTTGATAGCCGACCCCGCATTGGCAGTATGCGCCGATCTTGAAGGAAACTTGAACCGTGTGCTCCACTTGAATGGGCCTGGAGTCACTTATCCATTGGACCTTTTAGTGGCGGGGATGCTTCTTCTTGAGCAATTGGAGATTGGAGCATAATTCCTCACTTGCCAAATTATTGCAACTTCCGTCGTCGATGATGACCTTGACGGAATGTCCGTGTATGCCCGCTTTGGTGTGGAAGATATGGCAACGTTAGTTCTTCTGTTGTTGTTATTTAAGTGTCAAGACCTTGGAGACAATGAGAGTGGGGCCCGGATCATTTTCGCAAAAGATTTGAGCATCTTCATCTTCATTCACTTGTTGGTGCATGGCCATGTGCTCTGTTTCTTCCATTTCTTCCTCGTTCATGGAGTCGTAGGTTCCATCATCATTGGCTATCATGGTGCACCGTGTGGGGCCATCAAATGTCTTGTGGCCACTACCTTGGCAAGTGAAACATTTGATGGAACTTGTCTTGGTCTCGTCTATTGGAGTAGTCGATGAAGAAGCTTGTGGCTTGAAGTTGCTTGTAGGAGGACAACTTGAAGATGTTGTAGGTTTCTTGTAGCTTGACTTGTCACCAGTTCTTGATGAAGCTTGAGTTGTAGTAGAAGGTGTCGTAGTTGTGGAAGCTTGATTGTATGAGCCATAGGTATTGGACGAGTACTTGGCATATTTGAAATCATCTTGTACTCGTCGCTCTGCTTTGGTCCCTTGGTGCACTAGCTCGAGGTTGGAGTACAGTTGGGAATCCGCAATTTTCTTGATAGGATGGTTGAGTCCGTTCAAGAAGTGATCCATAGTTTTCTCGTCATCTTCCTTGACGTTGGCTCGTATCATGGCAATCTCCATCTCTTGGTAGTATTCGTCCACCATCTTCGTGCCTTGATTTAAGAAGTTGCAACTTCTTGAAGAGATCCCTGCTACAGTGTGTAGGCATGAATCGAGCTCGCATGACATCCTTCTTTTGGTTCCAAGTCGTGATGGGTGGTTCCCCTTTCTCCCTTTGTCGCTTGATCACTTGTTCCCACCAAATGAGGACACAGTCTTGAAACTCGAGGGAGGCCCTGGCAATTTTCTTCTCCTCTTCGTAATTGTGAAGATGAAATATCTTGTCGACCTTCAATGCCCATGAGAGATATTCTTTGGGGTCGGTGCTTCTGGAGAACTTGTGCATGGTGAACTTGAGCTTGCCGTAGCGTTGTTCTTCATCATAGTGATGATGGTGTTGTCGCTTATGGCATGGAGGAGGTTCTTCAGACTCTTGTTCCTCATGATGGGCTTAACGTTGATGACAAGGGTTTCGTTCCTGGTTTCTCCTCTCTTGTTGCTCCTCGCGACGAGCGGCTTCATCTTGTTGCTCTTTCTGAAGCACTTCTTCCAGTTCACACACTCACCGGTTGTTCTCTTCGACACCAGAAGTGGCTTCTCAGAGAGCATGTTGCACTTCAAGCGCACGTCGCTGTTGCTCTTGCCATAAAGCATCATTGTCTTGGTTTTCTTGGCGTTGGCATCATGGAGCTTGCTCTTGTTCCATGGCACCTTGTTCTTGGCAATGAAGTCATTTGCGCTCTCGAATACGGTCTTGCAAGCCATTGCCATGTAATGGATTTTGTTGAGCTTGGCGATCTAGATAGTCATCTCTATGATGAGAATGAACTTGTGGAAGACTTGCATCAAAAGAAGAGTCCGAAGAGTGTCGACTTGAGTGGCGCCGTCTTTATGAAGGTGATGTGGGTGATGCGCGGTTGACGATCATTTGAGAGGATAGGTTGACGTCAAGATAGTCCCACTTCCCTGCTTCCGATTGACGTAGGTTGGTGGCGAGTTGCTCGATGCAGTCGCCCAAAGATTCACTTTCTTGATGTAGAGCTCGTTTGATGCCGAAGAGATGACCTTTGGTGACATAGTCGTGCGAAGTATCTTGATCCTTGAAGAGCAGGTTTGATGTACTTGGCCCATCCATCATAATCAAGTGGTGGTGAGTAGGAAAATGAGAGAATAGTACTACCTTTTCCGAAGATTGAGGATGTATCAACTATCACTCAATGTAATTCTATAATACTCCATCCGTTCCTAAATATAAGGTGTATTATGTTTTCAAGTCAAACATCTCTAACTTTGACCAAATTTTTAAACAAAAATATCAATGTATAGAATACCAAATCATTGTCACTACACTATCCATGAAATATATTTTTATATTTTACATATTCAATATTGTAAATCTTTATAGATTTTGCTATAAAGTTGGTCAAACATAGAAAATGTTTGACTTTTTGAAAAACTAATACACCTTATATTAAGGAATGGAGGGAGTAGTAAAATTGGTACCGGGTTTGTTTCTCACACCTACACAAGTAAAGCTCATGGAGGAGCTTGGTTAGGATGGGTGGCACAAAATTTCAAGCAAGTGTTAGTCAAGATATCGATAATGTTGAGAAGGTTCACAAATTTGTAGGTAAAACAAATAGATCAAAGCCTAGGATATCACTTGGAAACACACGCACGAAAGATAAGTGGGATTCACACAACCAAGGAATGAGTAGAAAATGTGTGACCATGGGAAAATGTTGTTGTTGCACGGATACAAGAGAGAAATAGCTTGATTCCTCAAATGGGCTATATACGCTTGTGCACCAACCTATGAGAGTAATGTGCCGTCTTCGATCCAATTATGCCATGTATGTATGATCCAATATGATGTAATTATGAAAAGATGGCTCAATGCTATTGCTTACAGGATCTTCATTTCTCCTCTTTTGCTTAAACGCTTTTATTTCTTACTTTTTTTACTATGAAAAATGCTTGATTTGCGAGAAAAAATGTGAGACAATTATGTAACATATGCACAGAGAGACTTATGGCACAAAGATCATAGCAAGATGATTTGCATGCTGTCGGCGTGGAGCCGGCGACCTATGGGGCGATGCTGCCCCTTTTCCTAGTTCGGCAAGGGGGGTGCACCCGGCACAAAGAGCAAGAACAACGAGGGACGCGATGGTTTTTACCCATGTTCGGGCCACTGAGAAGTGTAAAACCCTACTCCTGCTTTGGAGTATTGATTGGGTGTATGCACAAGTACATGGAGCGCTCTCCCCTGGCAAGTAGCAAGGAGGGGCAACTGCACAGGTAAGTATGCATGGGGTTGCTAAGGGTTCTAACCCTTGTAAAGGTTGCCCTGGCCCTCCTTTTATAGCTTAAGGGGTTACCATAGTGGAAAAAGGGTCATTACATGGTGATTAGACAGAAACAAAACTATCATACCTAACTCTGCTAGTTAGGAAAAAATGCATTAAATGCATCGCTAGGTGTCACGAGGAGGATGGATCCCGGCAAGGCTGCTGCACCGCTTGCCCAACCGCATCTCTATTGTTGACACACCATTAGGATGTGTGTCGATAAAGGCAATTCCTCTTCCAACAGGCTACCACATGTCTGACAAGCCTTACCAAACCGCCTGCGGGCTCGACACCTCACTGATGGGTGACTACCTAATCGGTGAGGTGGAGCGCTGGTAGTATGCGAAGCCTTGTCGGGTCCAGCGCCGGTTGAGCCTCTGCCTTGCCAGTCCTGCCTTGACGGCTAGGGCTTGATTCTTGTACTTCATCTCTGTGTTTTGTCTTGGTCTTCTTGATGCGCTCTTTGATCTCCCGAAGAGCTGCTTCTTTATCCTGAGCTGGCCTCCGCCAAGGTCTCTTGCCGGAGATGCTGCCACTGCCCGTGCATAAGTCAGGGGCGCTAAGGACCCCATTGTTATTGCACCAACAGGGGCCCCCAGGCCTGGGCCACAAGCGCATCCGAGGAATCTTTGGGCTAGGCCGAAAAATGTGCACGAGCACACGTGGTGAAGAGCAATTGCCATATTCCTCTGTTGTAATCCGTAATGATGATGGTTCCCGCTGACGCGCGTCCAATCCGCACATTAAACGCAGGGCGTGTGAACGTGGGTTAGTGGTGCGGTTACCCATTGCACTGCACCTGTGAGGGGCGATGCCAGGGAGAAGAGCAAAGAGCAATCCCCCTCACACATTCCCCATAAAAAGGTAACTGTGAAGGGCGTTGCTTGATGTGTCTCCAACATATCTATAATTTTTGATTGTTCCATGCTATTATATTATCTGTTTTGGATGTTTAATGGGCTTTAATATGCTCTTTTATGTTATTTTGGGACTAACCTATTAACCGAGGGCCCAGTGCCAATTTCTGTTTTTTTGCCTATTTTAGAGTTTTGCAGAAAAGGAATACGAAACGGAGTCCAAACGGAATGAAACCTTCGCAATGATCTTTCTTGGATCGAAAGCAAACCAAAAGACTTGGAGATGAAGTCGGAGATGTAATGAGGAGGCCAGGAGGCAGGAGGGCATGCCCCCCACCCTCGTGGGCCCCTCGTAGCTCCACCGACCTAGTTATTTCGCCTATATATACTCTTATACCCTAAAAACATCAAGGGGAGCCACAAAACCACTTTTCCACCGCCGCAACCTTCTGTACTCGTGAGATCCCATCTTGGGGCCTTTTCGAGCATCCTGCCGGAGGGGGATTCGATCATGGAGGGTTTCTACATCAACACCATTACCTCTCCGATGAAGCATGAGTAGTTTACCACGGACCTTCGGGTCCATAGTTATTAGATAGATGGCTTCTTCTCTCTCTTTGATTCTCAATACAAAGTTCTCCTCGATGTTCTTGGAGATCTATTCGATGTAATACTATTTTGCGGTGTGTTTGTCGAGATCCTATGAATTGTGGATTTATGACCAAGATTATCTATGAATATTATTTGGTTCTTCTCTGAATTCTTATATGCATGATTTGATATCTTTACAAGTCTCTTCGAATTATCGGTTTAGTTTGGCCTAGTAGATTGATCTTTCTTGCCATGGGAGAAGTGCTTAGCTTTGGGTTAAATCTTGTGGTGTCCTTTCCCAGTGACAGTAGGGGCAGCAAGGCACGTATTGTATTGTTGCCATCAAGGATAACAAGATGGGGTTTTGATCATATTGCTTGAGTTAATTCCTCTACATCATGTCATCTGGCTTAATGTGTCACTCCGTTCCTTATGAACTTAATACTCTAGATGCATGCTGGATAGCGGTCGATGTGTGGAGTAATAGTAGTAGATGCAGGCAGGCGTTGGTCTACTTGACACGTACATGATGCCTATGTTCATGATCATTGCCTTAGATGTCATCATAATTATGCGCTTTTCTATCAATTGCTCGGTAGTAATTTATTCATCCACCGTAATATATGCTATTTCGAGAGAAGCCACTAGTGAAACCTATGGCCCCCGGGTCTCTTTTCCATATTATTAAACCTCGTTTACATCTTGCTAGTTTCTAATCTATTATTTTGCAATCTTTACTTTCCAATCTATACATCAAAAATAACAAAAATATTTACTTTATTATCTCATTCAGATCTCACTTTTGCGAGTGACCGTGAAGGGATTGACAACCCCTTTATCACGTTGGTTGCAAGTTCTTGATTGTTTGTGCAGGTATTCGGTGACTTATGCGTCGTCTCCTACTGGATTGATACCTTGGTTCTCAAAACTGAGGGAAATACTTACGCTACTTTGTTGTATCACCCTTTCCACTTCAAGGGAAAACCAACGCAAGCTCAAGAGGTAGCACTGCTCATTTCTCTTGTTCCTCCCTGCTTCATCTTTCTCCTCTCACCAAAAACCGCATCTGCCGCTGCCGTCGGTCCATTTTGACCTTGAGCCCTCCTCCTCCTACCCCCAAGCCCCTGATGGGGCCCAAGGTGGCTTCTCTGAAGTGAAAGAAGGCAGCCAAACCGCTCGACCCTAAGGCTGAGCAAAAGAAGAAAGAGCTAGAGGAGTTGGAGAAGCGGCGGCAAGAGAATGTCGTCTTCTCACATGTGGGGAAAGGAGACTAGCGACCATGGAGCCCCCAAGGTTCTCCCTTATGGCCCCAAGATGCCTGCCAACTCCTACCCCTTCTTCTGGGCATATTTCTATTATGGACTGTCACCTCCATATTCAGATTTCTACCACTTGGGAGTACCAGAATGCTGCTAGCAGGAAGCACCTGTATCCGGGACGCGGCAACAACTTGACGGTGATGGTACATGCCTAGCTCTACCAGCAACTATTTAGGAAGCTCAGCACATTCCACCTGCCACACACGATCGTGTCGCTGCACATCAACTCAAAGAAGAGCGCCATTTGGCGTGGATGCCAGAGTGCTCAGCCAAGGGGGTCAAGGAAAGCTGGAAACTGCCCAAACTAGCGGATGAGAAGAAGTGGGCCTCCGAATTGATGGAGGTGGCTGACCAGAAGAGACCGATCTCGTGAGAGCCACCTTGGCCGAGGAGGAGGCATACATTGCTAGCAGGGTTTGATACGTCCATTTTGCATCATGTTTCTTACTGTTATTTATAATGTTTTTATGCACAATAATGCTTTATGGAGTAATTCTAGTGCCTTTTCTCTCATAATATGCAAGGTTTACACAAAGAGGGAGAATACCGGTAGCTAGAATTCTGGACCTGAAAAAACTACGTCGGAGCTACCTATTCTGCACAACTCCAAATGAGCTGAAAATTTATGGAGAATTATTTTGTAATACGGAAAAAATAGTGGAGCAAATAACTACAAGAGGGGGGCCACTGGTGACCACAAGACACCAGGGCGTGCCAGGCCCCCCAGGCGCGCCCTGGTGGGTTGTGGTCAGCCCAGCCCACCTCCGGTGCCCATATTCTAGTATTTAAGGTCTTTTGACCTAGAAAAAATGAGGACTTTCAGGACGGAGCACCGCCTTCTCTAGGCGGAACTTGGGCAGGAGCACTTTTGCCCTCCGGTGGAGCGATTCCATTGGGGGAACTTCCCTCCCGAAGGGGGAAATCAAAGACATCATCATCACCAACAACCCTCTCATCTTTGGGAGGCCAATCTCCGTCAACATCTTCAACAACACCATCTCCTCTCAAACCCTAGTTCATCTCTTGTGTTCAATCTTTGTACTGGAACCTCATATTGGTACCTGTGGATAACTAGTAGTGTTGATTACATCTTGAAGTTGATTACTATATGGATTTATTTGGTGGAAGATTATATGTTCAGATCCATTACGCTATTTTAATACCCCTCTGATCTTGAGCATGAATATCATTTGTGAGTAGTTACTTTTGTTCTTGAGGTCACGGGAGAAGTCATGTTGCAAGTAATCATGTGAATTTGATATGTGTTTAGGGTATCTTCACAGGGGAAGTCATGTTACTCTTTTCTGGCACCGTCGCCGGGGAGTGAAGCGCTCTTGGTAAGGAAAAATTACTACTACGTGCTGAAATTTATTGTCACTTGCTACTATGGAAAACCATCCTTTGAGGGGTTTGTTTGGGGTATCTTCACCTCGACTAGAAACACAAAGTATTTCCCCTCAACCTACTGCACCTACTAAAAATATTGGTTATGAAATTCCTTCGGGTATGATAAAACAACTGCTAGCTTATCCTTATGCAGGAGATGGAACAGAACATCCTGATATGCACTTGATCTTTGTGGATGACATTTGTGGATTTTTTTAACCTTGCAAGTCTATCCGGAGATGAAGCGAAAAAGAAGGTTTTCCCTTTATCATTAAAGGGAAAAGCATTTACATGGTATAGGCTATGCGATGATATTGGATCTTGGAACAGGAATCGATTGAAATTGGAACACCAAATTTTTTATCCTATGCATCTAGTTCATCGTGATCTGAATTATATATATATATTTTAGCCTCGTGAAGCAAAAAGTATTGCTCTAGCTTGGGGGAGGCTTAAGTCAATGTTATATTCATGCTCCAATCATGAGATCTCTAGAAAAGTTATTATTCAGAACTTTTATGCTTGGCTTTCTCGTGATGATCAACCATGCTTGATACTTCTTGTATTGGTTCTTTTATGAAGAAGACTATTGAATTCAGGTGGGATCTTTTAGAAATAATTAAATGGAACTCCGAAAATTGGGAACTCGGGAAGGTAAAGAGTCAGGTATTAAGCTTGAGTTTGATCGTGTTAAATCTTTTATGAATATCGATGCTTTTCACAAGTTTAGCACTAAATATGGACTTGACCCTGAGATAGTAGCCTCTTTTTGTGAATCATTTGCTACTGATGTTGATCTCCCTAAGGAGAAGTGGTTTAAATATCACACCCCCCTTATTAAAGAAGAAATTAAAGAACTGGTTAAAGCTAAAGATGAAACCATCATTTACAATGTTGATCCAGTTGTGCCTACTACTTATATTGAAAAACCACCTTTCCCTATTAGGATAAAGGAACATGCTAAGGTATCAACTGTGGTTCACAAAAGTAATATTAAAACACCTAAACCCTCTGAGCAAATCAAAGTAGTACCTAGTGTTTCTATGGTTAAAGATCTCTTGGTAGAAAATATTGATGGGCATGTTATTTATTTATGTGATGAAGCTGCTGGAATTGTCGAACCGATGAAAAAGATAAACATAGACCTGTTGTTGGCATGCCTGCTGTCTCACTTAAAATAGGAGTTCACTGTTATCATGGTTTACGTGACTTAGGTGCTAGCGTGGGTGCTATTCCTTTTACCTTATACCAAGAAATTATTAATGATATAACACCCACTGAAATAGAAGACATAGATTTCACTATTAACTTGCTAATAGAGACACCATCACACCACTTGGGATTATTAGAGATGTTGAGTTCTTGTGTGGGAAAATAAAATACCCTATTGATTTTCTAGTTCTTAGTTCCCCACAAGATGACTTTTGTCCCATTATCTTCGGTAGACCTTTCTTGAACACTGTCAATGCTACTATAGATTGCCATAAACAAACTGTCAGTGTTAGCTTTGGTGATGAGTCTCATGAGTTTAATTTCTCTAAGTTTAACCTCATAATAAAGAATTACCTATTAAGGATGAAATAATTGGTCTTTCTTCTATTGCCATGCCTCCTACTGATCCACTCAAACAATATTTTCTAGACCATGAAAATAATATGCACTTATGTGAAAGAAATGAAATAGATAAAAATTTCTTGGAACAACAACCTCTGCTTAAACACAATTTGCCTATTGAAACTCTAGGAGGTCCTCCTCCACCTAAAGGTGATCCCATGTTTCAATTAAAACAATTTCCAGACACTTTGAAGTATCCTTGTCTTGATGAGAAAAAAGATATATCATGTTATTGTTAGTGCTAACATTTCAGAACATGAAGAAGAAAGATTATTAAAAATTCTGAAGAAGCACCATGCTGCTATTGGATATACTCTTGATGAACTTAAGGGCATTAATCCCACTCTATGTCAGTACAATATTAATATGGAACCTGATGCTAAACCCGTTCTTGATCACCAACGACCTTTGAATCCTAAGATGAAAGAAGTGGTAAGAATTGAAATACTAAACCTTCTAGAAGCAGGTATAATCTATCCCATAACTAATAGTAGATGGGTAAGTCCTGTTTATTGTGTCCCTAGGAAGGGAGGTATTACCGTTGTTTCTAATGATAAAACTGAACTCATTCCACAAAGAATTGTTACTGGCTATAGAATGGTAATTGATTTTAGAAAATTATAAAGCTACTAGAAATGATCATTACCCTCTGCCTTTTTTGATCAAATGCTAGAAAGATTATCTACGAATACACACTTTTGTTTTCTTGATGGATATTATGGTTTTTCTCAAATACCTGTTTCACAACCTGATCAAGAGAAAACCACTTTTACTTGTCCTTTTGAAACCTATGCTTATAGACGAATGCCTTTTGGTTTATGCAATGCACCTACTGCCTTTAAGATGTATGACTGCTATATTATCTTATTTTTGTGAAAAGATTGTTGAGGTTTTCATGGATGATTTTTCTGTTTACGGAACTTCTTTTGATGATTGCTTAAGCAACCTTGATCGAGTTTTGCAGAGATGTGAACAAACTAACCTGATGCGGAGCATCCTATGGTCATCCACATGGACCTCCCATTGTCTCACCAAGTGCCAAGAGGACCAATGACACGAGCACGAGCTAGAGCTCTCGAGATCGAGGTGACATCTCTCCTTAGTGATATTCCATATGATCCACTCAAGACATGACTACTACCTAAGTCCGGAATGTTGTGCATGATCAGGTACCAAGAAGGCCCTCTCGAAGACGCATGTGAAGACGGACAAGTTCCCAAGTTCATGGATGAAGAGGAACGACAGAAGGAACCGAAGAAGCCCCCAGGACCCAGACATTTGGCCCCTGGAGCATCAACCGCAGCCGCCCAGCCGAAGTAACAGGGCCTGGACATCTAGCCCAGGCCTCGGACATCCGGCCAGACTCCAGCCCGGAAATCCGGCGTCCTTCACAGAACCTCACTGAATCCTGCCCCGACAGCCCGGACATCCGGCCCCCCTGCCCCAGACATACGGCACCCCTCGAAGGCCCGGACATCCGGCTCGACTGCCCGGACATCTGGCCCCCCTGTCTGTGCACAGTATAGGGTTGACGCCCATGTATCCCTTCGCCCTGCTACACTATATATACTCCTTCTCCTCCCTCTTTCTAGGGTCAGCAATGTGATAGCTCATTTGAGAGATAGAGCTTTGCTCATCCACTTGATTTCTTCTCCATCATAGTTCACGACCTCTACGGAGAAGATCCCCCAAGTGGATTCAATACCTTTCACGGGAAGACCCCTCAAGACCTCCTCACGGACAAGAACTACCGCTTCTTGTATCGTCCTTTGCTGCGTTTGGATCTTGTCTCACTCTTTATGTTCATGGATCTAGCATATGTGTGATTGGGTCTTGTCAATTTGAGTGTTTTTCCCTCGTGTTTCCCCTTGTGTTCCTCATGTTTGTCGTAGGATCACCTCCAAATCGTGAAAGATCAGCCCTAGGGTTTCCACCCTACATCATCTTGGTATCATGAGCCTTGGTTGATCACGAATTTGGAGCCCCTACCCTTGTTTTGTTGATTTTGTCCCAATTTTGAATATCCCCCACAAAAATAGCCTCCCAATTTTTTTTGGGATTTGTTAATGTGATGAAGTTTTGTTGGATTTGATCCATGGATTTTGTGTGTAACAGGTAGATCTAGCTTTCCCCCATCTTTTCACCAATTTTCATCCACAAAATTTCTTGAATTTTGCCTCAAAACCCCCCCTTTTCCCCACAAGTTTATCTCAGATTTGGAGGCTCGGACATCCGGCCCGTGCCCCCCGGACATATGGCCCGACCGCTCGGACATCCGACCTCCTGCAGCCCCACTTCCTCTACCACCTCACTTCCGGCAAATTTTCCCGGGTTCCCACTTACACTTCCGCATATTACCACTGCTTTCCGCAACCAACATCGCTTACCCGCTACCACCTCCGAAATTTTGACACATTTTGTTCTTTGAGAATTTGAGTTGCGTTTTCCGTTTCCTAATGCGTTGTGGCAACTTAGGGAAGGTTCAACATCAACATCACCGTCGCTCATTTTCGTCACGGACTCATCATTGACAACGACTGCTCCACCATTTTGACACCCTCAACCGTAAGCAAGGACGGTAACTTCGACCACACATTTGTGTACTCCTTGCCATTTTATTCATAACCCCGTATCCCACTTTGCGTACATTTCCTATCGACACTAGCCTTTGAGTATTTCCAGCAATGTTACTTGTGCACATTAGTGATCATACCTCCCATTGCATACATACCATATCATCTTGGTACATATCTTGATATCATCTCTTGTGTCACAAGGTTATCATCGCATATACACAATTGCTATATCAGTTTGTGGAGTTTTACATGAGAAAGAGCTCCAAAGAGAATGAGCCAAACAAGCTTTTAAGCAAAAGGAAAATATAAGCAAAGAGCTTTTAAGTAAGAACCATAGCATCATACTACATTAAGATTGTCATACTCGACCATCTTGGATCATAGCATCAAAACACCATACATATAACATGCTTGGGATAGAAGTCGTTGCATTTTGCTTAGTAGGTTGTGCAAAAGTCTCGTATCAGCCTATTGTGCAATCGAGCTAGCGTCCTTCTAGCTTTGTGCAACAAGAGCATTTTCGTGGATTCCACATTTTGGCTCATTCCTTTTTTGCACGACCCCATTTATCTATCTGTGTGTGTGTGTTTTCGTGAACCATATCTTGCTATTGGTCTATTTGTTGCATTTGCAAATTTGCGAATCTTTTCCAACATTATTGAGCCTCACTAATAATTGCATAAATTTCGTCCACCATCCTAACCAAGCTCCACCATAAGCTTTATTTGTGTAGATGTGAGAAATTGACGGGAACCGATACCAATTGTGCTATTTCCTTGTTACATCATTGAGTGATCTTTGATCCATTGTCAACATCGGTCAAGGTACATTTGGTATAGTTCTTCTTTTTTGTCCACTCACATATCTACCTGGAATGATGGATAGGCCAAGTACTTCTACCAATCCACTCTTCATAGAGCAAGATGAGGACCCTAACATCTACGTTACCAAGAACCACCTCTTCGGCACGCAAAGAGCTTTACATCAAGAGAATGAAGCATTGGGCAACCACAGCAACCTACTTGCACCCGACTTGCGACAATCCGAGCAATGTCTCTCAAGGAGGACATCTGAGCCATGATGGTCAACCTCTCTTCTACCTCGTCATCATATTCAAAAAGGAACCACCCGAGTCAACATTCCTCCAAGATCATCTCCAGTTCAAGTACACCGACATCCAACACTCTTTGTCGAACCGCGCGACAAGAGTGCAAGCAAACCGCAATCCTCTACACGATAATGATTGACGACAAGAGGAACTTGAAGAGCAAGAACATCGACATCGGCAATATCAAGCTACCCTTGCGCAAGTACAAGAAAGGCAACACCAATGCCAACTAGTGGAAGAGCAAGAACGCCTACGCCAACAAGAGCAAGAGGAAGAGCGAGCGCGCCAACACCAAGATGAACAAGATGCTGAGGCACAACGTCAACAATAAAAACGGCGTCAAGCACAAGCCCTTGAGGCGCAACATTCCCTCCTCGACACCAATTGTGTCGTCGCCGCCCATAGCCAACGTGTTCGAGAATAAGAAGAAGCACTTCACAAGGAAGTCCAAGAATGACGATATCAAGCATGTTTGCACCGACAAGTTCCAAGAGCTCCTCCACAAGTTCCACAAGATAGACAAGAACACCAAGTTCGCCAAGAGCAACAAGAAAATGGAATCCTCCATGCCAAGAGAAACATGAGGTTGACAACCCTCCACGTAAAGGGCGTCAGCATCCCCGACCCCAACAGAATGAAGAGCAACACTACGGCAAGCTCAAGTTCACCATGCCCAAGTTCACTGGAAGAAACGATCTTGAAGAGTACCTTTCATGGGCCTTGAAGGTTGACAAGATCTTTCCTTTGCACAACTATGAGGAAGAGAAGAAGATCGCCATGGCATCCCTGAGTTCCAAGACTATGTCCTCATTTGGTGGGAGCAAGTCATTAAGCAACGAGAAGCAAGAGGTGAACCACCCATCACAACATGGGATCAAATGAAGGATGTCATGAGAGCATGCTTCGTGCCAACATACTATAATCGCAACCTCTTCAAGCGACTACAACTGCTCAAGCAAGGAACAAAGAGCGTTGAAGAGTACTACAAGGAAATGGAGATCGCCATGATACGAGCCTATCGGTGTATGGAAGTAGGGGTTCTACTTTGCACCCCTTTACCTATGCACGGGCAGTTAGAGCCGCACCTGCGGCCACACTTAGCAGGGTAGAAGGGAGAGGCCGAAGCCACAAGATGATCAAAGCAACACCAAGGCAGAAACATGAAGAGCAAGAGGGTGAGGTGGGCTCCCTCGGCAAGACCCTTGCCAGGGCAGCTTCCGCAGCCCCGGCAAGAGCCTTGCTGGGGCAACCTGCCCAACACCAAGGGAGCATGCCACCCTTGGGCCCGAGATTTCCAACACCATCAACCACATTGGAACCAAGGCTCTGGAGACGCCTCCATGGAGGCATGCAGATCTTTGTGAAGATCATTAACACACAATATCAGATGAGGACCAGAAGACGAGACCTTCGGCAATATCCTTGCCGGGGACGACCGCAGTGCCGCGGCAAAACCCTTGATGGGCCCCCGGCAAGACCATTGCTGAGGACAACAGCAGGGCCGCGGCCAGGCTCGCACATGTCAAGACCCCACTGCCATTCCCACGCAGCTGCCAGCCTAGCCAGCCAGGCGGGCACCTACGTGGTAACGTGCGGTCCCAAGGCCAACTCAACAAGCACCTGCGTGGTGGCATGCAGATCTTCGTGAAGACGCCCCCACCGCACCACCTCAGCAGCCTGCGAGCCTACATGGCGCTGCCCGCCTTGCTGGCCTAGACGCGCGTCTAGGCAGGTCGAGGCGGCGATAAAGTGAGGGGGACACCTCAGGAGCGCATTTAATGCATCTTGTCCCGTAATGGAAAGAGATAAACATAGCTACTATACACTTTCCACCTCCTGTGTGCCACTGTGGCGCCTCCTTCGACTATAAAAGGAGGCCCGAGGCGTACTGGAGGGGGATTCGGCTCTTTGGGCAAGTGATGCTTGATAGCTAGTTCAAGAACACTGATATACATACCAAAGCAGGACTAGGGTATTACGCGATCTCCGCGGCCCAAACCTGGGTAAAACAACCTTTGTGCTGGCTCTTAGACCTGCTCTTCTCACAACCCCGCACCCGCCGACCACAGTAGGGATCCTGTTGAACCCATAGGTATCGTTCCCACTGACATCTTTGGCGCGCCAGGTAGGGGGCGCAGTCGTGAGAATCTGGTCTAGCAGCTAGTCTAGCAGTCCTTCGTTGCCATGGTTTCCAAGAAAGGAGGCAATCCAACGGGCGGCATCATCTACAGGTGCAGTAAGCGCTTGCGCGGCAACAAAAATGTTAAGTCACGCAAACGCTATCTGTGATTCTTTTTATATAAGGTTATCCTCCCCGGAGATCTTTCCCTTTGTATACGAAACCTGCACATAATGGGGCCCTTCCACTATTGGCAACGCCTTTGTTCTGTTTCGAGTCCGCTCAACAGTTTGAACGGCTGCGTTGAGGAGCGGCAGGGTAGCCTTCTGCCATTGGCAACGCTCTCGTTCTGTCTCGAGTCTGCTCGACAGCTCGAGTGGCCGTGCTGAGAACGACAAATTGGTTCGCCTGGCTGCACGCACACCCGGCAGGCTATTGGGGATCCATCCTCAAGGCGTCACGGCATGGGTTTACGCGCCGGCAAGCCTACCCTATTAACGTAGGGTGGACATACAGAGAAAGATCGAATTGGAAAGTAACATGCATTGTTTCAAAAGTACTGCGGCGTTATATTACATCAATGTTGATGCGGTTCTAACTAACGATATGAATTGTCTTGGTTGTGAACCTGCAGCGGCAACAAGAAACGGGGTGCCTAGTCCCGACATTGGCTTTTGATCCCGTCGACGCGGCTGATGACGCGCTTGATATGCTCCTTGAGTGGCACGAGGTCCATGTCCTTCGGCAAGCTCTCCAGCGCGGCGTCAAAGTCGAGGATCGGGTACCAGTATGCCACCTTGGTGCGAACCTTGGTCAGGGCATCCCGGCAAAGCTGACGGGCCTCCTTGGCCAGACTGCTTGCCCTGTTAGAGTGGAACTGCTCCAGGGCCCCAAGGATGCCCTCGAAGAATAGGGTCAGCCTGCATTGGGGCTGACGGACGGCTTTGGGTTGTACCTCACGTCTGACATCCCCATGTCCGCCAGCTTCTCGGTGATCCTGTTGGCGACGTTGACGAGGTGGCTGATCCAGAGGTTCTCACCCTTCACGAAATCCTCGTGATTGGCGGCATCGTTCTTCCGCATCTGCCTCTCCGTCTCCAGGTTCTTGGTCAGGGTCCCCTCCCGGGTTTTGGCCTTCGAGAGCACCCCCTCAAGACCCTCCAGCTTCGACTTCAGGTCCTGGATGGAATCGTTGGCATGAGTGAGTAGCTCGGGCTTGCTGAAGACTATGTCTTGCGCCTCCGTCAAGGCGCAGCTGACCATGTCCTTCTCCTTCGCCAGCTGCTCAGCCATGTTCTTCAGGCCGTCCCGCTCCGCCTCCAGCTCCCTCACTTTGTCGCCGTGGGTTAGGGCTTGAGCATCAAGTGCGTCCTTGTGCTTCCGCTCCAGCTCCTGGGTCCGCTGCGCGATGAGATCCGCGACCTCCTCGTCCTTGCAGCAGAGTGTGCGGTGAGCACCGTCTCGCGAGCGACGAGGTCCTCCTCCTGGGAGTTCAGCTCGGCCTGGCGCTGGGACCGGAAGGCCTCGGCTTGGGAGGCCTCTTCCCTCACCGCCTCCTAAGCCTTCTTGATGTCTGTCGGTGTCAAAACCGGCGGATCTCGGGTAGGGGGTCCCGACCTGTGCGTCTAAGGCTTATGGTAACAGGAGGCAGGGGACACGATGTTTTACCCAGGTTCGGTCCCTCTCGATGGAGGTAAAACCCTACTTCCTGCTTGATTGATCTTGATGATATGAGTATTACAAGAGTTGATCTACCACGAGATCGTAGAGGCTAAACCCTAGAAGCTAGCCTATGATGATTATGATTGTTCTTGTCCTACGGACTAAACCCTCCAGTTTATATAGACACTGGAGGTGGCTAGGGTTACACAGAGTCGGTTACAAAGAAGGAGATCTAACATCCAGATCGCCAAGCTTGTCTTCCACGCAAAGGAGAGTCCCATCCGGACACGGGACGAAGTCTTGAGTCTTGTATCTTCACGGTCCAATAGTCCGGCCAAAGTATATAGTCCGGCAGTCCGGATACCCCCTAATCCAGGACTCCCTCAGTAGCCCCTGAACCAGGCTTCAATGACGATGAGTCCGGCGCGCAGATTGTCTTCGGCATTGCAAGGCGGGTTCCATCTCTGAATCCAGAGTATCTGTTATAGCAAACAGTGTCTGGCTTCCCATCAATGGTGTACTCCTTGGCTTCTGTGCTTCAATAATGCCCATCACCACGTGTCGAGCGAATACGAGGAGCCGGAGCATTTTTACATTTGCCACCCTAACCCTGCAGGCAAACCGTCTATTTGAAGAGACGGGGATCTTCAGATCCAAATCTCACCTTCTTCCCTTGAGCAAGCATTCAACAGAGCGCATCCGAAAAAAACCATTCCATCATGGTCGGCCGCTGCAACTCCTCTTCTCGCTCCCTTAGCTCTAAGCCAGGTGACTGGGAAGAATGTTCTGTCCCCCATAGCCGTTTAGTTGAGTTGCAGACCCAAGGGTTTCTTCCACCGGCGTTCATGGTCCCCGTCCGAGCCGGACTAGCCACCTACAATGGCGGGGAGCAAGTGGAGAGATCTCCTAACCCATCTTGGGGGGAGCAAGTATGCCTCATCCCATATTTGCTAAGAGGCGTCGGGTTTCCAATCCACCCATTCCTTCGCGGGCTCCTGGAGTTCTATGGCCTCCAGTTGCACAACTTCACCCCCACCTCCGTCCTGCACATTGCAGGATACATTGCCCTTTGTGAATTATTCCTGGGCTGCGAGGCACACTTCGACTTATGGAAGAAGTTATTCTGCCTCGTCCCTCGCAATCAGGGGGAATCTATATATCAAGTGGGCGGAGCCGAAATATGGCGCGTCACCCAGACCGGATACCTGTCCGGCACTCCAAAGATGGCATCTGAAGGCTGGCCCTCGGAATGGTTTTATGTAGATGACGTTACCCTTCCAGATCTAATCCGGACGGGCCTCCCTGAGTTTAATAATGCTCCGCTGAGAAACGCCAAAGTTGGCGCCCTCGGAGCCCCCAGGAGGAAGATACCAGAGAAGTCCACTTCCTGACGAGCAGGATAAAGACACTGGCCCAATCAGGACTGACAATAGTCAAGGTTATATCAGTATTCATAATGCGGGGGTGCAGCCACTTCAATATTGCGGGAAGCCCATGTGGCACTTCAACGGGGAAGACGATGCCACCCGCTGTGGTCGTAAAGGTCCGGACTCCGCCACTGCTCTGGCGACAATACTGTCCAATTTATATAAAGGAGAAGAAGAAGAATTCCTTCGTATCAAACCGCGAGATGGATTTTCCATGTACAACCCCCCAAGTTGGCTAAGCCGTTACTCTTTACCCAACTCTATCCATTCTGGCACCCTTCATCACAATCATTTACCTTGATATTTCTGAGCGGGGACTGAGGTGGGCCGTGGAAGAGTTCAACATCCCCTCTCCACAGCCAGAGGACCCCGGTCGGGCCTTCGATCCCGGACTTGAAGAAAATCTGGATATATCTATGGAGCTTGTTGACGGGACATTTTATCAGGCTAGCTGTGATGGCGCCTTGGTGGCTATTATCGCCGACTATCCGGGACTGCTCCCTGCGTTGCATGTAAGCAAAGCTGAAGCCTTATCCTCTGAAGAGGATTCCTTTCTTATAACATGCCTTATGCACAAAATATCATATTTTGTAGAGACGACCATCGGAACACGGCGCCGAGCCCCTGGGGGCTCATCAGCAAAGGGCGTCCGGGCCAGGCAGGCTTAAGAGGAAGGCGATTCGGGTTAAAACGACGTCACAGAGGTATAGTTAAAACCTGCTCTGTGATTATCATGTATGAAATGTAACAACGTCTTTCGTGTCCTGGCAGAAAGAGTAGTCGCCGGACTATATCCGGAGATCCTGCCAGTCACGCCTCTACCAGCCGGATTCCAGAACCGGCTTCAAGAGAGGAGGCCAATGCGGGGCCGATATCGAATTGTCCTCGGACAGAGGATGCGGGGCCGCCACAAATTATGAAGTAGAGAGCGCCATGAATCACCGGCGCCGACAGGCCGTACTTTGCAATGGTATCTTTTCCGAAGAGGCATTCAATGCCTTCAATTTGGGAGACGCATACATCCGAGCTGCCCAAGACGGGCTTGCCCGAGCGATGGACCAGTATGCGAAAGATATACGGGTAAGAAAATTTGATAAGCATGTATAGGAGTAGCCCCTGAGACTTGAAACAGTTGGAACAACTGATTTAAGGATCATTGTATGCACAGGTTCTTATAGAGAAGAATACCCATTTGTCTCAAGAGCTAGAGGAGTGCAAGACCCAGCTGAGGGCCGCGGTTGCCAAACTAGAGGAATCCCAGAAGGCCTCATCTGGTAACATTTGTCTCAATAGAGAAATATTAAGGAAAATATACCAGTTAGCAGTTGGCTTGCTTTATAAGTCTAACAGAAAAATTTGCAGGCAATCCCGGGGAGAATCCAGAGATCATAAAAGATAGTGAGTCACATCTCCAAAGACAGCTAAGGGTTGGCGAGCGTGTGCTTACGCAGGTTAGGCATGAGAAAAACAATCTCCAAGATACCAACGACTAACTGGGCGTCGAATTAGCAGATGTTCGAGCTCAGCTTCCGGACTCCGTGAAGGAGAACGGGAGGCTTCGTCGTGGAATTTATGGTAAGTGCCTAAACGAACTGCAGTACAGTTCAACGAGGAAGCATAAAGAGTTTATATATGCAGGTATGCTGACGGGCCATCCTGAAGAGGAGATGCCCGGGTCCATAGGCGATTTCCTGCAAGATCTCTCACAACTGCGTGAACGAGCTCGGCAGGTGATGCAGGGTATTGCCCAGGCCTTGTGGCCATCCACTTCCCTGCTAGGAGGTATGGGGGAGCTCGTGGATATTCTCCAAGGAGCACGGCGGCGCTTCCGGTTGTGGAAGGTATCAGCCTGCCGACAAGGTGCAAGGGAAGCCTGGGCCATGGTGAAGACGCGATACACCAAGATTGACCCAAACCATATGGCCGAAGTCGGACCGGCGGGGCCAGATGGGCAAGAGATTCCCGTAAGTCTGGTGTATGACCAGGTAGCGTTGGCTGCAAAGTATTCCCAATAGGATTGCAAGCTAGATAGCCTGTTGGATGGTATAGAGGAAGAATATAGCCAGTCCAAGTGACTATGCAATTCAATGGACATATGTAGTCCCTAGCCGGATTAAAAACCTTTTGTCATGGCGGACCTTTTCGCTTCAGCCCCTGGATCCAACAGTCCGGGGTGTATCCGAATACCCGCTCAGTTATGCAAGACCGAGGTATGCGTGGAAACCAGGCGTAGGGGTCATAAGTGCTTGAACAGATAAGTACCCAACTAGTTATGTTATATTACATTGGTAGTAAGAAACATCTTCCAGGGAGAATAGTTCCGTTAGGGGTTCCTTTCCCTGGGTACGCATGCATCGATGTGCATGTCCGAACTGCGAATAGAAACGCAGGATACAAAACACATGGGGATTCATGTTGTAATAAACGAAAGAAACATCTTTTGTTCACCGACCGAATATTCCCTTTAGAACGCTAGCTTTCGGCTTCACCCAGTATGAGGTACACATCCGGCTGAACCGGTAGTAGCAATCGCAGAGGTGCTCCCCTTATGCCCTGGCCGAATTAACGGGAATGTAGGGCATAAACACAAGAGCCAGGCAACCCAGCATGGCCACATCTTAAGTCATATCGATGCATATAATGGTGAAGAAGGCACATATGGAAAAAAGGACACATATGTGGTATGCAGGAGGCCATAAAAATAATTATATTTAGCTTCCGTATAGGAAGCCCCCAGGTATGGTGAGCACACATAGTGCGGCCGGAGTGATCCGAGCATCCGCACTGTATTTAATACTTTGTGTGAAGAAGGTAAAAAAGGCGAGAAAGGAAAAAAGGGGGAACATAATTAAAAGAGCGGGGGTAAGGAGACGAACACTGAGTTCGGCCCTAGGCGTAGAATCTCCGGAGTCTGGCCGCGTTCCATGGGTTCGGCTCGAGTCTGTTATCGGATGCATTGCGCAGGCGGTATGCTCCTCCAGTGAGAACTTTATCAATGATGAAGGAACCCTCCCACTTAGGTTTGAGCGTGTCCTTCTTCTTCTCCAGTAGGCATAGAACAAGTTCGCCAACGTTATAAGTTTTGGCCCGCACTTCTCTGCTTTGATATCTTTGAGCCTGTTGCTGATAAAATGCGGAACGGGCTTTTGCGATGTCGCGCTCCTCCTCCAGGGCAATTAAGTTGTCCTATCGATCTAGCTCGGCTTCCTTCTCTTCGTACATGCGCACGCGAGGTGAGTCATGGATTATTTCACAGGGTAGTACTGCTTATGCGCCGTACACCATAATAAATGGTGTATATCCGGTGGTATGATTCGGCATGGTCCGCAGCCCCCAGAGTACGGAGTCGAGCTCCTCGACCCAGTGCGTGTCCGATTCTGTCAAGGATCGCACTAGTCTGGGTTTGATGCCGCTCATGATGAGACCATTTGCACGTTCGACCTGGCCGTTTGTTTGGGGATGACAGACGGAGGTGTAATCGAGCTTAATGCCCATGTTGCCGCACCAGGTTTTCACTTCATCGGCTGTGAAGTTTGAGCCATTATCAGTGTTGATGCTATGCGGGATGCCGTAACGGTGTACAACCCCTGATATGAAGTCTATCACTGGTCCGGATTCGACCGTTTTAACTAGTTCAGCTTCTATCCATTTGGTGAACTTGTCCACCATGACCAATAAGTATTTTTTCTTATGGCTTCCCCCTTTAAGAGGTCCGACCATATCCAGCCCCCAGACCGCAAAGGGCCAAGTTATGGGGATTGCTTGGAGAGCGGTAGGGGGCATATGGCTCTGATTGGCGAAGAGCTGGCAACCGACGCAATGTTGGACAAGGTCCTGTGCATCTGCCCGGGCTGTCGGCCAATAAAAACCTGTACGGAAGGCTTTGCTGACAAGTGCCCGAGCCGCAACATGGTGCCCGCCGATTCCGGCATGGATTTCGGCCAAGAGC
Organism: Triticum dicoccoides; assembly: GCF_002162155.2. Classification (NCBI taxonomy): domain Eukaryota; kingdom Viridiplantae; phylum Streptophyta; class Magnoliopsida; order Poales; family Poaceae; genus Triticum; species Triticum dicoccoides. Next base: position 288,653,385 of record NC_041381.1, on the reverse strand, counting down.
TGCCGCCCTTCCTCTTCGGAGATGCATCTCTGGAGCACTCCGGTGGCATTTTTCTTATAGAGTTCTCCCTCATGGACTTTGTAGGCCTTGGAACGCCACACAATACAATGTGCTTCATTTTGGTCCTCGGGGAACTCCTGCCTATTTAGGTAGGCCAAGACAGGCTCGGTCCATGGGGCGATTACATCCATGATTTCGTGGGTCGAAGGTGTTATTTCGGTGGCGGAGCCCCCGATTACATCAGATGGTTCGGAATCTGGGGTTGTATCCGGAGCTGGACTGGTGTTGCCGGACTCCCCTTCCCATACCACAGATGGCTTGAATAGCCTTTCCAAGAATATATTAGGTGGGACAGGGTCGCGTTTAGCGTTGATGCGGGCGAGGATATCCACCGCTTGATTGTTTTCTCGGGCCACATGGTGGAATTCGAGCCCCTCGAACCGAGCTGACATTTTGAGGACGACATTACGGTAGGCCGCCATTTTCGGACCCTTGGCATCAAAATCTCCGTTTATTTGTGATACTGCGAGGTTTGAGTCCCTGCGCACTTCTAGGCATTGAATGCCCATAGAGACTGCCATCCGGAGACCATGCAACAGAGCCTCGTATTCGGCTGCATTGTTGGAGTCTGTGTATAATATTTGGAGTACGCATTGGATCATGTCTCCAGTGGGGGATGTCAGGACTACACCCGCTCCCAATCCTGCCAGCATTTTAGAGCCGTCGAAGTGCATGATCCAATTGGAGTATGCGCCGTACTCTTTAGGGAGTTCGCCTTCTGTCCATTCGGCGATGAAGTCAGCCAGTACTTGTGACTTAATGGCTCATCGTGGTTTGTATGTTATGTCGAATGGAGGGAGCTCAATAGCCCATTTAGCAATCCGTCCCATGGCGCCGCAGTTGTTTATTATGTCATTGAGTGGTACTTCGGAGGCCACCATAATCGAACAATCTTGAAAGTAGTGTCGTAGCTTCCGGGATGCCATGAAGACCGCGTATGCTATCTTTTGATAGTGTGGGTATCGGGATTTGCATGGAGTGAGGACAGTGGACACGTAATATGCCGGCTTTTGGAGCGGGAACATATATCCGTCTGCTTCTCGTTCGATGACGAGCACTGTGCTTACAACCTGACATGTTGCAGCTATGTATAATAGCATAGGTTCGCCAGTATTTGGCGCGGTTAGGACTGGATTGCTGGCCAATAGGGTCTTTATTTCATCCAGTCCGGCCGCAGCTGCATCCGTCCACACGAAGTGTTCGGTGCGTCGAAGAAGGCGGTAAAGAGGTAGTGCCATTTCTCCTAATCGGGAGATAAAGCGGCTTAAGGCAGCCATGCATCCAGCTAGTTTCTGGATATGCTTGAGGTCTGTTGGGACAGCCAACTGCGACAGAGCTCGGATTTTTGCCGGGTTTGCTTCAATTCCTCTATTGGAAACGATGAAGCCGGGCAACTTCCCGGAGGGTACGCCGAAAACACATTTTTCCGGGTTGAGCTTGATGTCGTGTTCAGAGGTTGTCGAACGTAAGTCTCAAGTCATCTATTAAGGTTTCGAAGTGTCTTGTTTTTATGACCATGTCGTCCATGTATGCCTCCACTGTTTTGCCGATTTGCTTCTCCAGGCATGTCTGGATCATACGTTGATAGGTTGCACCGGCATTTTTGAGCCCAAAAGGCATAGCGTTGAAACAGAAGGGACCATATGGTGTTATGAAGGCCGTTGCGGCTTGGTCGGACTCTGCCATCTTTATTTGATGGTATCCGGAGTATGCGTCGAGGAAACATAGTGAGTCGTGTCTTGCGGTGGCGTCGATGATTTGGTCGATGCGAGGGAGGGGGAAGGGATCCTTGGGGCAAGCCTTGTTGAGGTCTTTGAAATCGACACATAGGTGCCAGGATTTGTCCTTCTTTGGTACCATTACCAGATTTTCCAGCCAATCCGGATGCTTTATATCTCTGATGAATCTGGCCTCAAGTAGCTTGGCTAGCTCTTCTCCCATGGCTTGTCGTTTAGGCTCTGAGAAACGCCTAAGAGTCTGTTTGACTGGCTTGTATCCTTTCAGTATATTGAGGATGTGTTCAGCCAGCCAGCGTGGGATGCCCGACATGTCTGAAGGATGCCAGACGAAAATGTCCCAATTCTCGCGTAGAAAGTCTCGTAGTGCAGCGTCCATTTGTGGGGCTCAACAGTGTCCCGATGGAAGCTGTCTTTGTGGGGTCCGTTGGATGGACTTGGAATTTGACTATCTCGTCCGCGGGCTTGAATGAGGTGGACTTGGGTCGTTTGTCGAGTATCACATCGTCTCTGTCCATTGTGGTGCACAGCGTTGTTAGTTCTTCGGCCGCTAGGGCTTCGTATAATGCTTCTAGGGCTAGTGCGGGGGTTTTATTTTCGGCGCGGAGTGCGACGTCCGGATCACTAGCTAGAGTGATGATTCCATTGGGTTTGGGCATTTTGAGCTTCATGTACCCGTAATGTGGTATAGCTTGAAAGCTCATGAATGCGTCCCGCCCTAAAAGGGCGTGATATACGCTGCCGAACGGGGCCACTTGGAACGTGATTTCTTCAGACCTATAATTCTCCGGCGTGCCGAATACCACATCCGGTGTGATTTTTCCCGCACACTGTGCCACCCGACTAGGGATGATGCACCTGAAGGTTGTGCTGCTTTGCTCAATGCGGCTTTTATCAATTTCCATCTTGTTGAGGGTTTCTTCATAGATCAGGTTTAATCCGCTTCCGTCGTCCATGAGTACTTTAGTGAGCCGGAAGCCATCCATGATTGGGCTAAGGACCAGAGCGGCTAGTGCCCGGACTGTTTGGAATAGAGGTTCGTCACTGGCACTGAAGGTTATAGCAGTGTCGCTCCACGGATTTATTTTTGCCATGTGGAAGACATCAGCGAAACTTTGATGATCTCGCTTGCGCCTATTATTTGAGGGGAAAGTCTCGAAGAATGTTAGTACCGCATTGTTGTCTTCGGCGGGATGTTGCTATGCCTTATGGTTTACAAGAAGATCCTCGCCGCTTTTTCCTACCTGCCGGAGTATCCAACATGCTCTAAGGCTATGCGTCGGCGTGGTATCCAGCGTGCTGTGAATTTTGCATGGCCCATTGAGCCATTCTTCTAATACAGTTCCATGCCTTGGAGTGGGATTTGGTTTTTTGGGAATTGGATTGGGTAACTTATGAGAGTTTGCCCTTTTAGATCGGACAAAGGGTTTAGTGAGAGCCGGATTATCCCAAAATTATGTTTGGGTTTTCCAGGCGCTTTCCATCGCACAGTACTTTTGTACGATGGCTGCTAAGTCAGCGAAGTGTACTATGTCACAGCGACTTATAGCATTAAGGATCCCTTTGTTCGTGCAATTTGCAGAAAAGTGAGATTGCGTCCTCCTCACGATAGTCCTTCACCCTGTTTATCACAAGGAGGAATCTGGCCTAGTAGCGATGTACTGTCTCCTGGGGCTCTTGTCTGATATGGGAAAGACGGCATAAGTCTGGGTGGGTGGGCGTAGTTAAGTCCGAATTCTGACCCGATTTGACATCCAGGGGCAGAGGAGCTTCCGGGCTTGGCAGCTCGGACTCCAGGATGTTGCCCAGTTTTTCTGGCCCATTACCCGATTCTAAGTCCGGGGTCTGGGTCATGTTCTCCCGCGAGCGGGTATCCGGCTCAGAGAGCTCGGTAATTCGGACATAGTTCGTCCTCAAAGTAGAGGGATAATGCATGTGTGGCTCTTCCACTACCGCTATCTCATGGGTGATCGGTGGGGATTTGATATCCCTTTGGTTGGGTTGAAACCCAATCCGATCGTAGTCTGTAGCGACTCCCAGAGCGGCGATGCGATCCAAGAGCTCATTAAGGGAGGAGAGCTCCATTGGATCCATCTGTTCGGCGAGTTATGAATTGACGTTGAGGCTATTTTTGATGACCCGAGAGGTCATCATCGGCGCGGCAGCCGATTGGGCGGTCATGACGAAGCCGCCTAGTCGGAGAGTTTGGCCTACCGCCAGGGCTCCCCCAGAGGTGATGTTGTCCTTGACAACGAGACGAGCCATCGAGCCTTGCAGCAACGACACAGAGGAACTCTCAATGAAAGCACCAAGGTCGGTGTCAAAACCGGGGGATCTCGAGTAGGGGGTCCCGATCTGTGCGTCTAAGGCTAATGGTAACAGGAGGTAGGGGACATGATGTTTTACCCAGATTCAGGCCCTCTTGATGGAGGTAAAACCCTACTTCCTGCTTGATTCATCTTGGTGATATGAGTATTACAAGAGTTGATCTACCACGCGATTGTAGAGGCTAAACCCTAGAAGCTAGCCTATGATGATTATGATTGTTCTTGTCCTACGGACTAAACCCTCCAGTTTATATAGACACCAGAGGAGGCTAGGGTTACACAGAGCCGGTTACAAAGAAGGAGATCTAACATCTGGATGGCCAAGCTTGTCTTCCACGCAAAGGAGAGTCCCATCCGGACACGGGACGAAGTCTTGAGTCTTGTATCTTCATGTTCCAATAGTCCGGCCAAAGTATATAGTCCGGCAGTCCGGATAACCCCTAATCCAGGACTCCCTCAATGTCGGCCTGCTTCAAGAGGAGCTCTTCCTGGCGCTCGGCCAGCTAGTCTTGGGCAGCCCTCAGCTCCTCGTGGGCCTGGCGGAACTATGCTTGCGCCTCGTCGACGTGCTCCTTCAGATAAGCATCCGCCTTGCCTGTCGCAGCCTCCCCGGACTTCGCCTTGTCCAGACGGGCACGGTGGAGTGCCTGGAGCTTCCATAAGCTAGCGCCCATGGCCAGGAGAACCTGCTCCTCCTGAGTACCGCCCCCACCAGCGCTCGGTTCATCGACAACCTCGAGACCGGCGGCGGAAAGCACCTCGTCATTGAACACCTACCCCTTGGTCGGCGCCCTGGTGCCCGCCGTCCCTGGAAGGTGGACGAACAGGTCGTCGCCCACCTTCAGGTACCTACTCGAGCCGGAGGCAGTAGAGGAGGAGGGTTGATCATCGACCACCTCCTCCTCGGTAGCGGCCTTGCCGGGTTCCTCGGTATGTCCCTTGCCGGCCCCTCGGTGGTGTCCTTGCCGGGCTCCTCGGCAGGCCCCTTGCCAGCCCCCTCAGCGGTGCCCTCGCCGGCACCCTCCTCGGCTCCTCCAGCAGGCCCCTTGGCGGTGTCCACAGCGGCGGTCTCGGCGGACTCCTCGGCGGCAACCTTGTCGGCCTCGGCCACGGTGTCCTTGGTGACCTCTGTGATGACGGTGTCGACGTCCTCCTAGTCCATCGTGAGGTGATCTGGGTGCCGGAAAAGAGAATGAGGCAAAGCCAAGATCAAGAAAAGAAGGAAAAGCAGGAACAAAAAGCGGGTGACTTACCTGTGCCGGGTTGAGAAGAAGTGGCCCCTTCCCCGCCAACATATTTTGCCGGGGTGGAGCCGCCAGTGCCCAAGCCCTTCTCCTCCTCCATGCGCATGGGCTCGGGGTTTGGTGCCCTTGCCGGGGACGCCCCTCGGGGTGGTGTGGTTGATGGGGCGGCGTGTTGGGGGTGGCCCCTGATGGATCCTCCTGCTGATGTCCTCCTCCTGCGGCCACGGCAAGATCAGTGCCAGAAAATCGTACCCCGGCGCATGTCGATAAGGAATGGGTGATGGATGTACGCTGGGGGATGAGCGGGGGGCTGCACCGAGGGCTGCTGTCCAAGCTGACCTCCACCACCGGCGTGTCCAAAGCGCCCGCCGGGGGCTGGTTGCTCGCCGACGCCTTGGCCTCTTCGCCACCCTCTGACCCAGCGTCTCCCTGTCCCTGCGAAGACAAAACCAAGCTATGAGAAGCAGTGTGGTCTGAAAAAGTGAAGGTGAAGAAGGGTAGACACTTACTCGTCCTCCACCTCCTCTCCTGTTGCGTTCCCCTTCCTCTTTGGGCTGAGGGATCCAAAGTTGAAGACGACCCCCGTGTCAACGTCTGCGGGAGGAGGGGAGGGGGATGGAGTCTGGCGGCGCTTGGACAAAGAGAAAAGCAGTCGCCTTCTTCTTCGCCACCGTGGTCTTTGCCACCTTCTTCGCCGTCGCGGACCTCGTCTAGCGCACGGGCTCCCCCTGGGCCCCTTGCCGTGGCTCAGTCCTTCTGGGCCCGACCGGCTTGCCAGAGCTGGCCCGCCGCAGAACACGCCCTCTTCCCGTGGCAGGAGGATCGTCGAACTCGGCCTCTCCCTCTGTCGACTCCTCGGCCACCTCCTCGATGAGAGGAGCCCCGGTGTTGGCGCCGCTAGCCTTCCTGGATGCCTTCGCCCACTGGGCGAGCTCCATCTCCTCCGCGGCCATGCCATCCTCATTCTCCACACCGCTAGCGCTGCCGGCCTCCATGGTAAGTTGTGCCTCCGCCACCCTGGCGGCGATGTAGTTGATCTCCGCTTGGGTGGTCTCCGCGATGATCAGCAGATCCTCACGCTCGAAGTCCTCCGACAAGTTGTCGAAGAACTCCTGCACCTCGTGTGTCGGGGGCGCGACCCAGGACGGGTCGAGGCCATGCGTGTTAAAGACCAGCATCATCTCAAGGATGGCGGCCTGGCGCACGTTGTTGCTCAGCGGGAACACGCCCGGTGGCAACCCAAATAAGGGCCCCTTGATGGTTTTGTTGGCCTTTGCGGCCCTGCCGGTCCTCTCCACCCTATCGTCAGCGAACACGTCGAGCTAGAAGAGCCTCCGGAAGTGATGGGCATGCGAAAGGATCGAGAATAGGTGTCTAGAGGGGGGTGATTAGACACTAAGTGAGAAAAGGTGCAGTTTTTAAATTCTTTAAGTTGGAGTGGAGTTTTGACACAAGTTTAATAGTCACAATACATATCAAGCAAGCATGCAAAGAGTATATGAGCAGCGGAAAATAAAGCATGCAACTTGCAAGAATGTAAAGGGATGGGATTGGAGTGTGCAAATGCAATTGGAGCCACGGATGTTTTTGTCATGGTTCCGATAGGTGGTGCTATCATACATCCATAGTGATGGAGACTTCAACCCACGAAGGGTAACGGCTGCGTGAGTCCACGGAGGGCTCCACCCACGAAGGGTCGATGAAGAAGCAACCTTGTCTATCCCACCATGGCCGTCGCCCACGAAGGACTTGCCTCACTAGGGGTAGATCTTCATGAAGTAGGCGATCTCCTTGCCCTTACAAACTCCTTGGTTCAACTCCACAATCTTGTTGGAGGCTCCCAACTGATACCTAGCCAATCTAGGAGACACCACTCTCCAAGAAGTAACAAATGGTGTGTTGATGATGAACTCCTTGCTCTTGTGCTTCAAATGATAGTCTCCCCAACACTCAACTCTCTCTCATAGGATTTGGATTTGGTGGAAAGAAGATTTGAGTGGAAAGCAACTTGGGAAAGGCTAGAGATCAACATTCATATGGTAGGATGGAACATCTTGGTCTCAACACAAGTGTAGGTGGTTCTCTCTCAGAAAATTTTTGTTGGAAGTGTAGGCACGTTCTGATGGCTCTCTCCACGAATGAAGAGTGGGTGGAGGGGTATATATAGCCTCCACACAAAATCTAACCGTTACACACAACTTACCAATCTCGGTGGGACCGAATTGAGAAACTCGGTTGGACCGATTTAGCAAATCATGTGACCGTTAGGATTTTTTGTGGGACCGACATGCAACTCGGTAGGACCGATATGGTTAGGGTTAGGGCATAACGCAATATCGGTGGGACCGATTACACAAACTCGGTGAGACCGATTTTGGTAATGGACACACTGACGGTTGGTCAGGCAAACTCAGTGGGACCGATTCAATCATCTCGGTTGGACCGAAACGTTACGAAGAGGAACAGAGAGTTTGCATTCTAATATCGGTAGTACCGATTATGAAAACTCGGTGAGACCGATTTTGGTAATGAACATGCACAGAGAGATTACAATCCCATCTCAGTGAGACCGAGATCCCTATCGGTGAGACCAATTTTCCTAGGGTTTGTGGCAGTGGCTATGACATCTGAACTCGGTGGCGCTGGATAGAAATAATCGGTAGGGCCGAGTTTGGCTTTTGGTTTAGGTCCTATGTGGATGTGAGAAGGTAGTTGAAGGCTTTGGATCATATCACTAAGCATTTTGAGCAAGAGCCTCATTAAGCAACACCTCATCCCACCTTGATAGTATTGGCTTTTCCTATAGACTTAATGTGATCTTGGATCACTAAAATAAAAAATGTAGGGTCTTGAGCTTGGATCTTGAGCCAATCCTTTGTCCTTACCATCTTAAAGGGGTTCCACATCCTCTAGTCCATGCCACTTCCTTGTTGAACTCATCTGAAACATACTAGGTAAAAGTGTTAGTCCAATAAGAGTTATGTTGACATTAATTACCAAAATCACCCAGGGAGCACTTGTGCTTTCAATCTCCCCCCTTTTGGTAATTGATGACAACATACATCAAAGCTTTAGATAAAGATATAGAGAATAACAAGTAAAGCTTTGGAAAGACATGTAACATGCATAGGCTCCCCCTACATGTATGCAATCATGTAAATATGAAATATAGAAGCATATGAGTGCATAAGCATGACAGAGTAAGCAAGTGTTACATGTATCTTGGCTATATGCATCAGAGCAAATGATGTGAATATGGGAAATGTACCTTCATGCTTATGAGTCCTTGTTGCAAACAGTATGTACATCAGCAAGAGATCCTCATAAACATGACTGTGATGCATATACTTACCTTGTGGTCTTGAGTTGGCTTAGGATGGAATGAACCTGCGTAAACAAGGTTAGATAACACAAATACACCTACCGGCCAAAGCAAACAAAAGAGGACACAAGATTACCAAGACTGGGATGACATGTAGAGAGTGAGTACTAAGTACCACATTGGATATAGACATGTCCCCAAAGGTAAAGATGTGCAGTGAATTCAAAGAATTTCTTTCCCTTGGATGTCTTTCTCCCCCTGAATCTAGCATGGGATATTGGGAGAAGATAGGGAACAGAAAATTAGAGCAAAACCAGAGCTCAAAGAAAATAGACAGAGCTAATGCAAACAAAATAAATATGAACATGTCTTTCCCCTCTTGAAGACATGTGACTTCTCTCCTCTTGAATACCAAGCATCTGGGGTCCTTGATGATTACTCTTTCTCCCCTTGAGTATTCTCTCCCCCTATAGATATCATCAAGCTTTGATGTGGCCTCTCTCTCTCTCACCCTTTGACATCAATTTCCAAGAAGTGTTTGGTCCTTGAGTCACAGAACAAGGCAGCAAGTTGAATGTGATGCTCGTAGAGGACAAGATTCATTGAGTGGATCTGGTTTAGAATAATGCAGAAACAAGTGGCAAGTTGTCTTTCCTGTAGTGAAATCGGTGACACCGAGTTTTATGCTTCGGTTGCACCGAAAGGATTCGGTTAGACCGAAAACAACAGATCAGTGTGACCGAGTTCATCACAGAGAAAACACTTGTCACCTCAGCTCACTAGTCAAGTAAGATCTCACAAGGATTTGCAAGGAATTAACTGAAAGATTTGCAATGAATTGGATGCAGGGAATGCAGAATAGAAACTAAAAGAGAAGAAATCTAGATGAAGTTTTTTTTTCAAAGGGAAACAAATATGCATGGAAAAATGCAAGAGCAGAGAAAAGAACACAAGAAAACTTCATCTAGAGATGGTCGGCGACAAAGTCACCTATGTTAGACTATATTGACTTAGGAGTCAAGTGAGATCACTAGATCATGGGTCATACTCATAGTTTAAGCTCAAAATGGGGTTACCATTTTTCGTTTAAGCATCTTGATGTATTCACATCTTGTCGAGTTGCGTTGACTCATTTCTTGGAGTAAAGCTTCTCTAAGATGGAATAACATACGTTGCGTGGTGGTGTTGATCGTGATCATGTAGTTGAACTTATGTGGGTTGCTCAAGGTTGATGCAGCTCATCAAGGGTTGGGAGCACCACTTTGGAATATGAGGTCATCTACCTACATGGGTTAGTTTTACAAGGAAGAGCACTTGTGTATCCAAAATGACAATCATAATTTTCAATAATAAATTTGTCAAAGGATATGTTTGAATGGTTCTGTGCTTCCGTGTTTTCAACCACCATTGTGTAGAGACTTGGTGATGTAGATATTGCTCAAGATGTGAGTGAGTTGCAATCTCATAGATTTAGATTCATCCAAGTACCTACAAGAGTTAGATAACATGCAAGGTGCAAATATATCCAAGACATAAGATAGTCATCATAAGAGAAATATCAAGGGTTAGTCATAGGCTCAGGCCTTGCATGTATCAAATGGAGTTCCTACTCCAAGTTTGAAGCATCAATGATGTTCAATTCACCTCTTAACTTGCAAAACACTTTCTCATCAAGTGGTTTAGTGAATATGTCCGCTAATTGCTTTTCGGTGCGAACATGCTTAAGCTTAATGTCCCCTTTGGCAACATGATCTCTAATGAAATGATGACGAACTTCAATATGCTTAGTTCGAGAGTGTTGCACGGGATTGTGAGCAATCTTGATAGGACTTTCATTGTCACAAAGCAACGGAACATGTTTCACATATATCCCATAATCTTTAAGAGTTTGGGTCATCCAAAGTAATTGTGCACAACATGAACCATCGGCAATGTATTCCGCTTTGGCGGTGGATAAGGATACCGAGTTTTGTTTCTTGGAAGACCAAGACACAAGGGATCTACCAAGAAATTGACAAGAAACCGAAGTAGAATTTCTATCAACCTTGTCACCGGCATAGTCCGAGTCGGAGTAGCCAACAAGATTAAAAGAGGCCCTCTTTGGATACCAAATGCAAAAATTTGGTGTATGGATTAAGTATCTCACTATCCTTTTCATGGCCTTAAGATGACATTCTTTAGGAGTGGCTTGATATCATGCACACATGCACACACTTAGCATAATATCGGGACGTGAAGCACATAGATATAGCAACGAACCAATCATAGAGCGATAAACTTTTTGATCAACCGGTTCACCATCTTTGGTCAAATCAAGATGTCCACTAGTAGGCATGGGTGTAGTCATACCTTTGCATTCTTGAATATTGAACTTCTTGAATAAGTCCTTGGTGTACTTCGTTTGAGAGACAAAGGTACCATCCTTAGTTTGCTTGATTTGCAAACCAAGAAAGAATTTGAGTTCACACATCATCGACATCTCAAACTTCTCCGACATTAGCTTTCCAAACTTTTCACAAAAGTGAGGGTTAGTCGAACCAAATATAATATCATCAACATAGATTTGGCATAAAAATAGTTGTCCATTAACCCTTTTAGTAAAAAGAGTAGCATCAATTTTTCCAATTTCAAAGCCTTTTTCAATAAGGAACTTGGTCAAGCATTTATACCAAGCTCTAGGAGCTTGTTTAAGACCATAAAGAGCTTTGTGAAGTTTGTAAACATGACTAGGTTTCTTAGGATTGACAAAGCCGGGAGGTTGCTTAACATAAAATTCCTCCTCTATTTCACCATCTAGAAAAGCACTTTTAATGTCCATTTGGTACAAGGTAATATCATGGTGATTAGCATAGGCAAGTAAGATGCGAATGGACTCAAGTCTAGCAATGGGAGCATATGTCTCACCATAGTCCATACCTTCGACTTGAGTGTAGCCTTGGGTGACTTCACGTGCTTTGTTGCGAACCACTTGTCCATCTTCATCTTGCTTGTTGCGGAACACCCATTTGGTACCGATGATGTTGTGGTTGTTGTCGGGCTTCTTGACCAATGTCCACACTTGATTTCTCTCAAAGTTGTGTAGCTCTTCATGCATGGCGTTTATCCAATCCAGATCTTCCAAAGCTTCTTCAACCTTCATAGGTTCAATGCTAGAGATGAATGAATGGTGTTCACAAAAGTTAGCTAAACGAGTTTTAGAGCGAGTGATTCTCCCGGTTTGGATATCATTGTAGATTTGCTCGACGGGATGGTCTTTAGCAATTCTTGCTCGAACTCGTGAAAGCTTTTGCTTGGATCTTGGTTGAACATCTTCTTCATCTTCATCTTCTTCTTGGCCTTCTTCATTGTTGACATTGTTGTTCTCTTGTCGTGGTGTAGAAAGAGGTTGTTGGCGTTCATCTTGGTGCACTTCTTCGTTTTATTCATCTTGGTGTGTCCCTCTTGTGGATGCTTCCGTATCAACTCTTGGTTCACCTTGTCGTGAGGTAGAAGCTTCCACTTGGACGGACGAGGTACTCTCCTTCACCTCCGTTGGACGAATCTTGCCAATAGACAAGCCTTGGATTGCTTCTGAGGGGTCTTTGTCTCCTACATCAATTAGCAATTGCTCTACTTGCGAGCCGTTAGATTCATCAAACTTCACATCTACAGTCTCTTCAACCTTTCGGGTGAAATTGTTGTAGACACGCTAAGTGTGAGAGTTTGAGCCATAACCAAGTAGGAAACCTTCATGAGACTTAGGAGCAAATTTAGAACGACGATGCTTATCAAGAATGTAGCACTTTGAGCCGAATACTTGAAAGTATCCAACTTGGGGTTTGTTACCGGTGAGGAGCTCGTATGCCGTCTTGCCGAGTAGCTTGTGAAGATACAAACGATTTGTTGCATGACAAGCTGTCTCAACCGCTTCCGCCCAAAAGTGCTTCGGCGTCTTGTACTCATCAAGCATCATTCTCGCCATTTTGATGAGCGTTCGGTTGTTCCTCTCAACAACTCCATTTTGTTGAGGTGTGTACGTAGCCGAGAACTCAAGTGAAATCCCTTCATCTTCAAGAAAGGTGTCCACATTTGCATTCTCGATATCCATTCCATTGTCGCTTCGAACCTTCTTGATCTTCACTTCAAATTGATTTTGGGCCTTCCTAGTGAAGTTCTTGAAGATATTTTGAACTTGCGATTTATCATCGAGAAAGAACACCCACGTAAATATTGAAAAATCATAAACTATAACTAGACCAAAAGAATTTCCACCGAGACTTTTGTAAGCGCTGGGACCAAAAAGATCCATGTGAAGTAGCTTGAGTGGCCTCCTTGTGGTCATAATGTTCTTCACAGGATGCCTTCCTCCAACCTGTTTACGTGCTTGATAGGCACTACAAAGTCTATCCTTATCAAATATGACATCGTTAACGTCAAGGATATGGTTTTCTTTAATAAGCTTGTCAAGGTTTTGCATGCCCACATGCCCTAATCATCTATGCCACAACCAGCCTTTAGAGGATTTAGCGATGAAGCAAGTTATAGGTTGAGCCTTTTTAGTGAAATCAACAATTTATAGATCACCTCTACGTATACCGGTAAAGACCATTTTATGATTATCTCTATGAAACACTTGGCAATCTACTTCAGTAAATAGGACATTTAAACCGAAATCAACAAGTCTAGATACTAAAAGTAAATTGTATCCAAGAGATTCAACGAGCATGACATTTTGTATGGAGCTATCATGTGATATGGCCACCTTACTGAGGCCAACCACCTTACCCTTTGAGTTGTCACCGAAGGTGACACACTTTCGAGGGCCGTCATTTTCAGCAAGCTCATGAAACATATCTTTATCTCCGGTCATGTGATCGGTACATCCACTATCAAGAACCCATTCCTTTCCTCCTGCCATATATCCCCGAAGATTTGCCATAAGACCAAAATGTCTCATTGCATCATCAAGATCAAAGTCACTATCATCATCCTCATCATAGTATCCATGTTCAACATCGTCAAGTGGTGGATCAAATCCTAGAGAGGGTGATTCGTTAGAGTGAGTTTGACAATGATCTTCTTTATGAATTTTAATAGCTTCAGAAATAATATCACTAATAATTCCAACATCTCCTTTGGCACGCATAAAATTTGTAAGCTCAAATAGACAATCACCAAACATAGGATCATTGGAGTTCATCTTACTCAAGGCAATAGACTTATGGAGAATTTCATCTAGATTTTTCAAGGAATAATTTGGAAAACGTTCCTCAAGAAATTTCCATATGGTGTAGGCACACTTAAGAGTAGGCAAACATCCAATCAAGTTTCTAGGCAAGCCTCTAGTGATAAGTTCAACAGTTCTAAGATTGTGAATCATGTCAATTGAATCATAAAGGGTAGGATGCATAGGATCAACATGAGGTGCACAAGGGCTAGTAATGTACTTGTTCAAATGATATTCATTGAAAATCACAAGCATCTCATTTTTCCACTCATGAAAATACTCTCCATCAAGTATAGGCACTCTATGTCTAAGACTCCCCAAAGTAGACTCATCCATCTTCCTCCAATGGTGATTTAACCAAAGCAATGGAGACCAATGCTCTCATACCAATTGAAAGGATCGAGAAGAGGTGTCTAGAGGGGGGGTGATTAGACACTAAGTGACAAAAGGTGTAGTTTTTAAATTCTTTAAGTTGGAGTGGAGTTTTGACACAAGTTTAACCGTCACAATACATATCAAGCAAGCATGCAAAGAGTATATGAGCAGCGAAAAATAAAGCATGCAACTTGCAAGAATGTAAAGGGATGGGATTGGAGTGTGCAAACGTAATTTGAGACACGGATGTTTTTGTCGTGGTTCCGATAGGTGGTGCTATCGTACATCCACGTTGATGGAGACTTCAACCCGCGAAGGGTAACGGCTGCGCGAGTCCACGGAGGGCTCCACCCACGAAGGGTCCACGAAGAAGCAACCTTGTCTATCCCACCATGGTCGTCGCCCACGAAGGACTTGCCTCACTAGGGGTAGATCTTCACGAAGTAGGCGATCTCCTTGCCCTTACAAACTCCTTGGTTCAACTCCACAATCTTGTCGGAGGCTCCCAAGTGACACCTAGCCAATCTAGGAGACACCATTCTCCAAGAAGTAACAAATGGTGTGTTGATGATGACCTCCTTGCTCTTGTGCTTCAAATGATAGTCTCCCCAACACTCAACTCTCTCTCACATGATTTGGATTTGGTGGAAAAAGATTTGAGTGGTAAGCAACTTGGGAAAGGCTAGAGATCAAGATTCATATGGTAGGAATGGAATATCTTGGTCTCAACACAAGTGTAGGTGGTTCTCTCTCAGAAAATGTATGCTGGAAGTGTAGGCACGTTCTGATGGCTCTCTCCATGAATGAAGAGTGGGTGGAGGGGTATATATAGCCTCCATACAAAATCTAACCATTACACACAACTTACCAATCTCGGTGGGACCAAATTGAGAAACTCGGTCGGACCGATTTAGCAAATCATGTGACCGTTAGGATTTCCGGTGGGACCGACATGCAACTCGGTAGAATCGATATGGTTAGGGTTAGGGCATAACGTAATATCGGTGGAACCAATTACACAAACTCGGTGAGACCGAATTTGGTAACGCACACACAGAGGGTTGGTCAGGCAAACTCGGTGGGACCGATTCGATCGTCTCGGTTGGACCGAAACGTTACGAAGAGGAACAGAGAGTTTGCATTGTAATCTCGGTAGTACCGATTACGAAAACTCAGTGAGACCGATTTTGGTAATGAACATGCACAGAGAGATTACAATCCCATCTCGGTGAGACCGAGATCCCTATCGGTGAGACCGATTTGCCCAGGGTTTGTGGTAGTGGCTATGACATCTGAACTCAGTGGCGCCGGATAGAAATAATCGGTAGGGTCGAGTTTGACTTTTGGTTTAGGTCATATGTGGATGTGACAAGGTAGTTGAAGGCTTTGGAGGATATCACTAAGCATTTTGAGCAAGAGCCTCATTAAGCAACACCTCATCCCTCCTTGATAGTATTGGCTTTTCCTATAGACTCAATGTGATCTTGCATCACTAAAATAGAAAATTTAGAGTCTTGAGCGTGGAGCTTGAGCCAATCCTTTGTCCTTAGCATCTTAAAGGGGTTCCACATCCTCTAGTCCATGCCACTTCATTGTTGAACTCATCTAAAACATACTAAGTAAAAGTGTTAGTCCAACAAGAGATATGTCGACATTAATTACCAAAATCACCCAGGGAGCACTTGTGCTTTCAGTATGAAGTTGTGCTTCAGGCCGGGGCGGAGCCTCATGATGTCGGTCGCGCTCCTCAAATCCCAGGCCGGCCTCCCCTTATTGTGCAGCAGGGCGATTCGGCGGGGGATGAAGTCCGCCCCGATCATCTCAAGGGTGAGCCCGGCCGTGGTGAGATGATGGATCCTGGCGACGACAATCGAGAGCTTTGCGTCGTCGGGATCGACATCGCTCTAGTCATCACCGTGAAGCAGCGGGCTCCGACAAACCCGACAGAACTCCGGCGGGTTCTTCTCCTCGATCCAGCACCACCGACCCCGCCACTCTTCCCACCTCTCCTTGTGGGTACCCTCCGGATATGTGCCCCTCCCTTGGGCCCTCGGGATCCAGGAGATGCTCCCGGAGAGGGCGCCCCCCGGCTGGAGGCGAGGGGAGAAGTAGTGGCGAAAGAGCACCGTGCTGGGAAGCACTCCAACGAAGCCCTCGCAGAGGTGGGTGAAGAGCGCCATGTATGCCATGGCGTTCAGCATAAGGTCCAGGAGACGGAAGCCAAAGGTGCGTATGACATCGTTGAAGAAATCGAAAAAGGGGGGCAGAGCCCGCAGGAGAAGAAATCGACGAAGAAAGGGTACCGATTGGTGCCGGCCTCGCCGCAGTCGGCGGGGATGATGCGCGTGGCAGGGTGCCCCATCGTCTTCGCCGCCCACAGAGGCTTGAAGACATCCCTGAGGTGGAACACGTCGACCGACGATGGGGAGAAGTAGGCGAACTGCGCCCGCCGCACCACCGCCTCGTTCTCTGGCACCTCCTTCTCCACGACATCTTTGGCCGTCCCTTTGGCCTTACGCTTGCCGGTCTTGGGCGCCATGGCAACTAGGCGAAGGCACAGGACCGAGAGTAATGGGGGTGCGGCAGCAACAAGCAGAGGCGAGCTCGAGGAAGAAGAAGATGGGGACGGCAGTGCCGAGATTGGGGAAAGCGCAGAGGGTAAATGAGTAGCGCACCTGCGGTTATTCTTTTTTTATGGGGAAGGCGCGGGTCGCCTCTTTACCATTTGCTGCGATGTGACGCCTGCGTACAGCAGGCGCCCCACGCATGCCCCCCACGTCATGCATGGTCCTCCATGTAGTGCATTCAATGTGGGTCATGGGGAAGCGCAGCGGGCGGAAAATTACCGCGGTAAAAGTCGACCCCGCCTGCCCGCACACCATTCTGGGCCCAGCACAACAACGTGTGGCGCTTATGTGTGGCCCGGGCCCGGGGGCTCCTGTCGGTGTATAGAAGTAGGGGTTCTACTTTGCACCCCTTTACCTGTGCACAGGCAGTCGGAGCCGCACCTGCGGCCACACTTAGCAGGGTAGAAGGGAGAGGCCGAAGCCACAAGATGATCAAAGCAACGCCAAGGCAGAAACACGAAGAGCAAGAGTGCGGGGTGGGCTCCCCCGGCAAGACCCTTACCGTGGCGGCCTTCGCAGCCCCGGCTAGAGCCTTGCCGGGGCAACCTGCCCAACACCAACGGAGCATGCCACCCTTGGGCCCGAGATTTCCAACACCATCGACCACATTGGAACCAAGGCTCAAGAGACGCCTCCATGGAGGCATGCTGATCTTTGTGAAGATCATTAACACACAATATCAGATGAGGACCAGAAGACGAGACCTCCACCAACATCCTTGCCGGGGACGACCGCAGTGTCGCGGCAAGACCCTTGCCGGGGCCCCCGACAAGACCCTTGATGAGGACAACAGCAGGGCCGCGGCCAGGCTCGCACACGTCAAGACCCCACCGCCGTTCCCACACAGCTACAAGCCCAGCCAGCCAGGCGGGCACCTGCGTGGCGACATGCGGTCCCAAGGCCAACTCAGCAAGCACCTGCGTGGTGGCATGCAGATCTTCGTGAAGACGCCACCACCGTGCCACCTCAGCAGCCTGCCAGCCTACATGGCACTGCCCCCCTCGATGGACTGGACGCGCATCGAGGCAGGGTGAGGCGGCAATAAAGTGAGGGGGACACCTCTGGAGTGCATTTAATGCATCTTGTCCCATAATGGCAAGAGATAAACATAGCTACTATACCCTTTCCACCTCCTGTGTGCCAGTGTGGTGCCTCCTTCGACTATAAAAGGAGGCCCGAGGCGTGCTGGAGGGGGATTCGGCTCTTTGGGCAAGTGACGCTCGATAGCTAGTTCAAGAACATTGATATACACACCAAAGTAGGACTAGGGTATTACGCGATCTCCGCGGCCCGAACCTGGGTAAAACGACCTTTGTGCTGGCTCTTAGACCTGCTCTTCTCACAAGCCCGCACCCGCCGACCACGGTAGGGATCCCGTTGCTCCCATAGGTGTCGTTCCCACCGACAGAGCCAATGTCACGGAAGATGATGAGAAAACTATGGCACGCTTCTTGAATGGACTCCACCACCCTATCAAGAAGATTGCCAACTTCCGACCTTACTCCAACCACATCGAGCTAGTGCATCAAGCCACCAAGGAGGAGCGACAAGTGCAAGATGACTTCAAGTATGCCAAGTACTCTTTGAAGACATACAGCTACAACAACCAAGCTTCAATGACTCCACCGACTTCTACCTCAATCAAACCTTCTACAAGCAACGACGCCAAGTGAAGTTACAAGAAAACTTCGACAACCTCAAGTCGTCCTCCTACTGCAAGTAACTTTAAGCCAAGAGATTCATCATCTAGCTCCACCGGATGAGACCATCAAGACAAGTTCCATCAAATGCTTCACATGTGGCGGCCGAGGCCACTAGTCTTTCGAGTGTACCAACAAGTGCGCCATGATCCTGAACAATGACAGGAACATACGAATACATGAGTGAAGAAGAAATGGATGCGCTTGAACACATGGCCATGCATCGGCACATGAATGAGGATGAATATGATCAAGTCTTTTGTGATGAAGATTCGAGCCCTGCTCTCGTTGTCTCCAAGGTCTTGACATTTCAACAGCAAAAAGACGAATACCAAAGATGCCATATCTTCCACACCAAGGCAGGCATCAATGGAAGGTCCATGAAGGTCATCATCGACAAAGGAAGTTGCCATAACTTGGCAAGTGAAGAACTATGCTCTAAGCTCCAATTGGTCAAGATGAAGCATCCCCACCCCTACAAGGTCCAATTTCTTAGCGACTCCGACACAATTCAAGTGGAACCCATGGTTCAAGTCTCCTTCAAGAACAGAGCATATGAAGACACTTTGGAGTGTGATGTCGTTCCCATGTCCGTTTGCCATCTCCTTCTTGGACGTCCATGGCAATGCGACCGCGGTGTCATCCACAATGGGCGTACCAATCACTATAGCTTCAAGATGAAGGGAAAGGATTATGTGCTACGACCTATGTCACCAAGCCAAGTGATCGCTCACAAGAAAGCAACCACACATTATGGAGATAATAGTGAGAGAGCGAACCACCAAAAAGAGAGTGAGTGCCACAAGCCCAAATTGAGTGCCTCCACAATGAGCGACAACAAAAACTTAGTGCTATTTGCCACCAAAAGTGAGATGAGAAATCTGTGAGAACCCATCAAATGTTATGCACTATGTCCTTTCGTGTAAGGACGAGGCACCCAAAACTAACAACTCTCACAATCTACCTTTAGTGTTGTCTTCTCTATCGCAGGAATTCCAAGACGTATTCCCCGACGAGCTACCTCCGGGTCTACCTCCCCTTCAAGGCATCAAACACCGCATCGACCTCATCCTCAGAGCACCCCTTCCTAACAGGGCACCGTACCACGTCAACCCCGAGGAAACCAAGGAGATTCAACGGCAAGTACACCAACTCATCGACAACGGGCATGTACAAGAAAGCTTGAGCCCATGTGCCGTACCGGTAATCCTTGTTCCCAGATGGGGCATATCGCATGTGTTCCGATTATCATCCTATCAATGCTATCATCGTTAGATGAGCTTAGCGGAGCCACCACTTTCTCTAAGACTAAACTTAAAAGTGGATATTACCAAATCCGCTTAGAAGAAGGTGACGAATGCAAAACCGCATTTAAGACCAAATTTGGCTTATATGAATGGCTTGTTATGCTAATGGGCTTATCCGAAGCACTCGATACTTTCATGCGAGTCATGCATTTTGTTCTTCACCCATACATTGGCATATTTGTTGTGGTCTACTTTGACAATATTATTGTGTTTAGCAAATCTCTCAAAGATCATGTCAGCCATCTTAGAATCGTTTTGTAAACCCTTAGAAAAGAGCGCCTTTATGATAATATGGACAAATGCCTTTTGGGTGTTGATAAGCTTGTTTTCTTGGGTTTCATTGTGTGTTCTAAGGGTGTTCATGTAGATGAATCTAAGATCAATGCTATTAAAACTTGGCCCCAACTAACCAACTTGCAACAAGTGCGTAGTTTTCTTGGCTTAGCCGGTTTCAATCGTAGATTTGTGAAGGATTTTAGCACCATCGCTTTACCTTTACATGCCTTGAGTAAGAATAATGCACCATTTGTTTGGGGACCATCCCGAGATACCGCATTCAATGAGCTTAAGAATTTGCTTACACATGCCCCTTTGCTTTCTTTACCAAACTTTGATAAACCTTTCGAGGTCCATTTCGATGCTAGAGGTTATGGCATAGGAGGTGTGTTGATGCAAGAGAAGTGCCCATAGCTTAGTTTAGTAAAAAAAACTTTCTGGAGCGCAAGTGAATTACCCAATCTATGACAAAGAGCTAGATGCTTTAGTGCGAGTCTTGCATGTTTGGGAGCATTGTCTCCGCCCTCATGAGTTCATCCTTCACATGGATTATGAAACACTTAAGTACCTTAAGGGTTAAACTAAGTTCAAGCGTCATGCTAAGTGGATGAATTCATTGAATCATTTCCTTATGTCATCAAGTTCATCAAAGGTAAAGAGAATGTTGTGGCGGATGCGATTTCCTGTAGATGCATGCTTGTTACACAACTTGAATTGAATGTGATTGGATTTGAGCACATAAAAGACTTGTATGCGCATGATCCTACATTTTCTATTCCTTATGCCAAATGCTTGACGCATACATCTTGGGAACACTATTACATCAAATATGATTATCTTATGAGAGATAACAAACTATGTATTCCCTAGTCTTCTCTTCGCTTGTTACTTTTGAAAGAGGCTCATGGAGGAGGACTTACGGGACACTTTGGATGTGACAAGACATTTGCTACACTCTCAAAGAACTAATTTTGGCCCAAGATGTCTCGTGACATCTCACGCTTTACCAACCGATGCTCTACATGTTGCAAAGCTAAGTCTAAAGCTCAATCCCATGGTGTCTATATGCCACTCCCTATTCCGTATCACCCATGGGAAGATATTAGTATGGACTTTGTGCTTGGTTTACCTTGAACTCAAAATGGCAAAGATTCCATGTTTGTTATTGTGGAACATTTCTCTAAAATTGCACATTTCATACCACGCAACAAGATAGATGATTCTTCACATGTTGCAAATCTCTTTTGTAGAAAATATTGTGTCTACATGGAGTGCAAAAGACGATTTGTCTCGGACCGCGACGTCAAGTTTTTAGCTCCTTTTGGAAGACCTTATGTGCCAAGCTTGGGATCAAGCTATTGTTCTCTTCGGCATACCACCCACAAACCGACAGCCAAACGGAGGTCACTAACCAAACACTCTCCACCCTACTACGCGTGTTGATCAAGAAGAACATCAAGGAGTGGGAGGAGTGCCTACCCATCACCGAGTACGCCTACAACCGCTCCAGACATTCGACTATCCGCAAGTCCCCCTTCGAGGTCGTATACGACTTTGACCCGTTGTCCCCATTGGACATTCAACCCCTACCATACAAGAGCGCACCAACATGGACGCGAGCGCTAGAGCGAACTATCTCAAGAAGGTGCATGAAGATACAAGGAAAACCATCGAGTGACAAGTACAATGCTCGCGACCAAGATCAACTTCAACAAGCACCCCATGATATTCAACATTGGAGATCTTGTGTGGCTACACCTTCGCAAGGACTGCTTCCCCAATGAACGCAAGTCCAAGCTTCCACCACAAGTCGATGGACCCTTCGAGGTGCTTGAACGCTACAATAACAACGCCTACAAGATCGACATCCCATGTGACTAGTACTCTGTTAGCGACATCTTCAATGTCAAAGATCTCTCTCCCTACCATGGTGATGAGGCTTTCGATCCGAGGTTGGATCTTTCCCAAGGGGGGACGGGAGATGATGCAAAGCATCCTATGGTCATCCCATGGACCTACCATTGTCTCACCAAGTGCCAAGAGGACCTATGACAGGAGCACGAGCTAGAGCTCTTGAGACCGAGGTGACGTCTCTCCTTAGTGATATTCCATATGATCCACTCGAGACATGGCTACTACCTAAGTCTAGAATGTTGTGCATGATCAAGTACAAAGAAGGCCCTCTCGAAGACACACATGAAGACAGACAAGTCCCCAAGTTCATCGATGAATAGGAACGATGAAAGGAACCGAAGAAGCCCCCAGGACCTGGACATCCGGCCCCAAGCCCCGGACATCCATCCCCTGGAGCATCAACCTCAACCGCCGCTCAGCCGAAGCTATAGGGCTCAGACATCTGGCCTAGGCCCCAGACATCCGGCCAGACTCCAACCCGGACGTCCAGCCCCAACACGGAAATCCAGCGCCCTTCACAGAACCTCACTGAAACCTGCCCTGACAGCCCGGTGTCGTGGGAAACCACGGCCACCTATGGGGCCATGAGCCCCTTTGTCGTTCGGCAGGGGGATGGGCACGTTTTACAAAGAGCGGAGAAGCGTAACACATCATGACAGAGATCACACGGGTAGTTTTACCTAGGTTCGGGCCGCCGCGAGGCGTAAGACCCTACTCCTGTTTTGGTGGATTGATCGTGGATTATGGTGGAAAATGCAGCGCTCTTGCCTGACAGGGTTGCCTCGGGGCAAGAGCGACTACACGCGTATGGGAACACGATGGTCGGAATCCTCTCTACGGTTTCCATGGGCCTTCTTTTATAGATCAAGGGGTCACCACAGTGGAAAATCAGTCTTTACACACTAATTAGATAGCAAACAGTGATATCATACCTAACTCTGCACGCGGATAGAGCGCATTAAATGCACCGCTTAGTGTCACATCACAACGTGCCCGGCAAGCCTTGTCGGGTTGTTTTGCCAGCTTTGCGCCTGCTTGCTTGACACGTCTCAGGACAAGTGTCATTTGGGGGTGTTTTCCGTAGGAAGTGGCTGCCATGTGGCAAGAAGCATTCCCTTAGTCACTCAGGGGCTTGACACCGCACTGATCGATCACTTGCATTGCTGTGAGGTGGAGCGGTGAAGTTTTGGCGGGGCAGCTCGCCCTTGACGTGCCCGGCAAACCTGCCGAGGCGGTTTGGTGGCTTATCTTCTGGGCAATCCTCGTCCTCGCCAGGCTCGCCTACCTGGCAAGGGAGGTTTTGCGCTTACTGACATCTTGTCTCTCTGGCTTGACTGGGTCTTCTTGATCTACACTTTGATTCTTCAAAGAACTGATCTCTAGTGCTTGATCTGATCTCTGGTGCCACAATCTCGTCCTTGGGCATGTGCTTAGTCTGGGCAACAAACCCAGTGTTTGTTGCACCGACAGGAGCCCCCGGGCCTGGCTAGAACGCACTGCTGGGCGTCGTGGGTGTAGGACCTAACCGTGCACAGGCAGGAGCATAGCGGTGGCTCGGCCCTTGAGATCTTCTTTGCTTCTTCATTAACCTGAGCCCAGGTCAGTTTCCGGTTCCCCTGCATGCCATGTAATGCCAATTGTAGTGGGGCCACTCTTGTAATGGCCCGTGAATGACTTTAACGCACGAGCGAGGAACTGCCAATTCACTCTTCCCACCACGCCCTTATCCTTAGCCATGTATGATGCATGCATTGAGTGGGCTAGGTAACGGAGGTGCTTGGTGCGGGAGAGCATCAAGGCAGGGGTCTGGTCTTCATGGATGGGCGGAGGTGGGCGGGGGAGGATCGGAGGCATTCATCCGCATATCCCTCCTCCTTCATCCTCTGTTTTCTTATGGTTATGCTGAAAGGGAGAGCCCCAGGCCCTAGCTTGGGGTTGGTGATGTCGAACGCTTGTGCTGATGCTTGGGGAGTGAGTCTAGTCCGGCTTCTCAGAAAATGTGGCAAGCGCGCTGGTTGCAACACGGGAGATATCAAGCTTTCCCATTGTGGTGGGATGCTTGTCTCCTCTGCTCATATCGGCTATCTGGTAGGGGGGCGCTGGGTCTTCTCATGAGCCGTTGCAGCTTGTCGTCCCGGCGATCAGGTCCTCGGAGCCTCCGACGCCCATCTTGGGTGCAAGTCCTAGGATCGTTGGTAATCCTAGCACTGCTCCTTTTAGCGAAGCCGGGGTAGATGCTGAAGGAAGGGAATCCCTCCTACCCACCAAGGCGGGGTACGGCATCCTGCGCACGCCCTGGCCACCTTGGTCGTCGACCGCTTCTCCTGGGAAGGCGATGGGCCGGGGGTCCGGCGTCTCCCTGGAGTGGTGGTGATGGGGAGAAAACGAGGGAAGACGGAGAAGGCAGGTGACAAGGCGTTAGGTCGGAGTACGATGGCACTGACGCCTTCGTCTCCTATTGGTGACATGCTACCTCATCTTTTCCCTCTTCCCCTCCCTCCTTGGCACCATCATCATCGGACTCTTGGTTTCCGGGGAGGGGACCACACTCTTGGTGCCTTCGCCTCCTCCAGCAGTCTTCTAGCTGAGCTCCGACAGTTCCCCCTGTCGGTGCTTGTGCCGGGGCTTCCCGCTAACCCTGGAGGTGGTGACCAAGGCACCGCCGGGATGCTCCTCCCGCTCTCCTCCTTTGGAGCCTCGCCACTCCCGATCTTGTCAGGATGCACCCGGCAAGCCCCCGACGGGAGTAGGTTTGGCGTCTGCTCAGGTGCTCCTTTTGCCCTTCCATCTTCCCACCACAATACCTGGGAAAGAAAGGGACGGAAAGGGGATTACGGGGTACTTATCATTTTTCAATCTTAAATTTGTAGGCACTTGCCAAATTTTGTTTAAATTATGCAATCTCTTTAATCCATGTTTGTGCACTGTAAGGTCTGTACTTGTTTGATCAACATATTAATGAAAAAGATAAACCTTGTCGGGGACTCGTGCATGTAATATGTCCATGCAGAGGTGGGATGCCTCTATACTTTTAAGTAAACGAGTTTCCCTTGGCAGGCTATCCTGCCGGTACCCTCAGTTTGTTGCCGCAGAGTTAGGACTACTAGGCACAAATCCTAAAGAGGGACCAGCCCCCCACCAGTCCTTTTTCGCCAAAGGCCACTGCGACCATCCTGATCAAAGCAACATTCGAGTCAAGGGATGGGAGCACCTAAGTTTCAAAAGGTAGCGAGGTTTTCCTATGCACAAGTCTCTACTTACAGAACACGTATGGATAAGAGAAGGAACTTATCTATTTGTCTTGCCGGGGATCGCAATGTGGGCTCGTCTACTTACCTCCTCTTTGGGACCGAGTCCACAGCAGGAGCCTGCAGTTTATGCAGATGAAAATGATGGCAGATGCGATCTTATCTACATGAACATGCGATGTTTATGATATGCTTATGCATGCATGCAACTTGTCTGGGGCCCCCAGCGCTTCATTTATTTCTCTGTTGCTCAGGGTCTGCGACTGGCTTTGTACAAGGGGTTACATGCAATAGAGGCAAAGCATGTACAAAAGGGTGGCTGTCGGGTAGGGCCCAACTGTTGTAGATATGCCCTAGAGGCAATCATGTATGATGATATTTCCTATGTGTTTATGAATAAATATAGTCCTTGGACATTATGAATGATGTGTATCAGCAAGTACGTGACTTGTTTATGGGACTATGCATGTATGATGACTGTCCTAAATGGTCCCTAGTCGAAAGGGTTGTGTGGACGCGCAACCAACTAGACTAGCATATGAAACGGTCGATGGCTTGGTCTCACTAGCCATGGAGTGTTGGATGCAAACTGGATAATATGGAATCGGAAGGATCTGGTTGGATTCGACATAGTCGGGTCCGAGTCGAGATAAGGTCCGAGTCGGACAGACACAACTATGACACGCATCGATATGTCATCTGTGAGTCTCTAGTACAACATACGTTCTATGTCCTAAGACCTGAGCTGGCACATGTACTTGGGATGGTGACAGACCTGCTTTGGGCCGACCAAATGCTACTCCGTGACTGGGTAGTTACAAAGGTAGGTTTCAGGCTTGTCCAGACCCATGCTGCGAGACATGGACGAGAAAGATGGGATTTGCCCCTCCGATCAGGAGAGATATACTCTAGGCCCCTCGTGTGATCCGACCAGGATAAGCATGGCCATTTTATAAGGATTACGAGATAATCCGGTTTGTGGTCGGCATCACTGGAGCGAGAAAGGTGTCGGGCTAGCACAAGGATGATAGACTCGCCTTGAGCCCGACAACATATGTCATGTGGCAAAAGGAATAGAAGTGTGATGTACAGGTTCGCCAACCGGCTTCATTGCCTACTTGGTGGTCAACACGCCTTGCTAGAGGCCACTACCAAATGAGCACGTCGGAGGTGATCTGACCTGCGAACAAGACAACTTGAACCTAAGGGGTCGCGCGGTTAAGGGAAGGAACCTATGAGGCTGGATTGGACTAAACGAGTCAGATGTGATCCTACTCGGACTCGGATCCCGGCCGAACAGATTTTGGGCGTTAGGGTCCGTGCGAGGCCCAAGTGTTGAGCCCGCGGCGAACACCTATATAAAGTGGAGGTGTGTCACACTCCTTCGGTTGATCGCTTCAGCATTGTCACTAGAGTTTGCATGTGTTGTGGATAGCCACCTCCACTCACCGCCAACTGTGTGATCAGACCTAGGAGTCGGCCGCACGGTGTTCCTCCTGCACTAGCGGATACCATTAGAGGTGATGCACCTGCGCCGCTCCGGTGAACTTGCACGTGGGATCGGACGACCGGCTGTTCGAGGGAGATCAGACGAGGAGGAGACGATCCGCATTGATGCATTGACCCAACTCTTCTTCCACTGCACAACAATGCGCGTCTAGTAGTAACGATCCGTGATCCATCTCCCATAGCATGTTCTTGGTTGTTCTGCGTGTAGGAAAATTTTAATTTGCAGTCGACACACCCTATCGTAGGTTCCAAGAGTGGTATCAGAGCCTTTGCTATACGATGGTTTCAGATCATATGCATATTAGATATGTGGAGGTAGCAGATGAGATTTGTCATCGTTTATGAGATCAACTGCACATGGGGATCGATGTGGCTATGTTTTCTGATGAGATCGGAATCGATGAGGTCGTAACACAACCTACCCCTACCGGCCGTTATCCGCCATCACGGTTAACAGTGAGATGTAAATCCAAATCGGAATCGTGAGGATCGATAAGATCGGTCGGATCAGAAAATTTGGCGTGATCGGGGCTCAGATGTGATCTGTGATTTCCAGAAATGTCGAGTTCCGCCGCACCCGCGAGGGGCGCTGCCCTTCGAACCCCGCCTGCTAACCGGCTAGCGGGACCGCCGTGTGCGTAGCGCCTTGTATTTTTTGCACGATCACTCAAACCGGTAGAATGCAATTCTATCCATAACTTTGTTTTGCACGTTTGATGTGAATAGTATGTATCATATGTATGTGATGCATGTGTGTAATTTGTACATGGCATGTGCGTCATTTTTGTTAGCCGGCAGGACCAAAGTGTTGTCATTATAATGCATAACAATGTGCATGTCGACTTGTGACTCTATGTAAAATTTATTACTAGTTGTAGTAGTTGGATAATAGAGATCAGGTTGGTGGCTTGGCATCCCGGCATGACAAACAAGATGGAGTTCCTAGATAGTCATCGGAGTCGGAGCCGACCTAGAAGAACAACGATGAAGGAGCCATACTATTTCACAATATATGTTTATTTGTGATTGTTATGCTTCTTTATTTCTACGCATGTTAGAATGATAGAAAGATCCCTTATTAACATCAAGCAATTTTCCATTCCCGATGTTGCACCTTCGCACGTAAAGTATATCTAGTAGTGGGTTCATAAACTTGGGGTGCTGCTAGGTGTCCTTGAACTAAAGGGTTCGTGTCGGACACGGACAAGCACTGCATCAGGTTAACTTGACAAGGCTATCAAAACGGTTTTGGGCCTTGTGGCAAAGAAGGTTGGGAGCCAGGGTATGAGATACCTTCCCGACGACAGGAGTCATATAGAGATACGATTAGCAAGGAGTTGCCTACCGGATAGGTATGTTGGCTAGCAGTGATGCTAAAGCTCACTAGTCACATGCGCTAGTCGGATCCTAAATCACTGAGAGTTTGCGGAGGGATGCCGACTTCAGTGGGAATATTTCTGTTTAGGCTTGAATTACTCTACATAAACACATTGGTTAGTGATTGCATATTTTTCTGTTCTAGAACAATGGCACCACCTGCTCAACCCAACTTTGCATTGAAATCAATTCTAGAAAAGGATAAACTGAATGGAACAAACTTTATCACCTCGTATAGAAATTTGAGAATTGTTCCCAAGCATGATAAAAAGGAACATGTTCTAGAGGATCCATTTCTAGAGGAACCTGCCGATAATGCTAATGCCACAACCAGGAATGCATACTAGAAATTCATTGATGAATCAAACGAGATCAACTACCTCATGTTGGCTTTTATGGAGCCTGATTTTTAGCATCATTTCGAAGATGTTGGGGCTTTCGATATGATCGAGAGTCTCAAGAGCATGTTTCAGGTACAGGCTAGGACCGAGAGGTTCAATGTCTGGTGATCCTTGATGGATTGCAAGCTGAAGGATGGTGATCCACTGAGCCCGCATGTGATCAAGATGATCGGATATGTGCAAGCTTTGGATCAGTTGGGCTTCCCGCTCTTGAATGAGCTGGCTACTGATGCGGTTCCAGGTTCTCTTCCGCCTAGCTATGGGACGTTCATCTCGAACTATCATACGCACGACATGGATAAGAATCTCACTGAATTGCATGGGATTCTTAATGATGTGGAGCATCCTTCCATCATCCCCATGGATTCTACACCAAGACATCAAGCCCCACGTGGACCCATGACAAGAGCTAGAGCACGTGCAGCGGAAACCAAGGTGAAATCCTTCCTAGTTTACATGCACATGGATACAAGTGGAACTTGGTTGCTACCTCACCAAAATACTCCATGCATCATTAGGTACGAAGAGGAACCCTTCCAAAAGCAGCCGAGGAACACCACCAAGTCTAAGGAGAAGTGACCCAATTCACCAAGGATGAACAAGACGAACAGCAGCTGGACAGGAAGTCCCAGGCGACCCCGTGCGCACGGGCCCCCAACACCCCGTGCCCACGGACTACACAGGGAGCTCCGTCTATATCACCTCGTGCGCACGGGACCCCCGCGCGCACAGACCCAACTTACCCTGTGCGCACGGGCCTCCCAAGATGGCCGTCTAAGATTGCCCCTTCGCCCTCCTCTCCATCTCCTTCGACCCCAAAGCTATATAAGTCGTACCTAGGACAATGTTTAGGGTTAGCAAAGAGATATATTAGAATTTGAGAGCTTTGCTCCTTCTACCACCTCCATTGGAGATCAGGGCCTCTTTGGAGGAGATCCACTTGTGGATATCAAGACCTCCATCTTGGAGAAGACTACCATCATCAAGACCTCATCTCCTAGGAGTGGGAATAACTTATCCATTGCATCTTTCCTTTGATTGTGTTTGTGAACTTGTGGATCTTGTGTTGCTATTCTAGTGGATGTGTAATTGGGTATTGTTGGAGTGATTTCCTCTTTGTGTTTCTTGGTGTTCATAATTTTCCCCATCCAAGTGTGAAAAGATCCATCTTAGGGTTCTACCCTACAACATCTTGGTATCATGAGCAAGGTTCATTCACATCTTGGAGTCTCTACCTTCCACTTTCGAGCTTGATTTTGTTGTTTTTCGTCCTAATCCGAAAATCCCCACCAAAACTAGCCCCAAAAATTTTCTTGCAATTTGTTTGATCTTGTGAGATTTGGTTGTTTTGATCCACGAATTTGGTGTTTGGCAAGTGGATCTACCCCCTTCCATCTTCCCCACCCTCTCATCCTTCGAATTTGACCACAAACTTGGAAATTACCACGGATCCGGAGAAGTTCGCCCGCTCGCAGAGGACCCCGTGCGCACGGGCCATCGGGACCCCGTGCACACGGGCCTCACTTACCCCGTGTGCACGGACTATCCAGGGACTTTCGGCCATTTTATGTTTTGCTTCATTTTCGTTCACCACCACCACTTGTGTTCTTCCGCACCATTTCACGTGGTTGTTTGAGTTTCGGGTCACGGTTTCTCTTGTGTCCTAAGGTGTTTTAGCTACTTAGGCGCAATTCAATGTCATCATCACCTCCACTCGACCATCAACTCGGCCTCCACATCGGCTTCCACAAACATTACCTTCATACCAATCGTAACCAAGGACGGTAACCTCGACGACGCCTTTGTGCCACCCTTGCCAATACTTTGATAGCTTTGAGCCTCTTTTGTGTAGCTTACCCATCGAGACTAGCTTGTTGAGTATTGCCGGGCCACGCCTTAGTGCACCATTAGTGTTACGTCTCTACCATGCAAAAACTACTTGTTATCTCGCATCGTGGCTCGCATATCAAGCATTGTGGCATAGTCAAGAAAAAAAGCTTTTAAGCAAAAGAGAAGAGATGCAAAGAGCTTATAAGCAATAGCATCAAGCTTCATAAGATAGTTACTTCATCTTGGTCCCTACATACATAAGCATACTTGGGATAGTGAGACGACCCATTTCTATATTAGGTTGTTGCACTAGCGTATCTAGCCCATTAGAGCAATCGAGCTAGCGTCTCTCTCGTATCCGTACAACAAGAGCATTGTGCGTGGTTCCTCATCTTAGAGTTCACCCCTTGGTTGTGCGGATCCCATCTATCTTCCATGTGTGTGTTCCTAGTGTTATCCTTGGGCTTGATCTATTTGTCTTATTTGTCATTTGTGAATCTTCTCAACTTTATCAACATCTTGACTAACATTTGCTTGAATTATTTATGCCACTTCCTAACCGAGCTCCACCATAAGCCATTTACTTGTAGGTGTGAGAAACAATAGCTGGTACCAATTCTCCTATTATAGCTTCATGTGGGATCGTACTTGTTACATCCACAATCTTCGAAAAAGGTAACTTTGGTTTTGTTCTCTCATTTCCTACTCATCTCCACTTTCACATGATGGATAGGCCGAGTTCTTCTACCAACCTACTCTTCATCGAGCAAGACAACGACATGACCTCCTACGTCACCAAGCAACACCTCTTTGGTGCACAACAAGCTTTGCATCAAGAACCATAAGCAATGAGTGACCGCATCGACCATCTCACCACCGACTTACACCTCTCCGAGCAACATACAAGAGACTACTTTGACAACAAGCTCGACGAACAAAAACAAGAGAGCAATGCAAGAATGGATGAGATTCATGCCTTGTTGGTCAACCACTCTGCTACCTCTATGTCCTACTCAAGACGGAGCCGCTTGAGTTGACACTTCGATGACACCTTCTCCGGCTCAAGTACTCCGACATCAAACACTCTTCGACGAGCCGCGCGCCAAGACCGTCAAGCTAACCGCAATCCTCTTCACGGCATCGATACTCAAGAGCAACTTCTAGCACAAGAAAGGCAACACCAACGCCACAGAGAGGAAAATCAGGCACGCCAACACCAATACGAGCAAGACGCCGAGGCGGCCCATCTACAACCACAACGGCATGAAGCTCAAGCACTTGAGGCGCAACGTGCCATCCAAGACGCTAGTCACGCTTTTGCCAACCGCAACCGAAAAATGCGAGAACATGAAGAAACACTTCGAGAAGATATTCAAGAGAGGAATTTTCAAGCAAGAGTACACCGACAACTTCCTCAAGCTCCTCGTCAAGAACCCCAAGTCCGACAAGAGCAACAAGACAATGGGAATCCTCCTCGCCAAGAACAACACCAGGCAGAGCAAGTAAGTGAAGATCCTGTTCCATGACAAGAGCGACATCAACATCGTCACTATGACGAGGAACTCCGCTATGGCAAGCTCAAGTTCACCATGCCCAAGTTCTCCAGAAGCAACGATCCCGAGGAGTACCTATCATGGGCACTGAAAGTCGACAAGATATTTTGTCTTCACAACTACAACGAGGAAAACAAGATCGCCATGGCATCCCTCGAGTTTCAAGACTATGTCCTCATTTGGTGGGAACAAGTGATCGAGCGACGGCAAGAGCAAGGCAAGCAACCCATCACGTCTTGGACACAAATGAAGGACATCATGCGAGCCCGCTTCATGTCCACATACTACACACGAGATCTCTTCAAGAAGTTGCAACTCCTCAAACAAGGCACGAAGATGGTGCAATAATACTATCAAGAAATGGAGATTTCCATGATACGAGCCAACATCAAAGAAGATGATGAGCAAACAATGGCATGCTTCTTGAACAGACTCAACCACCCAATACGGAAGATCACCGACTTTCAACCTTACTCCAACCTTCTCAAGCTCGTTCACCAAGCGACCAAGGCGGAACGACAAGTACAAGAAGACTTCAAGTACGCCAAGTACTCATCCAAGAACTATGGCTCATTCACTCAAGCTAATTCTACTACAACTTCGACACTTCCTACCTCGACTAGAGCATCACCAAGTACCGGCGACAAGTCAAGCTTCAAGCAACCAATACTTTCCTCGACTCGTCCTCCGGCAAGCAACTACAAGAATAAGACTTCTTCTTTGGCACCACCGGACGATCCTGTCAAGACAAGTTCTATCAAGTGCTTCACATGTGGTGGTCGTGGACACAAGTCCTTCCAATGCATCAACAAGCGAACAATGATCTCCAATCATGATGGCACGTATGACTCTATGAGTGAAGATGAGATGGAAGCTATCGAGCACGTCGCCATGCACCATCAAGTGAACGATGACAAGGATGCTCAAGTATATTGCGGCAATGACTCAAGCCCCGCTCTCGTGGTCTCCAAGGTCTTGACACTACAAAACCATCAAGACGAAGACCAACGGTGTCACATCTTCCACACCAAGGCTGGCATCAATGGGCGATCCGTGAAAGTCATCATCGACGGAGGGACTTGCCATAACTTGGCAAGTGAAAAGCTATGTCACAAGCTGCAATTGGTCAAGAAGAAGCACCCTCGCCCCTACAAGGTTCAATGGCTAAGCGACTCTGGAAAGATTCAAGTGGAGCACACCGTGCATGTTTCTTTCAAGATCGGCGCCTACGAGGACACCATTGAGTGTGACATGGTTCCTATGTCCGTGTGCCATCTTCTCTTGGGAAGACCTTGGCAACTCGACAACGACGTCATCCGCAATGAGAGAACAAACCACTATAGCTTCAAAATGAAGGGCACGGAGTTCGTGCTACGACCTATGTCTCCAAGCCAAGTGATCACCGACAAGCAAGCATCCACCCATCATGGAGAGACTAGTGCAAAAGTGAACCACCAAAAAGAGAGTGAGCGCCACAAGCCAAAATTGAGCGACTCTTCGCCACGAGGAAAAACCTAATCCTCTTCGCCACAAAAGAGAGATAAGAGAAGTGTGTGAGAACACCTCGAGTGTCATCCACTACGTCCTAGTGTGCAAAGATGAGGTGGCAAAGACTAACACTCCTAATCCTCTTCCTCTAGTGTTGTCTAACTTGTTGCAGGAATTCACGGATGTCTTTCCTGATGATCAACATCCCGGTCTCCCGCCTCTACGTGGTATCGAACATCAGATCGACCTCATTCCGGCGCACCTCTGTAGCGACTCGACCCGAATGGATCAAGTCTCTGTGCTTAAGTGTCATCCCTGGATCGGTATGCTGACACACACACAGTACTCGAGGATTTATAACAGAGGTAAATCACATGTATAAAGTAGCGTAAATAATATTACCTCAATCGTAAGTTGAGTGTAGAAATCATAACCCTAACGTAACACTTACTCATCGTAAGATTCCTGCAACATGAGACGTTGCAGCCACAGAGGGTCAGTACATTGAATGTACTGGCAAATTCACATCATAGAGCAATGATGAATAAAGGCTATCACTACATGCATATTTGGCTGGTGGAGGCTCTATGGTTATAATGTTTTTGCGAAAAGCCAATTTTTTCCTACTTCAAAGGAATAAATTTTATTTAACTATCATGGTGGTTGTTAAACATTGAGAATGGTTGACAGCATTCTCAATCCCAATTAAGTAACATCATCAAAACCCAACAATATTATTTAAAGTAACAATATGAGATCCACACGATAATCCAAGTACTAGATACTCAAGATGTCCATAACCGGGGACATGGCTAATCATGATTAGTTTATACACTCTGCAGAGGTTTGCGCACTTTTCCCCACACGACTCGATCTCCTCCGTTGGTTTTCTCGCATTACATGGTGTTTGAGAAACGGATGACCGAGACATAGTCTTTCAGAAGCGCTAGCACCTTACGATGGGTAGACCTGTACACCTACTTTCCCCTACATCTGCTAGTCTACCACTGTAAGAGTTCGCACAACTTAATCAACTATGCTAGAGCCCATAATAGCATGTGGCTACACACGGAAGTTTCTAGCATGAATAATCTTATGATCCCTTTGAGCCTGGGTGGCGGTCCAAAACAAACAGGCAATCCTGGAATACCCAAGTGCCTCAATCCACCTAGATGTGTATTAAAGTTGCCACCTTGAATAAACCATTAATTGACAATCTCACATCTGTCATGGAAATTCACTCACCCAATCCACGTCTACTAGCATAGCATGGCATAATAAGCAAACGTAGAAGTAACTCCCAAGGGTTTAATAATAAAACTGGTGATAGGTACTACCTCATCTACTTTCCAAAACCCACATATTAATCAGATCCTAATCATGCAATTGTTTGAGGATTGATCTAATGCATAAAAACTGGGTAATAAAGAGGTATGATCAAAGTGTGTACTTGCCTGCAATGTTGATGAAGATGATTCGCACTCAAAACTTTTGATAGTTCTACTCGTCACACTCCGGTCAATCTATCATGAGCAAGCAATAGTAACCACACATAAGCAATCACTCAAAAGATCGGAAAGAATGAAGAGTACGATTCGGAAAACATTAAAACCAAGCAAATAACTCTTGCAACAGAAAACAATTTCTAATAGTACCAAAATTAAGTGAATTTGGCCTTATCAGAAAGTTTAGGTCAAGAGCTTCGATTTGCAAAAAGAATCAACTCAAACGGAGTTATAAAACTCAAGTTACAATCAAACGAAATTTAAATACAAATCTATTTGAAATCAAATTTTAAACTTGCAAAAACATGTTTAAGTTGGTTATCTGGATAGAGGGGATCATAACGAAGAAGTGGGCATTGGTTTCGTCTAATTCCGACTATCGAGCAAAAAGTTATGGTCGTTTGAAAACTAGGGGCTAATCTATAAATAGATATATTTACACATAGGTCCCTGACAAAAAAATAACAGAAAAAGAAAAGGCTAAAAAGCGAATGTTCGTTTTTCTGATCTAAACAACGGACGTTCTCTAAATAAAAACAAAACATTTCGGAGAAAAAAACGATCTTGATCGTTGGATCCAGATCCAACGACGAGGGAGGGGGTGGCGGTTACCGCGGCGGCGGCGGCGAAGTCCGGCGGCGCGGGACTGCGGCGGCGGCGAAGTCCGGCGGCGCGGGACAGCGGCGGCGGCTCTGCTCCGGTTGGGGCGGTGGCTCCGGTCGTTGAGGAGGGCAATGGAAGGGTCAGGGAGGGGCGGCGCGGCGAGGCGAAGAGGATGGCGGCGTCCGCGGTGGCCCACGGTGATGGGACGGAGTGGGGCGGCGGCGGTGGATCTCGCTGGAGTGGCGGCTTCCGCAAGCGCGGCGAGAAGTGCGGCGGCGCGTTGCGAAAAAGAGAGAGAGAGGGTCGGGGCTGCAGGATTTATAGGAGGAGGGGGCGACGGTGGCGTGGAGGAGGGGCCAAGGCGGTGGGGTGGCTGGGTCGGTCAAGGCGGCGCGGCGGAGTGCGGGCGGTGGACTCCCGCTGGAGCTCGGGGACGGGCGCACGCGCGGCTGGGCTGGCTCGGCCGGGCCTGGCTCGGCTGGGCGGGCCCAGTCGGGACAAGTTTTTTTTTGAAAAAGATTTTCCAGACAACAAAATTAATAACAACAAAATAAAATAAAAATATTATATAGGCATATAATATATCAAAATTTCAGAAAAAGATTATCTACAACATGAACAAGCTTCAAATAAAATCTACAAAAATTCAAATAAATCAAACAATGCTACTACTCTAATAAAATCCAATGAAATCATTTTGAAAATACCAAAATGACTTCAATTTTATTTCTCTCCATTTTTCTATTGTAGGAATCATGTTACCCTATTTTCCATATATTTTATTTTTGAAGAAAAATAATTTGAATAAAACTCATATAACTCCAAAAATAAATTCAAAAGAACTTTGAATTTAATTCTTTGAAACTCCCAACTCATATTTCATATGTTTTGAAGAAGTCATTTTATCTTCGCTCGTGAAAATCATTGAGTTGAATAAAGTTCCTGGGTTGGAAAAAATTTCGAAATGAAATTCAAATATTTTCAACACCCCTTGTCATTTAAATAAATGGAAGAAGTCATGTCATCTTCTCTCCAGGGTTTTGTGGTGAAAAGAATTTGAATTCTCGAAAATCACGAATGC
Organism: Triticum dicoccoides; assembly: GCF_002162155.2. Lineage (NCBI taxonomy): Eukaryota > Viridiplantae > Streptophyta > Magnoliopsida > Poales > Poaceae > Triticum > Triticum dicoccoides. Next base: position 288,616,696 of record NC_041381.1, on the reverse strand, counting down.
AAAATGAAAGTTTGGGTAAGTCCTTTTATTCCCTCTCATTTAACTTTCAAAAAGTTTCAAATTTCACTCAATCAATCACCCAACAATCAAACAATCAATCAAATCTATCTATTTAATATAACATTCAAAAATTTAGAATTTTGGGATGTTACAAACCTACCACCCTTAAAATGAATCTCGTCCTCGAGATCCGGAGAGGCTAGAAAGAAATAGGTTAGGTTCGGGGTCTTCTCAAAATCCATCGATCATCACCGGGGTCTGGGGTGCTACCACCCTTGGAAACATTGTTACGGTTCCATCAAAACTCATATACTCCATCCTTATTCCTGACAGTGTCGGTCTTCTCAGATCTCGGGAAAATTCCTTCTCTGGTCTCTTCTGGTAGTGGCATAACTTTTCCTCAATACTTCTGTCCTTTCATCTTGGTAAGGTTATTCCGAGACTGGGTCTTCTTAGCTGACGGGTCTGGCGCCAATACTAAACAACTATCGATATCTCCTGGTCGTCAACAATTTATGGTTTCTCCTGCAAGAAATGGGTCTGACTTGAACCTCACCGTATATCCTACGATTGGCAACAGCTGCCTTGTACAAGGGAAAATACTTATACCATTCTAAGGTTCAAACAAGTTTTTGATCGTCATCTCTCTACTATAGGTAAGTCACTCAGATTTACCATCTCATATAGCAAGGAGAATAATAAGAGTAAGTCGGTATGGTGATCAATCCATCCTGCACCTAAATCATTATCTTGTATATGGTGATGAGGGCATGACTACCTTGGATACGACCAAAAATATTGCATACATGCATATTTGTCAGGTGATTTCTAGTGCAAACTATTCAATAATCTATTTATGTTATCCAGAACAAAAATACTTCACACACTTTTGTGTTTTGTCTAATTGCAGGTGTATGGGATATTTGTACAATTCACATATGAAGATAAGGGAGAAAGAGATGTTTAAGTGCTGTTCAAAAATTTCTCTCACGTCACTTTTGGGCCAAGAGAAGATAGAGTCCAAGTCTCTCACATTCTGGATTCAGATTCGGACTGCACAGACATACCTAACTCAAAACGACAACAAATTTTTCATACGGACTCCGAATTGGGTGATTCTTTTTTTTTTGGATTCTAGATTTAGTGCTCTTTCCAGCCCAATTGGATTCACCTTAAAATTCATCCGGAGCATTGAGATATCGACGAAACAATGAGACGCTGCAGCAGAATCCGAGTCAAACAACAAGTCCAAAGGTGTTGCATCACCTCCACTTGGTCTCATTGGCCTTGTACGACCTAGGGTTAGTTTTAGGCTGCCTTGGGACGTACTCCCACCTCCTAGGCCTCCACCCCTTGCTCCTATATAAGTAGATCCATCTAGTAGCTTTTTCCTTGGGTTTTGTTTAGATTAAAGTTCGCCATAGTTGCAACTTCACGTACTTCGTTTGTGTTCAACGACCAGACAAAGGCGTCACAGAACCCCACCTGGATCAATAAAGCTTTCATCTTATATTCACAATATGCAGATTGCAATCTCAGTTTCTTGATTGTTCTTCGTTTGCTCGCAGGAAACAGACCCTCGTGGTCAGGTTGATCGTGCTCCGGCGTGGTCAATAACCTCTCGGAGTTGATTTAGCGATTGCTAAGGCATGACGTCCTCGCACGTTCGTAGTCGGATCATCAAAGTCGACTTCCACCAAAGCGAAATCCATCATCTCATCGAAAGACGGGACACCTTTGCCTCTATCAAGTGGTATCAGTTTTCAGGTTGCTCGGTGAGAATTTCCAGTTTTCCCTAAATTAGATTTATTTTCTTACCTATTGTCCAAGAAAAAGCCTAAAAAAAAGTTAGATCTATTCATCCTTTGTCCAAGCCAGTCTGAGCCTTTGCATTTTTCTTTTCATTGTTTGCATTATTGAATTATCGGTTGCATCGCCGTGTCGAGTTGCTGGTCTTAGTGTCTAGTTCCTTTAGAGTTTCGAGTTCTGTTCACATTAGTCATGCCGCCGCTACATCATTATCCATTCCGCTGTCCACCATCCCATCCATCAATATCCACCACATGCTATGCACTGTTCATTGTCGTAATCATAGTTGAGGTCATACACATCTTCGCCTGATCCAATCTGCATCTTATCTAGTTTGTCTTGGAAAGAAGGAGAAAAAAAGAGAGAAAAAAGGAAAAAAAGGAAAGAAAAAAAGTCAGAGAAAAAAATGAAAGAAAAAAAGTGAGAGAAAAAAAGGAAGAGAAAAAAAACAAAATTCAGATCTATCTAGACTCAATCTCGTAGTTTAATTCGGACTGAAATCTGTTTTGTGCACTGTTCAGTAAAAAAGGCATAACTTCCTCATACGAACTCCGATTTGGCTCCACAAGTACTCAAATTAAAGCTAGCGACTAGACGCATCTGAATCATTACAAAAGCAAGTTCAATATTTGGCATCTCAAAATCAGCTTCTAAATAGGTCTTTTTGCCCTCCGAAGTTCGCGCATACAGTTTGTTCCAGTTTTTCAGGCCAGTTTTAGAATTATTTGACTCCTCATATCAATTCATAATTGAGTGATTCTTTTTGCATTGGAAAGCTTGAGTTAGTAGCAAACTTTTCAAGAGGAAAGTTGGAGGGAGAGTTGTTATATATCCTGCTTGGCAGTTGTTATTCACCATTATCTTTACTGTCATTGTGATCTTCACTTATATCTTGCTGTCCAGAGTTACTTATCCTTCATTGATGCTAGTTGTGCTATGCTGTGACCTCATTAGTGTTCTAGGCTCGCGTCTCTAGTCCGGTCTAGCCTAGGACCAGCACAGTATCGTTGTTAAGCGTTTATTCAAGATTGCATCTTTGAATTGATTATTGCTAATCTTTTGCTACCATATATAGCCAACCCAGCTCCACATATTTCTACACCGTGTATACGTATGTTCCCCTGGCAATCGCTTTACAAAATCTTCGGAGTTATTTCACACCGCTGGTTGCCTGTCACCACCTGTCGCATGGTAAGAACTTGTAAGATATTGATATTTGCTTTACTGTGAGCAATTTACAACCACATCCTAGTTGTTCATAGGAACATTATTCTCGAATTTTGTTTCTTGTTTCTACTAATCATGACAGGTTCCGGAGAAAGAAGTTCTTTGACGATGAACACATCTTCGCCATCACGAGAGTTGGGACAACACACACAAGCACATGGTCAGTTTATCTCTTTACCATCATTTAAGGGTAGATTTAATCCTGCTATTTATCTAGATTGGAAGCTTGAAGTAGAACAAGTTTTTAGTTACCATGACTTTTCTGAACTTGAGCGAGTACGAGCTGTCACTAGAGCATTTACTAGTTTTGCTTCTGTTTGGTGGAGTGTGCATTGTAAGAAAAACGTTGATAACCAACCCACAACTTGGAAAGATTTGAAACATGTAGTGAGACAACAATTTTTCCCTCCTTACTATCGTCGTGAATTGCTTCGCAAATTTGAACAATTTAAACAAGGCAATAACACTGTTCATGCTTACTACCAAGAGTTCAAATCTTATATGCATCATTGTGACATAGAAGAATCTGAGGATGATACAATGAATAGATTTTTTGGTGGTTTGAACCATGATATTCAGGCAAGATTTAGGTATATTCCTCATTGCATTACTGGTATGTATGTTCGTGCTTGTACCTTTGAGAGACAGTTACAGGAGGATGCATTGGGTGACTACAACAACTACTATTCCAATTCATGCTCTCTACCATCGGTTGATTCCTCCACCGTTGCACCTACTAGAGCAGCCACACCTCAGATTGTGAGTGCGACATCATCTCAAGTGTATGGTACATTGTCATTGTCCATACCAACATCAGCTACGTCTTTGCGACAAGGTAATAGTAAAGGTATTGATGATATAACTTCACATGAGAATGATGCATCCCTAATTAACTTAAATACATCATGTGTTGAGTTACCTGTTGATTTGAGCACGCCACCTATTTTAGAGAATCATGTTACTATCATGAATGCATCATGTGATCAAACAACTGAAATATCAACAATTTTGAGTGCACCCATTGAATTAACTATTGATGCAAAAGAACCAATGTTTAATCATTTTGATATGACCTCTAATCTTGGTGATGATTCTGTGTCGAATGATTTACTGCATGTTTGCTTATTTAAGCATGTTGTAGCATGTAAATTTGATGCAAGTAAGGTTTATTCACCAATGTTGGGATGGTTTAATGATGAATATTGTCAATCTTTTGATAGGAATAAGAGCTTCACTTATATGTGCAAAGTGAGTTGCAATATGTTCATGCCTTCTACTTATGATAATATTTTGGCTTTATATTTTATGATCTATGAAAGTTACTCATGTATACATGTGTCATATGTGCAAAAATCAAGGGAAGTAAAAATGGATGACATATGCATATACAACATGTATACCTTGTCTCTTTTGTTAGCCACATTTCAGATTAAGCAACGCCGAGGACGGCTTTGTTTTTAAAAAGGGGAGGATGATGAGGACATGACTACCTTGGATACGACCAAAAATATTGCATACATGCATATTTGTCAGGTGATTTCTAGTGCAAACTATTCAATAATCTATTTACATTATCCAGAACAAAAATACTTCACACACTTTTGTGTTTTGTCTAATTGTAGGTGTATGGGATATTTGTACAATTCACATATGAAGATAAGGGAGAAAGAGATGTTTAAGTGATGTTCAAAAAGTTCTCGCACGCCACTTTTGGGCCAAGAGAAGATAGAGTCCAAGTCTCTCACGTTCTGGATTCAGATTCGGACTACACAGACATACCTGACTCAAAACGACAACAATTTTTTCATACGGACTCCGAATTGGGTGATTCTTTTTTTGTTGGATTCTAGATTTTGTGCTCTTTCCAGCACAATTGGATTCACCTTAAAATTCATCCAGGGCATTGAGATATCGACGAAACAATCAGACGCTGCAGCAGAATCCGAGTCAAACAACATGTCCAAAGGTGTTGCATCACCTCCACTTGGGCTCATTGGCCTTGTACGACCTAGGGTTAGTTTTAGGCTGCCTTGGGAAGTCCTCCCACCTCCTAGGCCTCCACCCCTTGCTCCTATATAAGTAGATCCATCTAGTAGCTTTTTCCTTGGGTTTTGTTTAGATTAAAGTTCGCCATAGTTGCAACTTCGCGTACTTCGTTTGTGTTCAACGACCAGACAAAGGCGTCACAGAACCCCACCTGGATCAATAAAGCTTTCATCTTATATTCGCAATATCCAGATTGCAATCTCAGTTTCTTGCTTGTTCTTCGTTTGCTCGCAGGAAACAGACCCTCGTGGTCAGGTTGATCATGCTCCGGCGTGGTCAATAACCTCTCGGACTTGGTTTAGCAATTGCTAAGGCACAACGTCCTCGCACGTTCGTAGTCGGATCGTCAAAGTCGACTTCCACCAAAGTGAAATCCATCATCTCATCGAAAGACGGGACACCTTTGCCTCTATCAAGTGGTATCAGTTTTCAAGTTGCTCGGTGAGAATTTCCAGTTTTCCCTAGATTAGATTTATTTTCTTACCTATTGTCCAAGAAAAAGCCTAAAAAAAGTTAGATCTATTCATCCTTTGTCCAAGCCAGTCTGAGCCTTTGCATTTTTCTTTTCATTGTTTGCATTATTGAATTATCGGTTGCATCGCCGTGTCGAGTTGCTGGTCTTAGTGTCTAGTTCCTTTAGAGTTTTGAGTTCTGTTCACATTAGTCATGCCGCTGCTACATCATTATCCATTCCGCTGTCCACCATCCCATCCATCAATATCCACCACACGCTATGCACTATTCATTGTCGTAATCATAGTTGAGGTCATACACATCTTCGCCTGATCCAATCTGCATCTTATCTAGTTTGTCTTGGAAAGAAGGAGAAAAAAAAGAGAGAAAAAAGGAAAAAAAGGAAAGAAAAAAAAATTCAGAGAAAAAAAATGAAAGAAAAAAAGTGAGAGAAAAAAAAGGAAGAGAAAAAAACAAAATTCGGATCTATCTAGACTCAATCTCATAGTTGAATTCGGACTGAAATGATCCAATCTGCATCTTATCTAGTTTGTCTTGGAAAGAAGGAGAGAAAAAAGAGAGAGAAAAGGAAAAAAAGGAAAGAAAAAAAAAGTCAGAGAAAAAAAATGAAAGAAAAAAAGTGAGAGAAAAAAAAGGAAGAGAAAAAAACAAAATTCGGATCTATCTAGACTCAATCTCATAGTTGAATTCGGACTGAAATCTGTTTTGTGCACTGTTCAGTAAAAAAGGCATAACTTCCTCATACGAACTCCGATTTGGCTCCACAAGTACTCAAATTAAAGCTAGCGACTAGACGCATCTGAATCATTACAAAAGCATGTTCAATATTTGGCATCTCAAAATCAGCTTCTAAATAGGTCTTTTTGCCCTCCGAAGTTCGCGCATACAGTTTGTTCCAGTTTTTCAGGCCAGTTTTAGAATTATTTGACTCCTCATATCAATTCATAATTGAGTGATTCTTTTTGCATTGGAAAGCTTGAGTTAGTAGCAAACTTTTCAAGAGGAAAGTTGGAGGGAGAGTTGTTATATATCCTGCTTGGCAGTTGTTATTCACCATTATCTTTACTGTCATTGTGATCTTCACTTATATCTTGCTGTCTAGAGTTACTTATCCTTCATTGATGCTAGTTGTGCTATGCTGTGACCTCATTAGTGTTCTAGGCTCGCGTCTCTAGTCCGGTCTAGCCTAGGACCAGCACAGTATCGTTGTTAAGCGTTTATTCAAGATTGCATCTTTGAATTGATTATTGCTAATCTTTTGCTACCATATATAGCCAACCCAGCTCCACATATTTCTACACCGTGTATACGTATGTTCCCCTGGCAATCGCTTTACAAAATCTTCGGAGTTATTTCACACCGCTGGTTGCCTGTCACCACCTGTCGCATGGTAAGAACTTGTAAGATATTGATATTTGCTTTACTGTGAGCAATTTACAACCACATCCTAGTTGTTCATAGGAACATTATTCTCGAATTTTGTTTCTTGTTTCTACTAATCATGACAGGTTCCGGAGAAAGAAGTTCTTTGACGACGAACACATCTTCGCCATCACGATAGTTGGGACAACACACACAAGCACATGGTCAGGTTATCTCTTTACCATCATTTAAGGGTAGATTTAATCCTACTATTTATCTAGATTGGAAGATTCAAGTAGAACAAGTTTTTAGTTACCATGACTTTTCTGAACTTGAGCGAGTACGAGCTGTCACTAGAGCATTTACTAGTTTTGCTTCTGTTTGGTGGAGTGTGCATTGTAAGAAAAATGTTGATAACCAACCCACAACTTGGAAAGATTTGAAACATGTAGTGAGACAACAATTTTTCCCTCCTTACTATCGTCGTGAATTGCTTCGCAAATTTGAACAATTTAAACAAGGCAATAACACTGTTCATGCTTACTACCAAGAGTTCAAATCTTATATGCATCATTGTGACATAGAAGAATCTGAGGATGATACAATGAATAGATTTTTTGGTGGTTTGAACCATGATATTCAGGCAAGATTTAGGTATATTCCTCTTTGCATTACTGGTATGTATGTTCGTGCTTGTACCTTTGAGAGACATTTACAGGAGGATGCATTGGGTGACTACAACAACTACTATTCCAATTCATGCTCACTACCATCGGTTGATTCCTCCACCGTTGCACCTACTAGAGCAGCCACACCTCAGATTGTGAGTGCGACATCATCTCAAGTGTATGGTACATTGTCATTGTCCATACCAACATCAGCTACGTCTTTGCGACAAGGTAATAGTAAAGGTATTGATGATATAACTTCACATGAGAATGATGCATCCCTAATTAACTTAAATACATCATGTGTTGAGTTACCTATTGATTTGAGCACGCCACCTATTTTAGAGAATCATGTTACTATCATGAATGCATCATGTGATCAAACAACTGAAATATCAACAATTTTGAGTGCACCCATTGAATTAACTATTGATGCAAAAGAACCAATGTTTAATCATTTTGATATGACCTCTAATCTTGGTGATCATTCTGTGTCGAATGATTTACTGCATGTTTGCTTATTTAAGCATGTTGTAGCATGTAAATTTGATGCAAGTAAGGTTTATTCACCAATGTTGGGATGGTTTAATGATGAATATTGTCAATCTTTTGATAGGAATAAGAGCTTCACTTATATGTGCAAACTGAGTTGCAATATGTTCATGCCTTCTACTTATGATAATATTTTGGCTTTATATTTTATGATCTATAAAAGTTACTCATGTATACATGTGTCATATGTGCAAAAATCAAGAGAAGTAAAAATGGATGACATATGCATATACAACATGTATACCTTGTCTCTTTTGTTAGCCACATTTCAGATTAAGCAACGCCGAGGACGACTTTGTTTTTAAAAAGGGGAGGATGATGAGGACATGACTACCTTGGATACGACCAAAAATATTGCATACATGCATATTTGTCAGGTGATTTCTAGTGCAAACTATTCAATAATCTATTTATGTTATCCAGAACAAAAATACTTCACACACTTTTGTGTTTTGTCTAATTGCAGGTGTATGGGATATTTGTACAATTCACATATGAAGATAAGGGAGAAAGAGATGTTTAAGTGCTGTTCAAAAAGTTCTCTCACGCCACTTTTGGGCCAAGAGAAGATAGAGTCCAAGTCTCTCACGTTCTGGATTCAGATTCGGACTACACAGACATACCTGACTCAAAACGACAACAATTTTTTCATACGGACTCCGAATTGGGTGATTCTTTTTTTGTTGGATTCTAGATTTAGTGCTCTTTCCAGCCCAATTGGATTCACCTTAAAATTCATCCGGAGCATTGAGATATCGACGAAACAATCAGACGCTGCAGCAGAATCTGAGTCAAACAACAAGTCCAAAGGTGTTGCATCACCTCCACTTGGGCTCATTGGCCTTGTACGACCTAGGGTTAGTTTTAGGCTGCCTTGGGATGTACTCCCACCTCCTAGGCCTCCACCCCTTGCTCCTATATAAGTAAATCCATCTAGTAGCTTTTTCCTTGGGTTTTATTTAGATTAAAGTTCGCCATAGTTGCAACTTCGCGTACTTCGTTTGTGTTCAACGACCAGACAAAGGCGTCACAGAACCCCACCTGGATTAATAAAGCTTTCATCTTATATTCGCAATATCCAGATTGCAATCTCAGTTTCTTGCTTGTTCTTCGTTTGCTCGTAGGAAACATACCCTCGTGGTCAGGTTGATCGTGCTCCGGCGTGGTCAATAACCTCTCGGAGTTGGTTTAGCGATTGCTAAGGTGCGACGTCCTCGCACATTCGCAGTCGGATCGTCAAAGTCGACTTCCACCAAAGCGAAATAAATTATCTCACCGAAAGACGGGACACCTTTGCCTCTATCAATATGGTTTAGCGAATCTCACATGCTAACACTCGGTCATCCTCACAAGCATTGCAGAATTTCTCTTGTCAACAAACCAAGTTCGGATAATCCATTGATTCTGCAAGCCAAACAAACAACTATCGTTTTCTTCACAACTCTCAGGTTTTGCGAAACTCCTATAAGATCGTCTGTCGATAAGGGCATATCCTCTTCCAGGGTGTGCTTGCTTCTTGGCAGGTCCTGGGGCCTGTGGGTTATGGCCCATCTCATCACTTGTAAACCTTGAACTCATCATCGCGGGCAACTGATCGTTATTCCAACATTCAACTTCCAGCTTTCTAGCATACTTAAAATCCATCCAATTTTAATGTCTTTCTTCCTTCTATTTGTACCAAACTAAGACGTGATTACTCAGACTCATCATGGAATTTCCATTGATCCATATTTCCAACATCATACCTCCTTTATATCCAATAGTAATTCATCTCTTCATCCTCGTGGGATATCCCACATACCGAGATAAAAACTTATACTTATGAAGTCCATACTCCACTTCGTGGAACATCATTATCCTTTCCAGGGTCAAGCGTCCTTACACGGGAATATTGGCCATCTCTGCATGGCACTTCTTCAACTGGGAACCGTGAAACACATCATGAACTCCTGACAGTCCTTCGGGTGACTCCAACTTGTTGGCCACTTCTCCCATACGCTCCAAAACTCGGTATGGTCCTACAAATCTCGGGGCTAACTTTCCCTTAACTCCAAATAGTTTAACTCCGCACAGGGGGGACACACGAAGACATGCTTTGTCTCCAATTTCATAGACTTCCTCCTTGCGTTTTTTGAGTCTGCATAATTCTTCTGCCTGGACTGAGCTACCTTCAGTCTATCTCGAATCAACTTAACATTCTCTTCAGACTCCTTGATCACATTTGGTCCAACCAACTGACGGTCTTCAACTTCATCCTACATCAACGGTGTCTGGCTCCTTCTCCCATACAAAGCTTCAAAAGGGGCCATCTTCAACTAGCTTGGTAATTGTTGTTGTATGAGAACTCCGCGTAAGGTAGATTATCATCCCTACTAGTTCCATAATCTAGCGCACACGCTCTCCAGAATATGATTGACTCTCTCGGTCTATCCATCTGTCTCCGGATGAAAGGTTGTACTGAACTCTAGCCTAGTACCCAAAGTGTGGTGCAGCTGATTCCAAAACTTTGAGGTAAACTGTGTTCCTCTATCTGATACGATGGTCCGCGGAACTCCATGCAGACATACGATCCTGGTCAAATATATCTTGGCCAACTTCACACTTGTATAGGTGGTTTTCACTGGGATAAAGTGAGCCACTTTGGTCAAGCGAATCAACTACTACCCAGATAGAATCATATCCCGATCGGGTTCTAGGAAATCCGGTAATGAAATCCATGCCAAGCTTATCCCACTTCTATTCGGGTATCGGCGTAGGCTGTATTAATCCAGCTGGCTTCTGATGCTCTGCTCTTTACTCTCTGGCATACATCACCTACGACTACATACTCTGCAATATCCTTCTTTGTACCAGTCCACCAGAAACGCTCCTTCAAATCCAAATACATCTTGGTGTTTCCAGGGCGAATCGGGTATGGTGAGTCATGAGCCTCCTGAAGTATTAACTTCCTGATCTTTGCATTATTGGGAACATATACACGGTCCTCGAACCATAAAGTGTCGTGCTCATACTAACGAAAACCTTTGGCCTTTCCTTTGCTCATCCTCTCTTTTACCTCAGCAATCTCTTTGTCATCCTTCTGAGCTTCACGGATCTTTCCCAACAATGTAGACTGAACTTCCATTGCTGCAATAAAACCTTTGGGAACAATCTCCAACCGAAGTTCCTTGAGATCCTCGGCTAACTCCTTTGGTAATCCTCCGCTTAGGGTATTCGTCCTTGTTTTCTTTATTGTTGGGTCTTATTTCTCCGCAAAGCTTGTATGCACAAGGTTTCTTCACATCCTTTCCATAAGGCCTCAACTTCTGGGACACAAGACGAGATCTTTGCAGAGTCAACTTAAATTCTTCCCAAGTGGTTACTCTTTGCCATCCATTGATGGTCTGGTACATCCTCTACCAGGTAGTGGCATCTCTTTCAGAGCACTCAAGAGCATGTTGGATCATATCCTTTCCGGCTATAGGGTTATTCTCCATGTGATCCTCCATGTTCGGAATCCATTGGTCCATCTCCAATTGACTCATCGGTCCAGAAAATATAAGCTCATCTCCATTCATCCTCTATTGGGTCCAAGGGTATTGGGGTGGGATAAGAGAGATAGAGAGGGATGCACACAATACAAACAAAAGTTTTGAAAAGGCAGATTTTATTGTGGCTGTCAGAAAAACAACAAACAACTGATAGCTCACAATCGTCGCATCTAACGTAAGTATATAACAGGGGTTTGGTCTTCTAAGGTCAATAAATCTTCAAAGTAACGAAATCTTCAAGTCTTGTTCATGTCTCCGGTGGCTTCTTTCTGATCATGCTTGTCCTTCTCAAGTTCTTTTGCCAAATCATCTCTGTTGACGCGAAGTCTCTCATGACATCCTTTAATATTTCTAGGATTGTATTCCAAACTTCTGGGTTTCAACCTCCTTGACATGATCCATGGTCCTACTGTCCTTCAGTTCCTGACAAATCTCCGGTATCTCGAGGTTTAGCTCCTCCTGCTTGGCTACTTTAGCTTCTGGTTCCTGAGTTCTTCACGAATTGCCTCCTTGTCAAATATGACTTCCTAAAGTCCATCTTAAAATCCTTGATGTAATACTCCAGATCCTGGCGATACACTAGCTAAGGTTAAAACTGCATCCTTTGCTGATGGGTGCTCCATCAGCTTTCTACCATCCAATACTTCCGAAGGAATGCATGCTTAACTCAACACGATAATAATGGCATAAGAGAGCGATAACATCTTGGATATCCATATTTCTACCCTAGTCATTGACATGAACTTTTATTCCATAGTTTATATCTCCTGCCTTAGGGTTTTCTTGACAAAACTTTGAGTTCTAATGCTCCATATTCAGGTCTTTCTCGGATACACCTTGATCTCGGGTATTGATAGCTTCCATAGTCTGTTAAGTTCCATAAGTGTAGCCTTCCTTGGTCATACCAAATCTGGAAATTCTTCATATTCTCCTAGTCTTCAAAGTCTTTATCCATTGTAGTTTCCATCATTATAATCCTCGGTAGAATCCTCTTCATTCCGCAGTGGTCTTAGTTGTCCGATATCTGGTCCTTCTTGGAGTGGTCTCATCAGTCGAATCTTCGAGGGGTCAAAAGGGGAAAGGGGTATGGTCTCACTAAAAGGGAATATTTGAATAAGCTCAAAAGAGAAGAGAGGTAAAAGATTCTTTTGAAAAGAAAGTTGTAGAGAAAAATCTTTCCTATGGGCTTGCCAGTTTCTAGGGTCACGTCCTACAGTCAACATGTGCTCTGATACCATCTTGTAGCGACCGGACCCGAATGGATCAAGTCTCTGTGCTTAAGTGTCATCCCTGGATCGGTATGCTGACACACACATTCCTCGAGGATTTATAATAGAGGTAAATCACATGTATAAAGTAGCATAAATACTATTACCTCAATCCAAATAGCGGAAGCAACAAGGTTGTGGATTCCCATCAACACCAACGGCAAAGTTGAGTGTAGAAATCGTAACCCTAACGTAACACTTACTCGTCGTAAGATTCCTGCAACACGATACGTTGCAGCCATAGAGGGCCAGTACATTGAATGTACTGGCAAATTCACACCATAGAGCAATGATGAATAAAGGCTATCACTACATGCATATTTGGCTGGTGGAGGCTCTATGGTTATAATGTTTTTGCGAAAAGCCAATTTTTCCCTACTGCAAAGGAATAAATTTTATTTAACTATCATGGTGGTTGTTAAACATTGAGAATAGTTGACAGCATTCTCAATCCCAATTAAGTAACATCATCAAAACCCAACAATATTAATTAAAGTAACATGATGAGATCCACATGATAATCCAAGTACTGGATACTCAAGATGTCCATAACCGAGGACACGGCTAATCATGATTAGTTTATACACTCTGCAGAGGTTTGCGCACTTTTCCCCACACGACTCGATCTCCTCCGTTGGTTTTCTCACACTACATGGTGTTTGAGAAATGGATGACCGAGACATAGTCTTTCAGAAGCGCTAGCACCTTACGATGGGTAGACCTCTACACCTACTTTCCCCTACATCTGCTAGTCTACCATTGTAAGAGTTCGCATAACTTAATCAACTATGCTAGAGCCCATAATAGCATGTGGCTACACACAGAAGTTTCTAGCATTAATAATCTTATGATCCCTTTGAGCCTGGGTGGCGGTCCAAAACAAACAGGCAATCCTGGAATACCCAAGTGCCTCAATCCACCCAGATGTGTATTAAAGTTGCCACCTTAAATAAACCATCAATTAACAATCTCACATCTGTCATGGAAATTCACTCACCCAATCCACGTCTACTAGCATAGCATCACATAATAAGCAAACGTAGAAGTAACTCCCAAGGGTTTGACAATAAAACTGGTGATAGGTACTACCTCATCTACTTCCCAAAACCCACATATTAATCAGATCCTAATCATGCAATTGTTTGAGGATTGATCTAATGCATAAAAACTAGGTAATAAAGAGGTATGATCAAAGTGTGAACTTGCCTGCAATGTTGATGAAGATGATTCACACTCAAAACTCTTGATAGTTCTACTCGTCACACTCCGGTCAATCTATCGTGAGCAAGCAATAGTAACCACACATAAGCAATCACTCAAAAGATCGGAAAGAACGAAGAGTACGATTCGGAAAACATCAAAACCAAGCAAATAACTCTTAACAGAAAACAATTTCTAACAGTACCATAATTAAGTGAATTTGGCCTTATCAGAAAGATTAGGTCAAGAGCTTCGATTTGCAAAAAGAATCAACTCAAACGGAGTTATAAAACTCAAGTTACAATCAAACGAAATTTAAATACAAATCTGTTTGAAATCAAATTTTAAACTTGCAAAAACATGTTTAAGTTGGTTCTCTGGATAGAGAGGATCATAACAAAGAAGTGGGAGTTGGTTTCGTCTAATTCCGACTATCAAGCAAAAAGTTATGGTCGTTTGAAAACTAGGGGGTAACTTGAGTTTGAAAAGTGAACGTTCGTTTTTCTGATCTAAACAGCGGATGTTCTCTAAATAAAAACAAAACGTTTCGGAGAAAAAAAAATGATCTGGATCATTGGATCTAGATCCAACGGCGAGGGAGGGGGCGGCGGTTACCGCCGCGGCGGCGGCGAAGTCCGGTGGCGCGGGATGGCGGCGGCGGCTTTGCTCCGGTCGGGGCGGTGGCTCCGGTCGTTGAGGAGGGCAATGGAGGGGTCGGGGAGGGGCGGCGCGGCGAGGCGAAGAGGATGGCGGCGTCCGTGGTGGCCCACGTTGCCGGGACGGAGTGGGGCGGTGGCGGTGAATCTCGCCGGAGCGACGGCTTCCGCAAGCGCGGCGAGAAGTGCGGCGACGCGTTGCGAAAAAGAGAGAGAGAGGGTCGGGGCTGCAGGATTTATAGGAGGAGGGGGCGATAGTGGCGTGGAGGAGGGGCCAAGGTGGCGGGGTGGCCTAGTCGGTCAAGGCGGCGTGGCGGCGTGAGGGCGGCGGACTCCCGCTGGAGCTAGGGGACGGGCGCGCGCGCGGCTAGGCTGGCTGGGCCTGGCCTGGCTCGGCTGGGCCGGTCGAGTCGGGAAAAGTTTTTTTTCAAAAATCTTTTCCACACAACAAAATTAATAACAACAAAAAAAAATAAAAATATTATATAGCCATATAATATATCGAAATTTTCAGAAAAAGATTATCTATAACATGAACATTATCCTAGCTTCAAATAAAATCTACAAAAATTCAAATGAATCAAACAATGCTACTACTCTAATAAAATCCAATAAAAATCATTTTGAAAATACCAAAATGACTTCAATTTTATTTCTCTCCATTTTTCTATTGTAGGGAATCATGTTACCCTATTTTCCATATATTTTATTTTTGGAGAAAAATAATTTGAATAAAACTCATAGAACTCCAAAAATAAATTCAAAAGAACTTTGAATTTAATTCTTTCAAACTCCCAACTCATATTTCATATGTTTTTAAGAAGTCATTTTATCTTCGCTCGTGAAAATCATTGAGTTGCATAAAGTTCCTGGGTTGGAAATATTTTCTAAATGAAATTCAAATATTTTCAACACCCCTTGTCATTTAAATAAATGGAAGAAGTCATGTCATCTTCTCTCCAGGGTTTTGTGGTGAAAAGAATTTGAATTCACGGAGATCACGAATGCAAAATGAAAGTTTGGGTAAGTCCTTTTATTCCCTCTCATTTAACTTTCAAAAAGTTTCAAATTTCACTCAATCAATCACCCAACAATCAAACAATCAATCAAATCTATCAATTTAATATAACATTCCAAAATTTAGAATTTTGGGATGTTACAACCTCTTCCTAACAAGGCTCCATACCACGTCAACCCCGAAGAAACCAAAGAAATACAAAGGCAAGTCCAACATCTCATAGGTTATGGACATGTGCGTGAAAGTTTGAGTCCTTGCGCCGTTCCGATAATTCTTGTGCCAAAACGAGACGGTAGCTTTCGCATGTGTTCTGATTGTAGACCTATCAATGCTACCACCGTTCGCTATAGGCATCCCATTCCACGCCTTGACAACATGCTAGATGAACTTAGCGGTGCCACTATTTTCTCAAAAATTGATCTTAAAAGTGGTTACTATCAAATTTGCATACAAGAGGGTGATGAATGGAAAACCGCTTTCAAAACAAAGTTTGGATTGTATGAGTGGTTAGTCATGCCTATAGGTCTATCGGAAGCACCCGCTACTTTCATGCGTCTTATGCATTATGTGTTTCGTCCTTACATTGGTGTGTTTGTTGTAGTTTACTTTGACGACATTCTTCTGTTTAGCAAATCCCTCAAAGAGAATGTGAATCATATTAGGGCCGTTTTGCAAATGCTTCGAAAAGAACGTCTCTATGCTAATATGGATAAACGCACTTTCGGTGTTGACAAGATCGTTTTCTTGGGCTTTATTGTGTCTTCCAAGGGAGTTCATGTAAATGAGTCTAAAATTGAAGCAATTAAAACTTGGCCCCAACCCACTAATTCGCAATAAGTGTGTAGTTTTCTTGGTCCAACGGGATTTTATCGTTGCTTTGTGAAAGAATTTAGCACTATTGTCGCACCGTTACATTCTTTGAGTAATAAAAATGCACCTTTTGTTTGGGGACCGTCTCAATCTACCGCATTTGATGAGCTCAAATCTTTGCTTACACATGCCCCAATTCTTGCATTACCTGATTTCACCAAAACTTTTGAGGTTCATTGTGATGCTAGCGGTCATGGAATTGGTGGAGTTTTGATGCAAGAAAAGTGAGCCATTGCATACTTTAGTGGAAAAAAATTGGTGCTCAACTTAACTATCCTATATATGACAAATAATTGTATGCTTTAGTGAGAGTATTGCATGTTTGGGAGCATTATCTTCACCCACATGAATTTGTCATACCGATCACGAGACACTTAAGTACCTAAAAGGTCAAACTAAGTTGAATAAACGGCATGCTAAATGGAGTGAATTTATTGAGTCTTTTCCTTATGTGATCAAATACATTAAAGGCAAAGACAACATTGTCGCGGATGATCTTTCCCACATATGCATGCTTGTTACTACACTTGAGTTAAATGTGATTGGCTTTGAGCATATTAAAGATCTTTATGTGAATGATCCTTCTTTTGCACTTCCTTACGCTAAATGTCTTACTCATACTTGTTGGGAGCACTTTTATCTCAAAGATGGCTACCTTATGCATGCTAACAAGCTTTGCATACCCGAGTCTTCTCTTTGTTTGTTGCTTTTGCAAGAGGCTCACGGAGGTGGACTCATGGGACATTTTGGATGTGACAAGACATTCGCCACACTCTCCTTCAAGTACTTTTGGCCAAAGATGTTCCGCAACGTGGCACGCTTCACCACCAAATGCTCTACATGTTGCAAGGCTAAGTCAAAAGCTCAATCTCATGGTTTACATATGCTACTTCCAATTCCGTATCAACCATGGGCGGATATTAGTATGGATTCCGTGCTTGGTTTGCCTAGAACTAGAAATGGAAAGTATTCCGTCTTTGTTGTTGTGGACCGATTCTCAAAAATGGCACATTTCATACCATGCAACAAGATATATGATGCTTCACATGTTGCTAATCTTTTTTGCAGGGAAATCTTGAGGTTGCATGGAGTGCCAAGGACCATAGTATCGGACCGAAATTCTTAAGCTACTTTTGGAAGACCATTTGCGCCAAGATCGGCATCAAGCTTCTATTCTCCACAGCATACCACCCACAAACCGATGGCCAAACCGAAGTCACCAACCGGGCGCTCTCCACTCTTCTACGTGTGTTGATCAAGAAGAACATCAAGGAGTGGGAGGATTGCTTACCCATCGCTGAGTACGCCTACAATCGAGCTCGACACACTACTAACAGCAAGTCCCCCTTTAAGGTTGTCTATGGCTTCAACCCATTGTCCCCATTGGAAGTCCTACCCCTTCTGGTCCAAGAACAGGCAAACATGGATGCAAGAGCAAGGGCAAGCTTTCTCACGAAGATGCATAAAATACAAGGGCAATGATCGAGCGTCAAGTCCATCGCATCGCCACCAAGCTCAACATCAACAAGACACCAATGGTGTTTCAACCGAGAGATCTCGTATGGCTTCACCTTCGCAAGGACCGTTTCCCCAACAAGCGCAAGTCAAAGCTACTACCTCGAGCCAACGGACCCTTCAAGGTGCTACCACGCTACAATGACAACGCTTACAAGATTGACATACCACACGACAAGTACAACATAAGTGACATCTTCAACGTCAAAGACTTGGCAAAGTACCATGGTGATGAAGATCATGATCCGTGGACGGATCTCCCCCAAGGGGGAGATGATGTGGAGCATCCTTCCATCATCCCCATGGACTCTACACTGATACGTCCCAACGTATCTATAATTTTTGATTGCTCCATGCTACTTTATCTACCGTTTTAGGCAATATTGGGCTTTATTATCCACTTTTATATTATTATTGGGACTAACCTATTAACCGGAGGCCCAGCCCAGATTTGCTGTTTTATGCCTATTTCAGTGTTTCGAGGAAAAGGAATATCAAACGGAGTCAAAACGGAACGAAATCAACTGGAGAAGTTATTTTTGGAAGGAAACCCACCTGATGGACATGGACTCCACGTCAGAAGATACGGGAGGTGCTCATGAGGGTGGGGGGCGCGCCCACCCCCCCAGGGCGCGCCCCCTACCTCGTGGGGCCCCCGTAGCTCCACCGACGTACCCCCTGCACCCATATATACTCTTATACCCTAAAACTTCCAGAACAGAAGATAGATCGGGAGTTCCGCCACCGCAAGCCTCTGTAGCCACCAAAAACCAATCGGGACCCTGTTCCGGCACCATGCCGGAGGGGCATCCCATCACCGGAGGCCATCTTCATCATCCCGGCGCTATCCATGACGAGGAGGGAGTAGTTCACCCTCGGGGCTGAGGGTATGTACGAGTAGCTATGTGTTTGATCTCTCTCTCTCGTGTTCCCTCTCGTGTTCCTCTATGGCACGATCTTCATGTATCCCAAGCTTTGCTATTGTAGTTGGATCTTATGATGTTTCTCCCCCTCTACTCTCTTGTGCTGAATTGAGTTTCCCCTTTGAAGTTATCTTATCGGATTGAGTCTTTTATGAACACTTGATGTATGTTTTGCGTGGGATAACCGTGGTCACAATGGGTTATTCTATTGATCCACTTGATGTATGTTTTGGTGATCAACTTGCGGGTTTCGTGACACTTGGGAACCTATGCATAGGGGTTGGCACACGTTCTTGACTCTCCGGTAGAAACTTTGGGGCACTCTTTGAAGTACTTTTATGTTGGTTGGATGAATCTAAGATTGTGTGATGCATATCATATAATCATGCCCACGGATACTTGAGGTGACAATGGAGTATCTAGGTGACATTAGGGTTTTGGTTGATTTGTGTCTTAAGGTGTTATTCTAGTACGAACTCTTTTATAGATTGATCCGAAAGAATAGCTTTGTGGTGGTTTCGTACCCAACCATAATCTCTACGTTTGTTCTCCGCTATTAGTGTCTTTGGAGTGACTCTTTGTTGCATGTTGAGGGCTTGTCATATGTTCTATCTATGTTATTATTGTTGAGAGAACTTGCACTAGTGAAAGTATGAACCCTAGGCCTTGTTTCCTATCATTGCAATACCGTTTACGCTCACTTTTACCATTAGTTACCTTGCTGTTTTTATTATTTCAGATTACAAAAACCTATATCTACTATCTATTTTGCACTTGCATCACCATCTCTTCGCCGAACTAGTGCACCTATACAATTTACCATTGTATTGGGTGTGTTGGGGACACAAGAGACTTTTTGTTATTTGGTTGCAGGGTTGCTTGAGAGAGACCATCTTCATCCTACGCCTCCTACGGATTGATAAACCTTAGGTCATCCACTTGAGGGAAATTTGCTACTGTCCTACAAACCTGTGCACTTGCAGGCCCAACAACGTCTACAAGAAGAAGGTTGTGTAGTAGACATCAAGCTCTTTTCTGGCGCCATTGCCGGGGAGGTGAGTGCTTGAAGGTATATCTTTAGATCTTGCAATTGAATCTTTTTGTTTCTTGTTTTAGCACTAGTCTAGTTTATAAAAGAAAATTACAAAAAAAATGGAGTTGAGTTTGTCTCATATGCTTCACCTTTTTAATATCTTTCGTGAGTATGATGGAAAGGATAATTGTGCTCAAGTGCTAGAAGAAGAAATCTATAGAATGTTTTTATATGATGAGCATGATTGCAATGTTGTTAGTACGAATTCTTTGAATATCCATGATGCTAATGATATGCAAAGCCACAAGCTTGGGGAAGCTATGTTTGATGGAGATGATATTTTTTGTCCCCCAAGCTTTGATGAGCAAATTTACTATGATGAAAGCATGCCTCCTATTTATGATGATTATTGTGATGATACGTATGCTATAAAGAAGAAATTTGTTTATGTGGAGAGTAGTGAATTTTCCATGCTAGTAGATCATGAAAAGAATGCTTTAGGTGCTGGTTATATTGTTGAATTCATTCATGATGCTACTGAAAATTATTATGAGAGAGGAACATATGCTTGTAGGAATTGCAATAATGTCAAGTTTCCTCTCTATGTGTTTAAATTCTTGAAGTTATGCTTGTTGTGACATCCTATGCAAGATGATTATTGTTCCCATAAGTTGTTTGCTCACAAAATCCCTATGCATAGGAAGTGGGTTAGGCTTAAATGTGCTAGTCATATGCTTCATGATGCTTCCGTTATGTTTCAATTCTTATCTTTTATGTGAGCATCATTGTCATCATCATGCCTAGCTAAAAAGGCATTAAAGAAAAGCGCTTGTTGGGAGACAACCCAATAGTTATCATTACTCTTTTTGTATGTACACATGATTATGCTACTGTAGTAATCATGTTTTATAGCTTTTGTTTCAATAAAGTTCCAAGTAGAACCTTTGGGAAGACTTGGGTGAAGTTTACATGATCTTGCTGTGAAAAACAGAAACTTTAGCGCTCACGAGATTAGCTGCCATTTTTTACTGGGGAGTGCTTTTAGGTTGATTCTTTTTGCAGATGATTAATAGACAAATTTCTCAGGTCCAGAAATTTATTTCATAATTTTTGGGGTTCCAGAAGTATACGTTTTATACAGATTACTACAGACTGTTCTGTTTTTGACAGATTCTGTTTTCTATGTGGTGTTTGTTTATTTTGATGCATCTATAGCTAGTATTAAGTGTTATGAACCATAGAGAAGTTATAATAAAGTAGATATTGCACCAATATGAATTTAGAATGAGTTCATTACAGTACCTAAGTGGTGGTTTTATTTTCTTATACTAACGGAGCTTACGAGTTTTGTTTTGAGTTTTGTGTGGTTGAAGTTTTCAAGTTTTGGGTAAAGATTTGATGGACTATGGAATAAGGAGTGGCAAGAGCCTAAGCTTGGGGATGCCCAAGGCACCCCAAGGTAATATTCAAGGACAACCAAGAGCCTAAGCTTGGGGATGCCCCGGAAGGCATCCCCTCTTTCGTCTTCGTTCATCGGTAACTTTACTTGGAGCTATATTTTTATTCACCACATGATATGTGTTTTGCTTGGAGCGTCAATTTATTTTGTTAGTTTTTGCTTGCTGTTAGTTAGAATAATGTTTTGCCTCTTTATTTTTCAATAAAAAAGTCAAGGATAGCCTTTGCCATGCTTATTTTGCTAGTTTGCATGTTGCTGTTTGAAAACAGAAAGTTTACCGCTGTTGCAAAAATTCCCTAGAAAAGTCAGAGCATGGTCTAACGTTGAATATTTTTGCATATTGAGATCTGACAAATTTATTACAGTGGGAATTTTAGTTCATAATTTTTGGAGTCAAGGAAGTATGGATACTCTTGCATTCTTTACATACTATACTGTTTTGACAGATTGCTGTTATGTTTGCGTTGTTTGCATATGTTTGCTTGTTTAATGATTCTATTTGATGATAGGAGTATTAAATATGCAGAGGCATTTAGTATTCAATGTTGAATAATAATTTTAGTGATTTGTTACAGTAGAAAATGACAAGGTTTTGCATTGGTTTATACTAACCTATCTCACGAGTTCTTGTTGAGTTTATTGTGAATGAAGCTTTTGATAAAAAGAGAAACCATGATATGAGAGGAATTAAGGAGACACGAAAGTTAAAGCTTGGGTATGCCCAAGGCACCCCAAGATAATATTTCAAGAAGTCTCAAGCATCTAAGCTTGGGGATGCCCCGGTAGGCATCCCACCTTTCTTCTTCAACAACTATCGGTTAGTATCGGTTGAGCCTAAGTTTTTGCTTCTTCACATGAGTTGTGCTATCCTTGCAATGTAGTTTTCTTTAGCTTTGCCTGCTGTTTGAATGAAGTATCAAGATCTGAAATCCTTTAATGAGAGAGAGCCATACATGAATTGGAATTTGCTAGAATACTCTTTGTGCTTCACTTATATCTTTTGAGCTTCATAGTTTTGCTCTAGTGCTTCACTTATATCTTTTGAGCGTGATAATTTTTGCTCTAGTCCTTCACTTATATATTTTAGAGCATGGTGGTGGATTTTTTTTAAAGAAACTATTGATCTCTCATGCTTCACTTAGATTATTTTTAGAGTCATTAATAGCATGGTAATTTTCTTAATGTTAATATACTTGGTATTCAAGATATGTGAAACTTTCTTATGAGTGTGTTGAATACTAAGATAAGTTTGATGCTTGATAATTGTTTTGAGATATGGAGGTGATAATATCAAAGTCGTGCTAGTTGGGTAATTGTGAATTTGAGAAATGCTTGTGTTGAAGTTAGCAAGTCCCGTAGCATGCACGTATGGTTAAAGTTGTGTAACAAATTTGAAGCATGAAGTGTACCTGGCTTGTGCATCCTTATGAGTGGCGGTCGGGGACGAGCGATGGTCTTTTCCTACCAATCTATCCCCCTAGGAGCATGCGTGTAGTACTTGATTTTTGATGGCTTCTAAATCTTTGCAATAAGTATATGATTTCTTTATTACTAATGTGAGTCCATGGATTATACGCACTCTTACCCTTCCATCATTGCTAGCCTCTACGGTACCGTGCATTGCCCTTTCTCACCTTGAGAGTTGGTGCAAACTTCACCGGTGCATCCAAACCCCGTGATACGATACTCTCTATCACACATAAACCTCCTTATATCTTCCTCAAAACAGCCACCATACCTACCTATCATGGCATTTCCATAGCCATTCCGAGATATATTGCCATGCAACTTCCATCATCATATTCATGACATACATTACTTTTATCATATTGCCATTGCATGATCATGTAGTTGACATCGTATTTGTGGCAAAGCCACCATGCATTATTTCATACATGTCACTCTTGATTCATTGCACCATCCCGGTACACCGCCGGAGGCATTCATATAGTCATATCTTGTTCTAGTTTCGAGTTGTAATTTATATGTTGTAATGAAAGTGTGATGACCATCATTATTAGAGCATTGCCCAAAAAAAAGAGAGAAAGGCCAAAAAAAAGAAAGGCCCAAAAAAGGAAAGGCCAAAAGAAAAAAAAAGGCCCAAAAAAAAGGGCAATGCTACTATCTCTTTTCCACACTTGTGCTTCAAAGTAGCACCTTGTTCTTCATGTAGTGAGTCTCATATATTGTGCTTCAAAATAGCACCTTGTTCTTCATGTAGTGAGCCTCATAAGTTGTCCTTTTATACTAGTGGGAATTTTTCATTATAGAACTTGGCTTGTATATTCCTACGATGGGCTTCCTCAAATGCCCTAGGTCTTTGTGAGCAAGCAAGTTGGATGCACACCCACTAGTTTTGTTTAGTTGAGCATTCATAGCTCTAGTGCATCCGTTGCATGGCAATCCCTACTCCTCATGTTGACATCAATTGATGGGCATCTCCATAGCCCGTTGATTAGCCTCGTCAATGTGAGACTTTCTCCTTTTTTGTCTTCTCCACACAATCCCCATCATCATATTCTATTCCACCCATAGTGCTATATCCACGGCTCACGCTCATGTATTGCGTGAAGGTTGAAAAAGTTTGAGATTATTTAAGTATGAAACAATTTCTTGGCTTGTCATCGGGGGTATAGAAGTTGGTAACATCTTTGTGTGACGAAAATGAAGCATAGCCTAACTATATGATTTTGTAGGGATGAACTTTCTTTAGCCATGTTATTTTCAGAAGACATGATTGCTTTGATTAGTATGCTTGAAGTATTATTATTTTTGTGTCAATATGAACTTTTGTCTTGAATCTTTCGGATCTGAATATTCATATCACAATTAAGGAGATTTACATTGAAATTACGCCAAAGTAGCACTCCGCATCAAAAATTCTTTTTTATCATTTACCTACTCGAGGACGAGCAGGAATTAAGCTTGGGGATGCTTGATACGTCTCCAACGTATCTATAATTTTTGATTGCTCCATGCTACTTTATCTACTGTTTTAGGCAATATTGGGCTTTATTATCCACTTTTATATTATTTTTGGGACTAACCTATTAACCGGAGGCCCAACCCAGATTTGCTGTTTTATGCCTATTTCAGTGTTTCAAGGAAAATGAATATCAGACGGAGTCAAAACGGAACAAAATCAACTGGAGAAGTTATTTTTGGAAGGAAACCCACCTGATGGACTTGGACTCCACGTCAAAAGATACGGGAGGTGTGCACTAGGGTGGGGGCGCGCCCACCCCCCTGGACACGCCCCCTACCTCGTGGGGCCCCCGTAGCTCCACCGACGTACCCCCTGTACCCATATATACTCTTATACCCTAAAACTTCCAGAACAGAAGATAGATCGGGAGTTCCGCCGCCGCAAGCCTCTGTAGCCACCAGAAACCAATCGGGACCCTGTTCCGGCACCCTGCCGGAGGGGGATCGCATCACCGGAGGCCATCTTCATCATCCCGGCACTATCCATGACGAGGAGGGAGTAATTCACCCTCGGGGCTGAGGGTATGTACCAGTAGCTATGTGTTTGATCTCTCTCTCTCTCTCGTGTTCTCTCTCGTGTTCCTCTATGGCACGATCTTGATGTATCCTGAGCTTTGCTATTGTAGTTGGATCTTATGATGTTTCTCCCCCTCTACTCTCTTGTGATGAATTGAGTTTCCCCTTTGAAGTTATCTTATCGGATTGAGTCTTTTATGAACACTTGATGTATGTCTTGCGTGGGATAACCGTGGTGACAATGGGTTATTCTATTGATCCACTTGATGTATGTTTTGGTGATCAACTTGCGGGTTTCGTGACACTTGGGAACCTATGCATAGGGGTTGGCACACGTTCTTGACTCTTCGGTAGAAACTTTGGGGCAATCTTTGAAGTACTTTTATGTTGATTGGATGAATCTGAGATTATGTGATGCATATCATATAATCATGCCCACGGATACTTGAGGTGACAATGGAGTATCTAGGTGACATTAGGGTTTTGGTTGATTTGTATCTTAAGGTGTTATTCTAGTACAAACTCTTTTATAGATCGATCCGAAAGAATAGCTTTGTGGTGGTTTCATACCCGACCATAATCTCTACGTTTGTTCTCCGCTATTAGTGTCTTTGGAGTGACTCTTTGTTGCATGTTGAGGGCTTGTCATATGTTCTATCTATGTTATTATTGTTGAGAGAACTTACACTAGTGAAAGTATGAACCCTAGGCCTTGTTTCCTATCATTGCAATACCGTTTACGCTCACTTTTACCATTAGTTACCTTGTTGTTTTTATTATTTCAGATTACAAAAACCTATATCTACTATCTATTTTGCACTTGTATCACCATCTCTTTGCCGAACTAGTGCACCTATACAATTTACCATTGTATTGGGTGTGTTGGGGACACAAGAGACTTTTTGTTATTTGGTTGCAGGGTTGCTTGAGAGAGACCATCTTCATCCTACGCCTCCTACGGATTGATAAACCTTAGGTCATCCACTTGAGAGAAATTTGCTACTATCCTACAAACCTGTGCACTTGCAGGCCCAACAACGTCTGCAAGAAGAAGGTTGTGTAGTAGACATCATACACCAACACATCAAGCCCCACGTGGACCCATGATAAGAGCTAGAGCATGTGCAATGGAAACCAAGGTGAACTCCTTCCTAGTTGACATGCATATGGATACAAGTGGAACTTGGTTTCTACCTCACCAAAATACCCTATGCATCATTAGGTACAAAGAGGAAACCTTCCAAGCAGCAGAGGAACACCACCAAGTCCAAGGAGAAGTGACCCAAGTCACCAAGGATGAAGAACAAGCCGAACAACAGCTGGACAGGAAGTCCCAGGCGACCCCGTGCGCACGGCCCCCCGAGACCCCGTGCCCACAGACTACATAGGGAGCTACGGTTGTAGCACCCCATGTGCATGGGCGTGTACCGTGCGCATAGGACCCCCGTTGAGA
Organism: Triticum dicoccoides; assembly: GCF_002162155.2. NCBI lineage: Eukaryota > Viridiplantae > Streptophyta > Magnoliopsida > Poales > Poaceae > Triticum > Triticum dicoccoides. Next base: position 288,590,132 of record NC_041381.1, on the reverse strand, counting down.
TTGCCCCTTCGCTCTCCTCTCCATCTCCTTCGACCCCAAAGCTATATAAGTCGTACCTAGGACCATGTTTAGGGTTAGCAAAGAGATAGATGATAATTTGAGAGCTTTGCTCCTTCTACCACCTCCATTGAAGATCGGGGCCTCTTTGGAGGAGATCCACTTGTGGATATCAAGACCTCCATCTTGGAGGATACTACCATCATCAAGACCTCATCTCCTAGGAGCGGAAAGAACTTATCCATTGTATCTTTCCTTTGGTTGTGTTTGTGAACTTGTGGATCGTGTGTTGCTATTCTAGCAGATGTGTAATTGGGTATTGTTGGAGTGATTTCCTCTTTGTGTTTCTTGGTGTTCATCCTTTCCCCCTCCAAGTGTGAAAAAATCCATCTTAGGGTTCTACCCTACAACACTTAAGGTGGCAGAGCAAGATATTAAGAAAGGCACAGATCAAGTGTTGATGGTGTAGAACTCGAGGAAGTTCAAGAAGAGTTCGTCCAAGAAGAAGGCTAAGGTAAAGGGCACGGAGATGGTAACCTCTGCCGTTGTGCCGAAGTCTGTCGGTGGGAAACGACACCTATGGGATCACTGGAATCCCTACTACGGTTGCGGGGCGCGGGGAACGTGAGAAGAGCAGGACTAGCAGACAGCACAAAGGGGATTTACCCAGGTTCGGGCCGCAAAGATGCGTAAAACCCGATGATCCTGCTTTGGTGGATGTATTTAGTGTTCTTGAGCTCTTGAACTAGCTCTGGGTGCTGCTAAGGTTCGAAAGAGCCGAATCCTTCTCCAGTGCGCCATGGGCCTCCTTTTATAGGCGAAAGGGGCTGCCAATGTGGCACACAGGAGGTGGAAAGTGTCACAGTGCTGTGAGCTTATCGCTGGTATTACAGGACAAAGTGCATTTAATGCATGGCTTAGGTGTCCCTCACTTTATCGAGGACGGGAGCGAGGCCCGTCCCATCCGCCGCCGCTCCTCCTTGCTTCGACACGCGCCCTGGCCAGCGATGCATGCGGTGCCATGTAGGCAGGCAAGCAGCTGAGGTGGCACGGTGGTGGAGCCTCCACGAAGATCTGCATGCCGCCACGCAGGTGCGTGCTGAGTTAGCCTGGAAGCTGCATGTTGCCACGCAGGTGCCTGCCCAGCTGGTTGGGCTGGCAGCTGCATGCGAACGGCGGCGGGGAGTTGGCTGGTGCGGGCCTGGCAGTGGCCCCGTGGTTGCCTCTAGCGTGGATCTTGTCGGGTGGCCCGGCAAGGGTCTTGCCGTGGCACGCTGGTGTCCCCGGCAAGGATCTTGGTGAGGATTGTTGCCTTCCTATCCTGATTTGATCTTGACTATTCTTTGTCTTCGCAGAGATCTGCATGCCACCACGGAGGTGCCTCCCGAGCTGTGCCCCAATGCGTTTGTCTAGCGTTGGTGGGCTCAAAGGTGGCTCGCTCAGCTGGTGGGGTCGAGCTCCCCCGGCAAGGGTCTTGCCGGCGCTGCTGAGGCTGCCCTGGCAAGGGTCCTTGCCGGGGAAACCTGCTTCGTCCATCCAATCTTTGTGGCCTTGGTCCTTGTCGTTGCTTTGTTTGTCTTGTGCCTTCGGCTTCTCTCTGGCTTCCCTTTCCTGCCCTGTTATGCGTGGCCGCGGCGGGTGGCTCGTACTGCCCGTGCACAAGTAAAGGGGTCAAAAGGAGAGCCCCTACTTTTGTACACCGACAGGAGCCCCGGGGCCTGGGCCATACATAGACGCAGCACATTGTTGGGCCAGGCCCAAAACGGTGCACGGGCAGTTGGGGCGGATTTTTATGGCGATAACTGCTTCGTCCGCTGCGCTTCCCCACGACCCGCATTGAATGCGCGACATGGGGGTCGTGCGCGCGCATGACGGAGGCATGCTGGCGTCATCTCGTCATGGACAGTAAAGAGCCGGCTTGCGTGTCTCTTTGAGACCGTAGGGCCGCTGCTATTTACTGCCCTCGCTTGGGAACCGTCGTTCCACGGATCCCACAGTGCCTATCCCTTGCGCCACGTTTGCTGCATGCGTGATGCAGGGTGAATGACAGGCGCGCGACATGTGGGAAGTCCTGCGCGTGCGTGGGTTGATTCCCATGCGTGGGTTGATTCCCATGCACCTTCAATGGAGCGGGGATGGATTAGCCGAGACGGGGCGGCCGAGCCTCGCCCCCGCCCCTTTATAAAGAGGGGAGCGGGAGGAACGGTACCTCTCAACCCTCCTCCATCTGCCTCTCCCCATTCCTGCTTCCCCCTTTCTTCTGCCATGGCGAGGGGGGCATGGCGACGCTTCATTGGTAGCGGCAAGGGTCTCGGCTCGACAATGCATCGCTCCTCCCCCAGAGCTCGTGGCGGTGGAGCCTCCTGTTAGCGGGAGGGGAAGGGGCCGAGGTCGAGGCCGCCGTGGCGCTCGAGGGAGAGGAGGACGGGGCGGCAGATCGGCTTCACCTCTGCCAGTGCCCCCCTCCGGTGGAGGGCCACGTCGGGGACAACCCTCGCGAGTTCTTCATCAGCCTGCGCCAGCCGCCGCACCGTCGTCTTCGCCTCCTGACTCCGTTTGCGTAGGAGATGGAGCTGGATCCACCGCAGGCGTTGCGACTACATATGAGGGGTTGTGGGAACAGCAGCACATGGGCCGATGTCGAGTTCCCCGCCCCTCACGTCATGTACCTCTACCAAGGGTGGAAGACTTTCGCCCGCGTCCATAGCTTGACGGAGGGGCTCACTCTCCATTTCAAATTAATGGAGGGTGGCCTCCTCTCCGTCAATATCTTCGGGCACTTCGGGACTCGCGTGAGGTGCTGCGTGGAGAGCTCCTCCGACAATGAAGATTCCTCCTCGAGCAAGGGTGACGAGGAGGACAGCGGCAGCGACGACGAGGGTAGTGGGCGGCAGGATGACGGGTCCGACTAGGTGTCGGGCACCGCTCCGGGTGGCACCGGCGACCCCATCATCCGTGTCGCCGGCTCCTTGAACTTCTCGGGGTCGCCTCCTTGGGCGACTGGTGTAGGGAGGCTGCAGAAGAGGAAGAGGGCGGGCGGCAAGGCCGTCAAGTCAGAGTACGCAGGCACCGACGCCTTCGTCGCGTATTGACGTCATGCTGCCTCGTCTTCGAGCTCTTCCTCCGGCGCCGCCATCACCATCCAGCCCTCGGATGGCCACCGAGATGTTCTCTTGGTGTCTTCTGCCACTTGTAGCTCGCCTAGGCGCCCCTTTTGCCCTTCTGCTTTGTTGTTCCATTTCCTAAGGAGAGGGACAAGAAAGGGATTACGGGCACCTTATCTCTTTTTAGTCTTGTAAGCCTTCGGGCCTTTGTTAACTTTATAACTTGTAATCCCCTTGCTCATGTTTTTCATTTCATATGAACTGTACCTGTATGGGAAGTTTTTTAATGAAAAAGGGATGTTTGCCGGGTATTTCTTTTGTAGGCGGAACCCACGACAAGGAGTGAATCCTCGTTATCTTTAAGATAAACGTTTTTTCGCTCAGCAACAGGCCTTGCCGTCCCCCCACTTCGCTCGTCCTTTCTCACGCCCTTGGCGGAGGCAGGGATGAGGTGGGCTTAGGCTCCTCATTTCATTTCCTTGCTGTCGCGACTACGACCAAACTCGGCCCCAGGAGATGAGTTCTAGGGTACGGAATGAGGGGAGCACGGTAGCCTAAGGATAAAATGAGGTTTCACATACCTCAGTCCATAACGAAACGCATGATAGAGGATAGAAGACTTATCTGGATCTGCAGCCCCCGGCAACCTTGGCTTGCCGCGGATGGACCCTTGCTCTTGTAGCCCCCGACAACTTTGGCTTGTCGGGGCCCGGGCGCCGGTCCGTTCCCTTTCTTCCAAAGTAGTTCGACAAGAATACTCATGTGTCCTGCGAACCAAAGAAGACAGAGAAGAACAAAGAGACGCGCACTCGACCTCTAAGCTAGGGGTTAGCCGCTGCCAAGCACTATCAACCCTAACCGAGGAAGAGACTCGCCTAGCATGCATGCTATAACTTAGGGTGCCGTCGCTTCGTTTATCTATGCTCTGGGTCTACGCCTGGCTTTGTACAAAGGGTTACATGCCTTGCCGGCAAGGCTTGTACAAAAGGGTGGCTTGCAGGGAGCCCGGCAGCCGCGACTTATGGGTAAAACTTAAGGAGATGCTCGATGTTCCAGGAGTTTCTCACTGGAACGGCATCTTCGGTCTCCAGCCGGACTGCGCCGGGCCTGGTGACTCGTGTTACCCGATAAGGGCCTTCCCAATTTGGCGTCAACTTGTTGGAATTCTTGGCCGACTGAACATGCCGAAGAACAAGGTCGCCTTCCTCAAAGCTCCGGGCACGAACCTTGCGGCTATGGTAACGGCGCAAGGCTTGCTGGTAGCATGCTGCCCTCACAGCCGCCCGGAGACGATCTTCCTCAAGGAGCGTCACGTCATCTTGCCGCAATCGCTCTTGCTCAAGCTCATCATAAGCGAGCACTCGAGGTGACCCGTATTTGAGTTCTGTGGGGAGAACTGCTTCTGCCCCATAAACCAGGGCAAAGGGTGTCTGGCCAGTGGCTCGATTTGGCGTCGTTCTGATCGACCAAAGAATCGCCGGCAACTCATCAATCCAGCGCCTTCCACTCTTGCGCAGCCTGTCAAATGTCTTCATTCTTAAGCCTCACAGGACTTCAGCATTTGCTCTCTCTGCTTGGCCGTTGCTCCATGGATGTGCCATAGAAGCAAAACAGACCCTGTTGCCGAGATCCTCAATGTATTGCATGAAGGCGTGGCTTGTGAACTGTGTGCCGTTGTCGGTGATGATCTTGTTGGGCACCCCAAAACGACACACTAGTCCCTTTAAGAACTTGATGGCTGAATGCGCTGTCACCTTCCTCACTGCTTCCACCTCTGACCACTTTGTGAACTTGTCGATTGCGACGTACAAGTACTCAAAGCCCCCGACAGCACGGGGGAAAGGGCCCAATATGTCGAGCCCCCAGACCGAGAAGGGCCAGGAGAGAGGGATAGTTTGAAGGGCTTGAGCTGGTTGATGGAGCTTCTTCAAATGGAACTGGCACGCTTCACACTTGGTTACTAGTGCCGTCGCATCCTGGAGGGCGGTGGGCCAAAAGAAACCTTGCCGGAAAGCCTTGCCGGCAAGGGCCCTCGACCCTATGTGGGAGCCACATATGCCTCCATGTATCTCTGCCAACAGCTTTAGTCCTTCCTCCCGGGAGATGCACTTCAATTTCACCCCATTCGGTCTTTTTCTGTACAATACATTATCAAAAAATTGGTACATAGCAGACCGGCGGGCTACTCTTTCTGCCTCTTCCTGCTCCTCAGGAAGCTCTCCTTTTCGAAGGAATCAGACGGTGTGTTGCGCCCATGCCGGAGCCTATGGCTCGATGACAAGGACCAAAGGCATCTCTTCTACCAAGGGAGCGGCCATCTCCACGGCCATGAACTGAGGTCCTGCCAGAGTCAGTTGTCCCGCGGCAGGCTCGACATCCACGACAACATCTTCGCCGGCGGCTCCGGGGACCTCGGTGGGGAAGTACTTTCCGGAGCCTAGCTTCCTCTGCTTGTTCTGCCCGATCAACGGCTCAACGGATGGTTGAGTTAACTGAAGCACAAAAGTACCTGGTTCCATAGGTAGCTTGAGGGCAGCGCGCTTTGACAGGTAGTTGGCGATGTCGTTCTCTGTCTTAGGGACATGCTCCTCTTGTATACCGTCAAAGCGCTCCTCCAGTTTCCTCACCTCATCTACGTAAGCTTCCATCAACGGGCTTTGATAATCTTTGTTGACCTGCCTGACGACGAGTTGCGAGTCGCCCCTGACGATGAGCTTTTTAACTCTGAGGTCCGCCGCGATCCTGAGACCGGCAAGCAAACCCTCGTACTCGGCGGTGTTGTTGGTTGACATCTCCCGGGGAAAGTGCATCTGGATGACGTACTGGAGGTGCTCTCTGATGGGTGCGACAAGCAGCACACTGGCACCGTCGCCTTGCAGCGAAAAAGCCCCATCAAAGTACATGATCTAGTTGCCGCTTGTTTCCTCGCCAGGGAGAGTAGTCTCCTGTAACTCTTTGTCAGGCATCGAGGTCCATTCTGCAACAAACTCCGCCAAGACTAGGCTCTGGATCGTCGAGGTACTTTCAAACTTTAGACCAAAACTTGATAGCTCCAGGGCCCATTCCATGATCCTTCCTGTTGCATCTGGGTTATGCAGTATCTGTTGCAATGGAAGGCGGGTAACCACGGTGATCTCGTGTGCTTGGAAGTAGTGGCGCGGCTTCCTCGAGGCCATAAGGAGGCCGAAGAGCAATTTTTGCACACCTGAATACCTCGACCTAGCTCACTGCAAGAGGGAGCTGATGAAGTAAATCGGGTGCTGCACCATCTTCTTCCTTTGCGCCACTTCACCTGGCCGTGCTGGTCCTGTCGTACTGGCGCCAGTTTTGCCGGGACCGAGCCCTGCCGGGGACTCAGTCTTGCTGGGACCGAGCCCTACGGGGAGGTTTCTGGCCCGCCAACCATTGACTCTGCCGCTGTCGCTGCCTCCTCGTCGACCTCTCTCTGCGCCACTAGTGCGGCGCTAACCACCTAATTTGTTGCCGCTAGATAAAGCAGCAACGGTTCTTGTGGTTTGGGCGCAACCAGCATTGGGGTAGAGGAGAGGTATTTCTTCAAATCTTGCAGCGCTGCCTCGGCCTCTGGGGTCCACTCCACTGGCCCTGCCTTCTTTAAGATCTTGAAAAAAGGAAGGGCACGCTCCACAGACTTGGAGATGAACCGACTCGTGGCAGCAATGCAGCCAGTGAGCCGACACACGTCCTTGATCTGTTTGGGTGCCTCAATCTGCTCGATGGCCTTGATCTTATCTGGGTTTGCTTCAATCCCGCGCTGGGACACAAAGAACCCGAGAAGCTTGCCAGAAGGGACGCCGAAGACACACTTCTCAGGGTTCAATTTGAGGTTGATCTTGCGCAGGTTTGCAAATGTTTCCCCCAGATCTTGCACAAGGGTTGCTTTGTCCTTGGTTTTGACCACTATGTCATCCATATAAGCTTCCATATTTCTATGCAGTTGGGGCTCAAAACCAATTTGTACCGCTCTTGCAAAGGTTGAGCCAGCACTCTTCAACCTGAAAGGCATCCGTAAAAAGAAATACGTACCACATGGGGTGATGAATAATGTCTTCTCCTCGTCCTCTTTCGTCATGAAGATCTGGTGGTATCCCGAGTAGGCGTCGAGGAATGATAAAAGGTCACACCCAGCTGTGGAGTCAACAATATGGTCAATGCGCGGTAACAGGAAGGGATCCTTTGTACAAGCCTTATTAATGTCTGTGTAATCAATACACAGCCTCCACTTCCCATTTACCTTGCGCACTACTACCGGATTGGCCAACCACGTCGGATGGACTGGTGGAGTACTCCTCTCACCAGGGCTGCCACCTCTAGCTTTCTGATTTCCTCCGTGATGAACTCCTGCCTCTCCAGAGCTTGCTTCCTGACATTCTGCTTGACGGGTCGCGCATGAGGACAGACATCAAGGTGGTGCTCAATCACCTCCCTGGGAACATCGGGTATGTCGGAGGCTTGCCATGCAAACACATCGACATTCGCCCACAGGAAGGTGACAAGCTCGCTTTCCTATTTGCCGTCGAGGGTGGAGCTTATGGTAAAAGCTCCCCCCATGCCGTCCTCCTTGACGGGCACATTCTTGGTCTCTGGTGGTGTGGCTCTGGACTTCTTGGTCTTGCCGGCGGAGCTCTCTGGCACGTTCTCAACGGAAGCGCAACACCCCGAAGAGGTGCGCTTGCCGGAGTGGGTGCGAGGGTTCTCGCCGGTCTTCTTCCCCCCCGGGGCTCCATCGGCAGGAGCAGGTGGCTTAGCGGCAGCTGCTACAACTACTTCCCGGTAGAGTTGGTTGGCGCAGATCAATGCATCTTTCTTGTCGGAGGGGACAGTGATGATGTTCATCGGCTCGGGCATCTTCAGCATGTTGTAGGCGTAGTGTGAAGCTGCCATGAACTTGGCTAGTGCCGGGCGGCCGAGGATCCCGTTGTAAGGCAAGGGGATCTCGGCTACATCGAAAGCAATCCTTTCCGTCCTGTGGTTCAGCTCACCTCTGAAAGTCACGGGCAGCATGACCTTTCCCTTTGGCTAGCTCCTCCCCGGGTTAACCCCTTGGAACGTGCCCGTCTCCTCGAGTTCTCCTTCGGGGATCTGCAGCCTTTTGACCACAACAGGCGAGATCAAGTTCAGGCTAGCCCGGCCGTCAACCAACATCTTTGTCACCTTGAGGTTGCAGATTATTGGTGAAACCAACAATGGCAAGCACCCGACTGCAGTAGTGCGGTCAGGATGGTCCTCGCTGTCGAAGATGATGGGCGTGCTGGACCATTTCAGCGGCTTCCGTGCGTCGAACGATGGCTCCACCGTCGTGATCTCATGCACCCACTGCTTGAGTTGGCGGTGGGACGTATGCAGCGAGGCGCCACCATCGACGCACATGGCCTCTGTGGCTTTTTGAAACTAGTGGTCGCCGGACTCGTCGTCCTCGTCATGATCATCGTCTTCCTGCTTCTTGTCGCGGCCCTGGGCGGGCCTCTCCCGCTGATTATCCTTGCCGCGGAGGCTTCCTTGGCCGCCACATTTCTTGCCGGATCCCTCGGCGCCATCTGGGCCTTTCTCCTTGCCCCGCCGCTCATACTCAGCTTTCTGCTTCTCGGCGAGCAGCTCTACCTGCCGGCAGTTTTGGAGGTCATGGCCCTTGGTGTGGTGGATCTTGCAGTACTGCTTGTCGGAGCCTCTTGGCTTGTCGGCAGCCGCCAAGGCCCGGCAAGCGACACACTGGCAACCTCCTTGCCGGGGTCGCTCGCCTTGGTCTTCTTGGTGGCGCCGGTGTCGTCGGATCCCTCGACGGCAAGCACGACCTTGCCCTTGCGCTTCCTGTTACGGTGTCGGCCCTTCTTCGCTGGGTGGCGGTGTCGCCAGTGGAGTCGATTTCCACACCGGCATCTTCGCCGGGGTACTTCCTTCCCTCTTCAGCGCGAGCGCATCGATCGGCCAGGACATAAAGCGCGGCCACATTCTTGACCTTGTTCATCGCTAGCTCTTCACGCATCTTGTGGTTGCGCATGTTTTGATGGAACGCACTGATCACGGCGGCGGGATGAACATTGGGGATGTTGTACTGCACCCGGTTGAACCTTTGGATGTACTTGCGCAAGTTTTCACCTTCCTTCTGGGGGATGATGTATAAATCACTTGTCTGGCCATGAGCTTGGTGACCTCCGGTAAAGGCGCCAACAACCTCATGGCACAGATCCGCCCAAGAAGAGAAGGAATCCACCGGCAAGTGCATCAACCATGACATAACATTAGGCTTGAGTGCCAATGGGAACTAGTTGGCAAGCACCTTATCATCGCGCGCCCCAGCAACTTGCATCGTGATGGTGTAGGTGCTGAGGAACTCTGACGGGTGAGTCTTGCCGTTGTACTTCTCGCCAACGTCAGGCTTGAACGTATGGTGGGAGGGCCACTGGAACTGTTGCAGCTCACGGGTAAAAGCCGGACAACCCACCTCGTAGGGTAGGCCACCGTAGCCTCCCGGCGCTAGGCGGTCCGTAGCGGGCCCTGCCCGCCTGTCCGACTGGTGGCACGCGTCATGTCGGCGCTCGATGGTAGTTCGAGCATTGTAACATCCCAAAATTCTAAATTTTGGAACGTTATAATAAATAGATAGTTTTGATTGATTGTGTGATTGATTGACTGAAAGTAAGTGAATTCGAAACTTTTTGAAAGTTAAATGAGAGGGAATAAAAGGACTTTCCCAAACTTTCATTTTCTTTTATGATCTCCGTGAATTCAAATTATTTTCATCACAAAACCCTGGAGACAAGAGGACATGACTTCTTCCATTTTAATAAATGAAAAGGGTTTTTGAAAATATTTGAATTTCACCTGGAAATATTTCAAATTCAGAAACTTCAAGCAACTCAATGATTTTCATGAGGGAAGATAAAATGACTTCTTCAAACGTATGAAATATGAGTAGGGAGTTTAAAAGAAATCCAATTTAAAGTCCTTTTGAAATTATTTTCAATTGGGAGTTATTTGGGTTTTATTCAAATTATTTTTCTCCAAATATAAAATATATGGAAAATAGGGTAACATGATTCCCTACAATAGAAAATTGGAGATAAATAAATTTGATATCATTTTGCTATTTTTAAAATGATTTTTATTGGATTTTACTAGAGCAGAAGCACTCTTTGCTTTATTTGAATTTCTGTGTATTTTATTTGATATTAAAGAAATGTTCAGGTTATAGAAAATCTTTTTCGGAAAATTTTGATATATAATATGCCTATAGTATGTTTTTATTTTGGTGGTTTATTTCTATGTATTGTTTTCCAGAAAATGTTAAAAAAAACACTTTCCTCCGCCGCCGAACTGGGCCAGCCCAATAGGCCGCAGCGCAGCCCAGCGCGCAGCTCGTCCCCGACCCCGAGCGGAGTCCGCCGCCCGCACACCTCGCCGGTGACGCCGTGTCCGCCCCGGTCTCCTCGTGCCCCAACCCCTCCCGCACGCCACCGCCCTCCCCTGGCCTTTAAAAGGCGGGTCCCGACACCCCCCTCTCTCACTCTGCTCGCACCGCCAGATCTGCCGCCGCCATCATCGGTCGCCGCCGCCGCCTCGCATCTCGCCGCCGCACTCCGCTAGCGCCGCCGCCGCCGTTGCCACACCTCACCGAACACCGGCGCCACCCCGACGCCCGCGCCGGAGTTCGCCGCCGGCCGAATCCGCTCCGCCACCCGACCCGTCGGTTTTCCCGGTCCGGTAATAAACCACCCCGGTTTTCTTCGGTTTTTCCTTTATGGTTCGGTGTTTGTTTAAAACGCGTTTTTTATATAGTTAGTTAGGTAGCGAATGTTTTCTGTTTAGTTAGTTTCGGCGAACGTTTTCGTTCGTTAGCGTTCGGTAACGAACGTGCGTTATTTAGCTCTTCTTCTTTTTCTATTAGTTTTATTCAGGGACTTCTTTGTAGATGTTTTATTTACAATTTAACCCCTAGACTTCAAACGATCACTACTTTGCAACCGTTTATCCAAATCTAACGAAACCAATGCCCACTTCTTCGTTATGATCCCCACTATCCAGTAATCCAACTCCAACATGGTTTTGGAAGTTTAAAATTTGAATTAGACCAGATTTGTATTCAAACTTCGTTTGATCATAACTTGAGTTTTATAACTCCGATTTAGTTGATTCTTTTTGCAAATCGAAGCTCTTGACCTAAACTTTCTGATAAGTCCAAATCCATCTAATTTTGGTACTGTTATAAATTGTTTTGCAAGAGTCATTTGCTTGTTTTCGAAGCTTTCCGAGATCTTTTCTTCGATTCTTTTGCATGATTGCTTATGTGTGGTTACAATTGCTTGCTTATGATAGATTCACCGGAGTGTGATGAGTAGAACTATCAAGATTTTTGAGTGCGAATCATCTTCATCAACATTGTAGGCAAGTTCACACTTTGATCATATTTCCTTTCATACCCAGTTTTATTGCATTATATCAACCCTCAAACAATTGCATGATTAGGATCTGATTAATATGTGGGTTTTGGGAAGTAGATGAGGTAGTACCTATCACCAGCTTTATTATCAATCCCTTGGGAGTTACTTCTACGTTTGCTTATTATGCCATGCTATGCTACTAGACGTGGATTGGGTGAGTGAATTTCCATGACAGATGTGAGATTGTTAATTAATGGTTTATTTAAGGTGGCAACTTTAATACACACCTGGGTGGATTGAGGCACTTGGGTATTCTAGGATTGCCTGTTTGTTTTGGACCGCCACCCAGGCTCAAAGGGATCATAAGATTATTCATGCTAGAACTTCCGTGTGCAGCCACATGCTATTATGGGATCTAGCATAGTTGATTAAGCCGTGCGAACTCTTACAGTGGTAGACTAGCAGATGTAGGGGAAAGTAGGTGTACATGTCTACCCATCGTAAGGTGCTAGCGCTTCTGAAAGACTATGTCTCGGTCATCCGTTTCTCAAACACCATGTAGTGCGAGAAAACCAACGGAGGAGATCGAGTCGTGTGGGGAAAAGTGCGCAAACCTCTGCAGAGTGTATAAACTAATCATGATTAGCCGTGTCCCCGGTTATGGACGTTTTGAGTATCTAGTACTTGGATTATCATGTGAATATCATCATGTTACTTCAATTGAACTTGTTGGGTTTTAATGATGATGTTACTTAATTGGGATTGAGAATGCTGTCAACCATGCTCAACGTTCAACAACCACCATGATAGTTAAATAAAATGTATTCCTTTGTAGTAGGGAAAAATTGGCTTTTCGCAAAAACATTATAACCATAGAGACTCCACCAGCCAAATATGCATGTAGTGATAGCCTTTATTCATCATTGCTCTATGGTGTGATTTTGCCAGTACATTCAATGTACTGACCCTCTGTGGCTGCAATGTCTCTTGTTGCAGGAATCTTACGACGAGTAAGTGTTATGTTAGGGTTATGATTTCTATACTCAACTTTGTCGTTGGTATTGATGGGAATGCACAACCTTGTTGCTTCCGCTATTTGGATTGAGGTAATATTATTTACGCTACTTTATACATGTGATTTACCTCTGTTATAAATCCTCGAGTACTGTGTGTGTCAGCATACCGATCCACGGATGACACTTAAGCATAGAGACTTGATCCATTCGGGTCAGGTCGCTACAAGATGGTATCAGAGCACATGTTGACTGTAGGACGTGACCCTAGAAACTGACAAGCCCATAGGAAAGTTTTTTTTCTCTACAACTTTCTTTTCAAAAGAATCTTTTACCTCTCTTCTCTTCTGAGCTTATTCAAATATTCCCTTTTAGCTAGACTACCCCTTTTCCCCTTTTTGACCACATGAAGATTCGGATGATAAGACCACTCCAAGGAGTACAAGATATCGGACAACTAAGACCACTTTGGAATAAAGAGGATTTTACCGTGCATTACAATGATGGAAACTACAATGGTTGAAGACTCCGAAGACTAGGAGAATTTGAAGGCTTGAAGAATTTCCAGATTTGTATGACCTAGGAAGGCATCCCTTATGGAACTTGGCAGACTAAGGAAGCTGTCAATACCCGAGATCAAGGTGTATCAGAGAAAGACCAGAACATGGAGCATTAGAACTTGAAGTTTTCGTCAAGGAAAACCCTAAGACAGGAGATATCAATTATGGAATGAAAGCTCATGGCAGTAACATGGCCATAAACATGGCTATCCATGATGTTATCGCCCTCTTATGCTATTGTCACTGTGTCGAGTTAAGCATCCATATGCATGGAAAGATTGGATGGTAGAAGGCTGATGCAGCATCTATCAGCAAGATGAAGTTTTAACCTTAGCCGGTGTATCACCAGGATCTGGAGTGTTACATCAAGAAGTTAAGATGGACCTACAAGAAGCAGTATTTGATAAGGAAGCATTTCATGAAGAACTCAGGACCCAGAAGCTGAAAGTAGCCAAGCTAGAGGAGCCAAACCTTGATACATCAAAGATTCGTCAGGAACTGAAGAACAGTAGGACCATGGATCATGTCAAGGATGTTGAAACCGGAAGTTTGGAATGCAAATCCAGCAATATTAAAGGGCGCCACAAGAGACTTCTCATCAATAGAGATGATCTGGCGAAAGAACTTGAGAAGGACAAGCATGATCGGAAGAAGCTATCAGAGACATGAACAAGACTTGAAGAGTTTGACGACTTTGAAGATTTGTTGACCTTTAGCAGACCAATCCCCATTGTACCTACGTTAGATCCGACATTTGTGAGCTGTCATTTGTTTGATGTTTTTTCGACAGCCACAAATAAAATGCCCTTTTCAAAACTGTTGTTTGTATTTTGTGTATCCCCTCTCTATATCTCTTATCCCACCCCAAAACCCATGGACCCAATAGAGGATGAATGGAGATGAACTCATATTATCTGGACCGATGAGTCAATTGGAGACGGACCAATGGATTCAGAACATGGAGGATCACATGGAGAATAACCCTATAACTGGAAAGGACATGACCCAGCATGCTCTTGAGTGCTTTGAAAGAGATGCCACTACCTGGTAGAGGATGTACCAAACCATCAATGGATGGCAAAGATGTAACTCCCCGGATTCGATACGCCAGGTGTCTGCCAGTTATTCACCGTAGTTGCCATGTCATTTGCTTGCGTGTTGCATTTTGCCATGTCATCATCTGCATTTCATCTGCATGTTTTTCAAAACTTGCATCCGTTCGGGTTCTCCCGGTTCTCTCCGTTGTCCGTTCGGAGTCTGGACCTCTCGCGCGCGCCTGTCGCCCCTCTCAGACCGTGTTTTCGTGAGCGGGTGTGAAACGTTCTCGGAATGGCCCGAGGTTTGCCAGGCGGCCTTGGTATAGCACCGGTAGACCGCCTGTCAAGTTTCGTGCCATTTGGAGGTCGTTTGATACTCCAACGGTTAACTGGGTAACCGCAAAAGCCTCTTTTGTCTTGCAGCCCAACACCCTTCCAAACTGGCCCAAAACCCAGCAAACTCCCCTCCATGCTCTCGGTCGTTCGATCACGATCGTGTGGCCGAAAACCGCTCCTCATTTGGACTCTCCTAGCTCCCTCTACCTATATAAAGGCCCTCCCCTTCCATTTTCGCGGATGAAACCCTAGCCTAGCCTCCCTCTCGCCCGCCGGACGTGTCCGCCGCCATCAGCCACGTCGTCCGGGCCAATCAGCGCTCGCCACATCACCTCCACCGCCGCCCTCAACCTATCGTGCCGCGCCACCTCACCGCCGCCGACTCTCTCTCTCTTCTGCGCCCGCGCAGGCCCGGGAGGCCCACATCCGGCCC
>NC_041381.1:288571530-288574928 GCF_002162155.2 Triticum dicoccoides | reverse complement strand
TCACCGAAGGGCTGGGCCGCCCCTGCGCCTCCTCCGACGGTCCCGTCCTGCCCCGCCGCCGTGAACCGTGCTGTTCCCCGCGCCCGAGCACCGCGCCTCCGAAGTCCGGCACCCGCCTCCGCCGCCGCCTTGCTCGCCGGAGCACCGCCGTCCATGGAGCTCCGCCCGTCGTCGCCCGACCCTGCCGCCGCCGGGAACAGATCCAGCTGCTCCAGATCCACCCGGATCCGGCCGGTCCACACCCCATCTTCGCCGCTCGCCGCCGGGCAACCGCCACCGCCGCCGCCTGCCTCCCCGATCCAGTCGGGACCGAGAAGGTCGATGCCCATCTCCTCCCGCGCGTGGGCCACCGCGGGCCCCGCTCCATTCCAGATCCACCGTCCCAGTAACCTCTTCCCACAACCTGGGCCTCGTCCTGCTCTCGTGAGATCCCGCGAAATCCCGCCTCGGGCGACGTATAGTTACCTTGCGCTCACCTGTTTTTTTTTAAAAAAAACTGCTAAGTCCCGAAATATTTTGACATTTTCATGCCCTGTTTGACCTGCCATATCTCTGCATCCGTAGCTCCGTTTCGTGCGTGTAATATTTCAAATTGTTTGCCTCAACGAGTACATCATTTCATTCCATTGCATCATGTTCATTTGAGCTCATATTGATGCCTGAATCATCGTTGCAAGAGTGCATCATAATGTTGTCTATTGTCTGTTAACAGAACTTGCTCTTTTGTCATTTTTGCCATGATTGATGTGTGCATCCTATGAGGTTGATGTCTACATGTGTTTTGAACTATGCCATGCCATCTTTACAGGGGTGTATGTCATGTATTTTTGTGATCAATGTGGTGATTAGCACAAGCATGTAAACTAGGCTTCATGATGTTGCTGATTTCAGTCCCTGTTCTGCTGTTATTTTGATGCCATGTAAACATGATGCTACAGAGAGATCCATGCTTATTTTGAGATACTTCACTAAGGGTGTTTTGTTATACATGTTATGCTCTATCCACCCATGCCCCTGGTTGTATTTATAGCCTGCTGTAGCTTGTTGTTATCTTGCTCCAAAGTTGCTAAATAATGTTGATGTCAGCCTATTAACATTAAGTTCGGTTGTTGCCATGCTTGTTGTTAGTGATACATGTATCCTATGGACTTGCTATTGCCATGCTTAGCTTCACAAACATGCCTTCTTACTGTTGGTTGCCTTGCCATGCCATATCTTGCTCTGTGGTGAGTGGTACAAGCTCACCAACATGCCTTCATAATTTTGTTCCTGCCATGTATGAATCTGTATTATAACTTGCTATGTTTACATGGGTGCCATCATATTTTCTGATACTTTTTTGCTCATGGTTAGTAAGGGACTTTTGTTATATGCATTTAGTAGTATCATGCCATGCCTTTGTTTGCCATGATAAGTTCCTGTAACATGTTGTTTGATACCTCTGAACATTGCAACCTGATGTTATTTTATTTAAAGTCTGAAACTATTATCTTTTGCAATCTTGCCATGTGTGTTTGAGCATGTTCCAGTGATTTCTGGAGATAGCTCAGTGTTCATGTTTTGTTATGCTTTACCTGTACATCATGCCCATGCCTTTTGTTTTCTTTTTGAGGTCCTGTAGCATTTTGTTTTGATGCTTGCAATATGCCTAGTTGCTGTTTTGGACAGCTTGTCCTTTAAACTTGTATAGAGTGTATGTGTTGCACCGTTGCTCCGTTTTGAGTGTGCTCTATATGAAACTTGCCTGATTTTGCATGCAGTTTCATATTATCATGTTGCATCCTTATTTTGAGGTGTTTGCTTGATGTTTGTATGCATTTTGCATCAATGCCATGTTTTACTTGTTTTGCTCATATCTTCTAGGCCGTAGCTCCGAACTAAATGAACTTTATATGTAACTTGACTAGAATCTCGGGTAGATCATCTTGGTGCATTTTAACTTGCTGCTTAACAACTTGAACATAATGTTTATTCAGATCTGGACCAATTTCGAAACTTGCATATGAGGACTTACCGAAATTGTTATATGTTGTTACCGGCCTCATTTAAACTTGCCTTGATGTGTTGCTCTTGTTTGCATCATCTATTGCCATGAGTAGCTTCATGTGGTCTTGTCATGCATCATGCTTGTTTGTGCATCATGCCTTGTTCATGTGTGGTGTGTTTACCATGTTGTGTGCTTCTTCTTGATAGTTCCCGTTTCGTCGCGATCGTGAGGATTCGTTCGTCTACGCTTGGTTCGTCTTCGTGGCTTCATCTTCTTCATGGACTCGTTCTTCTTCCTTGCGGGATTTCAGGCAAGATGACCGCTACCCTGGATCTCACTACTATCATTGCTATGCTAGTTGCTTCATTTTATCGCTTTGCTGCTGTAACGCCCCGAGACCGATGTGCCAGGTGTCGTTCAGTTATTCGCTGTTGTTGCGTTGTCATTGCTTGCGTGTCATGCATCTCATATCATGTCATCATGTGCATTTCATTTGCATACGTGTTCGTCTCATGCATCCGAGCATTTTCCCCGTTGTCCGTTTTGCATTCCGGCGCTTCGTTCTCCTCCGGTGATCATTTCTACCTTTCTTTCTTGTGTGGGGATTAAACATTTCTGGATTGGACAGAGACTTGTCAAGCGGCCTTGGTTTACTACCGGTAGACCGCCTGTCAAGTTTCGTACCATTCGGACTTCGTTTGATACTCCAACGGTTAACCGAGGGACCGAGAAGGCCTTGTGTGTGTTGCAGCCCAACACCCTTCCATTTTGGCCCAAAACCCACATAACTCTGTTCCATCATCTCGGTCGTTCGATCACGATCGCGTGGCCGAAAACCGCACCTCATTTGGAGCTTCCTAGCTCCCTCTACCTATAAAAAAGCACCCCTCCCCGAAATTTCGGATCATTTCGCGGATGAAACCCTAACTTCAGCCTCTCCGCGCCGCCGGACGCGTCCACCCCGCGCCCGGACAATGTCCGCCGCCCGCTGCCACGTCCCTCCGACCAATGGGGGCGAGCCACGTCAGCTCCGCCGCCCCTCTCCTCCACACAGACGCCGCCACATGTCCTCCCCGCGCCCCACTTCGTCGGGGCCCGGAGGAGCCCAGATCCGGCCCTCCCCGGGCCCGAGCCGGGCCGCCGTTTCCCCGCACAACCGCCGCCCACGTCCGTCGTCTTCACCATCTCCGGTCGCTGGAATCGCTCGCTGGAGCGCTCCGCCTCGCCGGCGCGGTTCCCCACGCCCGTTGCTGGCCACCGCCAGGTCTTCGCGCCGCCGCCCGCACTCGGCGCCGCCTCTTTGCCCGTCGCCTCGCGCCGCCTCCCGGAGCGCGTCGCCGCCGTCGACCCTTGCCGGAGGCCCGCCGCCCGCGCCGTACTTCGTCGCCGCCCCTGCCTCCCCGATCCGATC
>NC_041381.1:288527021-288571254 GCF_002162155.2 Triticum dicoccoides | reverse complement strand
CTCAGCGCCGCCTCTTTGCCCGTCGCCTCGCGCCGCCTCCCGGAGCGCGTCGCCGCCGTCGACCCTCGCCGGAGGCCCGCCGCCCGCGCCGTACTTCGTCGCCGCCCCTGCCTCCCCGATCCGATCGGGATCGAGGGAGCCGACGAGCGCGCCCCGTTGACCCTCCGCGTGGGCCTCGCAGGCCGCAGCGCGCCAAGGCCCAGCGCCAGCCTCTCCTCTCTGCTGGGCCGCCAGCCAGCTCCGGTGGCCCATCTCCCACCAGCCTGCCTCCTCCTCCTTCACGGGCCGCAGCCCAGGGTGAGCCGCCCCCAACGCCCCCTCCTCTATTTTTTTTTCCTTCGCTGTTGGGCTTCCTCAGATTCGGCCCGATGCATGTTTTTTTCAGCGTCTGGACGATTTGCCCAATCATCCAGAGACTACCAGTTTTACAGTTTAGACCCTCATGTTCATGCATTTAATAACTCACAAACCGTGCATCGGATTAAAATGATTTATATATGAAACTTGCTCAGAATTTTGTGTAGATTAATAATATCCAACTTTCATCTATGTTTGAAGTGTTAAAAATGTTGTTTGCATTAATTTACTCCTATGCCATGCTAAAATGATTTAATTCATAACTAAATAACCGTAGCTCCGATTTAAATAAACTTTATATGTAAATGGGGTAGAATTTTGCCTAGTTTAACATGGTGGCCTTACTTTGCATGTTTAACAACCCTAAAATTGTGTTTAGGGCAGAACAGGACCTAATCTAAAATATGCATATGGGAGTTTCCGGAATTGTTGTTCGTTGCTTCCGGCCTCCTTTAAACTTGACTAGATAGATAGTTTTACTTTGCTTCACCCTCTTGCCATGTTAACCAACATTTAATATTGTTGAGTACATAAACGAGATCAAACTATATAACGTGTCGTGGTGTTTCATCAATATGCAACTCGTTGCGTATTGAGCTTCACTTAATTTGTAGTGTTGTTTGTTGCACTTTGCCATGCCATGTTTCATTAAACCGGACATGCATCATACTCGATTGTGCATCGTGCCATGTTGTTGTGGTGGTTGTTTACTATGTTGTGTGCTTCTTTTCCGGTGTTTGCTTCTTCGGGTTGGTTCCGATAACGTCGAGGTTGTGAGGATCCGTTCGTCTACGTCCGTTTGTCTTCTTCATGGACTCGTTCTTGTTCCTTGCGGGATTTCAGGCAAGATGATCATACCCTCGAAATCACTACTATCTTTGTTATGCTAGTTTGCTCGCTCTTTTGCTATGCCATTTCTACGATGCCTACCACTTGCTTGTCAGCCACCCAAATTGCCATGTTCAGCCTCTAACCCACCAATGTCCTAGCAAACCGTTGATTGGCTATGTTACCACTTTGCTCAGCCCCTCTTATAGCGTTGTTAGTTGCAGGTGAAGTTTGAAGTTTGTTCCTTGTTGGAACATGGAGATACCGTTCCTTGTTGGAACATTTATTTACTTGTTGGGATATCACTATATATCTTATTTTATTAATGCATCTATATACTTGGTAAAGGGTGGAAGGCTCGGCCTTATGCCTGGTGTTTTGTTCCACTCTTGCCGCCCTAGTTTCCGTCATATCGGTGTTATGTTCCCGGATTTTGCGTCCCTTACGCGGTTGGGCTATAATGGGAACCCCTTGATAGTTCGCCTTAAGTAAAGCTTTTCCAGCAATGCCCAACATTGGTTTTACCATTTGCCACCTAGCCTTTTTCCCTTGGGAGTCGCGCATCCCGAGGGTCATCTTTATCTTAACCCCCCCCCCCCGGGCCAGTGCTTGTCTAAGTGTTGGTCCGAACTAGAGTCCTGTGCAGCGCCCCCTCGGGGCAACTCGAGGTTTGGTTTTAGTTGTACGGAGCGCTCATCTGAGTGTGCCCTGAGAAAGAGATATGTGCAGCTCCTATCAGGATTTGTCGGCACATTCGGGCGGTGTTGCTGGTTTAGTTTTACCCTGTCGAAATGTCTTGTTGTACCGGGATACCGAGTCTAATCGGAATGTCTCGGGTGGAGGTCTATTCCTTCGTTGACCGTGAGAGCTTGTGATGGGCTAAGTTGGGACACCCTGCAGGGATTTGAACTTTCGAAAGCCGTGCCCGCGGTTATGGGCAGATGGGAATTTGTTAACGTCCGGTTGTAGAAAACCCGAAGTTGACCTTAATTAAAATACATCAACCGTTTGTGTAACCGTGATGGTCTCTTTCCGGTGGAGTCCGGGAAGTGAACACGGTTGTTGGAGTTATGCTTGACGTAGGTAGTCCAGGATCACTTCTTGATCATACTTTTATCGACCGTGCTTTGCCTTCTCTTCTCGCTCTCATTTGCGTATGTTTAGCCACCATATATGCTAGTCGCTTGCTGCAGCTCCACCTCATACCTTTACCTTACCCATAAGCTTAAATAGTCTTGATCGCGAGGGTGCGAGATTGCTGAGTCCCCGTGGCTCACAGATACTTCCAAAACCAGCTTGCAGGTGCCGTTGAGTCCGTACAGATGACGCAACCAAGCTCAGGAGGAGCTCGATGAAGATCTTGTCTTTTGTGTTGTTTCCGTTCTAGTTGATCAGTAGTGGAGCCCAGTTGGGGTCGATCGGGGACCTTTGTCGCATTTGGGGTTCTTCTTTTATTTTGGCTCCGTAGTCGGGCCCTGATTGTATTTGGTTGATGTAATGCTTTATTCATGTAATTGTGTGAAGTGGCGATTGTAAGCCAACTATGTATCTCTTTCCCCTATGTATTACATGGGTTGTGTGAAGATTACCTCACTTGCGACATTGCTTTCGATGCGGTTATGCCTCTAAGTCGTGCTTCGACACGTGGGAGATATAGCCGCATCGAGGGCGTTACAAGTTGGTAATCAGAGCCTTCCCCGACCTTAGGAGCCCCCATTGCTTGATCGTTTTTAGCGGCCGAGTTGTGTCTAGAAAAATGTTTTGAGTCCTTAGGAATTATATATCGGAGAGCTTCGGAATTCTTTTTACTTCCCAGTCTCCTCATCGCTCTGGTAAGGCATCCTGACGTAGAGTTTTGACTCTTCTCTTCTCAAATTTCACTAAAAAAATTTTAGGATCACGCGGGTATCTTGGAATCGTTCCGATGGGTTTATGATGAGAACATTGTCTTGGTGCCTCCTGTCAGGGGTTTAGTGGAAGTGTCCCGGGGAGTTGAGCTCTGAGGTGTTGTCATCATAATTTTATCGTTGCAGTTCTGGAATACCTGAGTTTAGTACGCCGACATCGAAAATCTCTTTTATGCAGTTCGTTGGTGAGATAACCTCGACGCCACCCAGTACTGGGGCGGGAGTTCGGGAGTATCGCCATAACTTGTATAACGGATGCTTTTCGAAGGTTGAGGTAGATGATTTCCGAAGGTTTCTTGGTTATGTGTTGAAGGATGGATACAGCTGGATTTAGGATTTGCTAGTTGGGGTGAGATATTATGCTTCCCCTGTATCCCCAACACCTGATTGCATAACCGGAAAATTTCGGGAGTTTCATAGGTGGGAATTCAAGTAGCTCGTAGGATATCTTTCCGACGGATGTATGATATGAAATTGGGGTTCGACGTCTAGTGGTCCGCCTATTCACGGTCGGTTTTACAGTGGTCTTGTTGTGTCTTAAAGAGTCCTTGGCTATGCTGACTCGGGGACGCTTCGTATGTCATGTGCACTGCCTTGTACATGATGGTGATGTACGATCGAGCCCGTGTAGGCCCCACCACGAAAACTTGGGACGAAATCTCTATCATATGTTTGTTCTGGCTTATTTTGCAAGCCAATCCTTTGTTTTGTTTTGAGTTGTGGTATTCGAGTTGCTTCGAAGTCAAATGTTGATTCCATACCTTTTCCAAATGGTGTTCTCACATTCCGATGTAAATACCAATCCTTCATGATCATTGATGTTGTTATGTTAATCCTTTTCAACCGGCGTGTTTTCTCTCCAAGTGGTTCCGATCATTTCAACATTCACAAGATCAAGTATCAGTTCTTCTCAATGTTGTTTGTGTCATCCATCTCCAAGTTGCCTTTGTTTTTCCCACCCTCCCTCCCTTTGTTTTTCTCCAAGGACCCAGATTCTTATTCAAGTATCCATTTTATTGGTGGAAATCTCTCAATTCTTTTCCCGTCAATATTCTTATCCGGTGATTCTCACGTATATTCTAACGGAGCTTCAAGTTCGTCACTCTTCACTCGTTTTCTTCTCCGGTGGTTTAAATTCAAGCGTTGTTGATCATATCTTTCTCCTCGTTTTAAATACATTCTCATACCGGTGCACCTCATAATAATTCACTTCCCGCTATTCAATTGTTCCGGAGTGCTCAAGATATCTCGAAGATTCGTGTTTCCACTCTACTTTCGTTCAAGTTCTTTCGAGGATGTTCCCTCATTCAAGCCATTTAACTCAACCGGTGCAACCTCTCTTTTAAATCGTTCAACGGTGTTTTCTTTTGAGTGGGCCCTAACCCACAGGTCTTTTTCCAGGATCTTACCTGACTCTTCTTATTTTCCCGAAGGTACTCTCAAATTCTTTTCCAAGTTTGACGTAAGAATGAGTTATCATCAGTCAAATGCCTTTCTCCTTGATCTTTCAAATTCTTACATCGTTGGTTCAACCTCTCCAATTTTAATCCCGGAGATCTCAACAATTTGGTGGTGTTTCTCATCGTCATTCCCAGCATTTGAAGACCGAAGGAGATTTTTTCTCTCAATCTTGCTCCTTTCTCTTCAAGATTTGTGGTTCTAGCGTTATGCCATCCTCTCATAATTGTTTTCGATTGTCAGAATTCTTTTCACTCATCCGGAGTAATTTAGAGTATTTTCTGTCGGATTATCCGGAGCCCATCTTCTAAGATTGATTCAGTCCAGCTTTCAGCTCGCATACTCTAAATCATACCGGTGCTTCGTTCAAGTGATCTTTAATCGGCTCGTGATCTCGTCGTTCTCATGTATCTAAATCCTCTCAAGCATCTTCGTGTATTTGCTAATTCTAACCGGTGATTCATCCCTTTACTTCATTTATTTTAATTCTTATGGTGGTTTGTTCAAGAGTTTTCTTCCTTCGTGTATCATATCTATGCATTCGTGCTTTCTAAATTCTACCGGTGGATCGTTGAAGACTTTCTCAAGTTTGCGCAATATCTATCTTAATCCTTTATACGAGAATAAGTAGTATGCCAAATCCGTTGCTTGTCATCAATTTTAAAATGGTGAAGGATAAGCATAATGTAATTCTTATTCTTGTTTCACCCAAGATATTAATTCCTTATTCCTGAGGCTCATCAAATTCTTGTTTCCATTTGTTCATCTTTCTTTACCGGAGTGCCAAGTTTTCTCTTTATCTCGTTGCGGAGATTCATCTAAATCATTACAAGGTTTCACCTTGTGTTTTCAACTTCTTTTTCCTTCGATTGGATCATCTTTTTGTTACCGGAGTTCTTCATGGAGGTTCTACATGATGGTTCATCAAGGATTTATTTCCTTCTCGAAGTTTTCATTGAGATTCTTTGAAGGAGCTCAAGCAGTCTTCTTCTTGTAATCCGGAGTGAGATTCTGTCTACCATATTATCGGAGGTGGTGTTATGTCATTTCCGATAATTTTCCTTCGTGTTTCATGATTCACAAGTTATCAGGTATGAGATATTTTAAATCCATCAACCTATTCGTTGGAATTATCTTGGATTATATTCCACCTAAAGCCTTCCCTAAGGTTTGTTGCTGTCTATGGTGCTTATAAATGACCCAAGTTCTTCATTTATCCTCCCGGCGGAATAAGTTTCTCGTCTCCTTGTCATATTAATCCAATCAATTCTTTTCCCGTGAGTGGCAGGCTGTCACCTCATAATTTGAGATGTTTTCCATAAGACCATATCAAGTTTATTCTTTTCGTTGTGGATTGTTTCAACAACTCCGTGTGACCCTTCTCTTTAAGATGATTTTCAAGCTCATTGGAGGTAGAAGATGTTGTTTTCTTCTCTGTTCTTTTGTTCCGTCGATACAACTTCTATTCTTTCGTTCCAGAGGCATCGTGTTGTTGTTCTCTTCAACCCATCTTCTTGTTGTGTCAAGATCATGTTCTTTTCATGATTGTCCGTTTAACCGGAGTGTCGTGCCCTCTTTTCAAGTTCTATCACCTTATCAAGTTCTTGTTCAATTACTTTCTTTTAACCGGAGTGCTACCCGAATTTGGTCTCCCTTGATCCCCTTCCTTAACCGGAGTGTTTTCTATATATATCTTCCCTTCAACCTCAAAGGTTTTGCAATGTTCTTTGTCTCTCTTTTCTAATGGAGTGTTTTCAACTTCGTTCGTCTCCGTTGTATTCTTTTCTCGAAACGGCCTAACCTTTTTCAAGGTTTGTGGTTTCACTCGTTTGTCAAAGAAGCAACTTAGTTTTACCTCTTCTCTTTCTTTTCCGTTGCCCCTCCGGTGCCATTCTAGATCTCGGGACGAGATCCTCTCATAGTGGTGGAGTGTTGTAACGCCCCGAGACCGATGTGCCAGGTGTCGTTCAGTTATTCGCTGTTATTGCGTTGTCATTGCTTGCGTGTCATGCATCTCATATCATGTCATCATGTGCATTTCATTTGCATACGTGTTCGTCTCATGCATCCGAGCATTTTCCCCGTTGTCCGTTTTGCATTCCGGCGCTTCGTTCTCCTCCGGTGATCATTTCTACCTTTCTTTCTTGTGTGGGGATTAAACATTTCTGGATTGGACCGAGACTTGTCAAGCGGCCTTGGTTTACTACCGGTAGACCGCCTGTCAAGTTTCGTACCATTCGGACTTCGTTTGATACTCCAACGGTTAACCGAGGGACCGAGAAGGCCTTGTGTGTGTTGCAGCCCAACACCCTTCCATTTTGGCCCAAAACCCACATAACTCTGTTCCATCATCTCGGTCGTTCGATCACGATCGCGTGGCTGAAAACCGCACCTCATTTGGAGCTTCCTAGCTCCCTCTACCTATAAAAAAGCACCCCTCCCCGAAATTTCGGATCATTTCGCGGATGAAACCCTAACTTCAGCCTCTCCGCGCCGCCGGACGCGTCCACCCCGCGCCCGGACAATGTCCGCCGCCCGCTGCCACGTCCCTCCGACCAATGGGGGCGAGCCACGTCAGCTCCGCCGCCCCTCTCCTCCACACAGACGCCGCCACATGTCCTCCCCGCGCCCCACTTCGTCGGGGCCCGGAGGAGCCCAGATCCGGCCCTCCCCGGGCCCGAGCCGGGCCGCCGTTTCCCCGCACAACCGCCGCCCACGTTCGTCGTCTTCACCATCTCCGGTCGCTGGAATCGCTCGCTGGAGCGCTCCGCCTCCTCGGCGCGGTTCCCCACGCCCGTTGCTGGCCACCGCCAGGTCTTCGCGCCGCCGCCCGCACTCAGCGCCGCCTCTTTGCCCGTCGCCTCGCGCCGCCTCCCGGAGCGCGTCGCCGCCGTCGACCCTCGCCGGAGGCCCGCCGCCCACGCCGTACTTCGTCGCCGCCCCTGCCTCCCCGATCCGATCGGGATCGAGGGAGCCGACGAGCGCGCCCCGTTGACCCTCCGCGTGGGCCTCGCAGGCCGCAGCGCGCCAAGGCCCAGCGCCAGCCTCTCCTCTCTGCTGGGCCGCCAGCCAGCTCCGGTGGCCCATCTCCCACCAGCCTGCCTCCTCCTCCTTCACGGGCCGCAGCCCAGGGTGAGCCGCCCCCAACGCCCCCTCCTCTATTTTTTTTTCCTTCGCTGTTGGGCTTCCTCAGATTCGGCCCGATGCATGTTTTTTTCAGCGTCTGGACGATTTGCCCAATTATCCAGAGACTACCAGTTTTACAGTTTAGACCCTCATGTTCATGCATTTAATAACTCACAAACCGTGCATCGGATTAAAATGATTTATATATGAAACTTGCTCAGAATTTTGTGTAGATTAATAATATCCAACTTTCATCTATGTTTGAAATGTTAAAAATGTTGTTTGCATTAATTTACTCCTATGCCATGCTAAAATGATTTAATTCATAACTAAATAACCGTAGCTCCGATTTAAATAAACTTTATATGTAAATGGGGTAGAATTTTGCCTAGTTTAACATGGTGGCCTTACTTTGCATGTTTAACAACCCTAAAATTGTGTTTAGGGCAGAACAGGACCTAATCTAAAATATGCATATGGGAGTTTCCGGAATTGTTGTTCGTTGCTTCCGGCCTCCTTTAAACTTGACTAGATAGATAGTTTTACTTTGCTTCACCCTCTTGCCATGTTAACCAACATTTAATATTGTTGAGTACATAAACGAGATCAAACTAAATAACGTGTCGTGGTGTTTCATCAATATGCAACTCGTTGCGTATTGAGCTCCACTTAATTCGTAGTGTTGTTTGTTGCACTTTGCCATGCCATGTTTCATTAAACCGGACATGCATCATACTCGATTGTGCATCGTGCCATGTTGTTGTGGTGGTTGTTTACTATGTTGTGTGCTTCTTTTCCGGTGTTTGCTTCTTCGGGTTGGTTCCGATAACGTCGAGGTTGTGAGGATCCGTTCGTCTACGTCCGTTTGTCTTCTTCATGGACTCGTTCTTCTTCCTTGCGGGATTTCAGGCAAGATGATCATACCCTCGAAATCACTACTATCTTTGCTATGCTAGTTTGCTCGCTCTTTTGCTATGCCATTTCTATGATGCCTACCACTTGCTTGTCAGCCACCCAAATTGCCATGTTCAGCCTCTAACCCACCAATGTCCTAGCAAACCGTTGATTGGCTATGTTACCGCTTTGCTCAGCCCCTCTTATAGCGTTGTTAGTTGCAGGTGAAGTTTGAAGTTTGTTCCTTGTTGGAACATGGAGATACCGTTCCTTGTTGGAACATTTATTTACTTGTTGGGATATCACTATATATCTTATTTTATTAATGCATCTATATACTTGGTAAAGGGTGGAAGGCTCGGCCTTATGCCTGGTGTTTTGTTCCACTCTTTCCGCCCTAGTTTCCGTCATATCGGTGTTATGTTCCCGGATTTTGCGTCCCTTACGCGGTTGGGCTATAATGGGAACCCCTTGACAGTTCGCCTTAAGTAAAGCTTTTCCAGCAATGCCCAACATTGGTTTTACCATTTGCCACCTAGCCTTTTTCCCTTGGGAGTCGCGCATCCCGAGGGTCATCTTTATCTTAACCCCCCCGGGCCAGTGCTTGTCTAAGTGTTGGTCCGAACTAGAGTCCTGTGCAGCGCCCCCTCGGGGCAACTCGAGGTTTGGTTTTAGTTGTACGGAGCGCTCATCTGAGTGTGCCCTGA
The DNA here is from genome assembly GCF_002162155.2 of Triticum dicoccoides. NCBI lineage: Eukaryota > Viridiplantae > Streptophyta > Magnoliopsida > Poales > Poaceae > Triticum > Triticum dicoccoides. The sequence goes on along the minus strand of NC_041381.1, from coordinate 288,561,977 downwards.
GAAAGAGATATGTGTAGCTCCTATCGGGATTTGTCGGCACATTCGGGCGGTGTTGCTGGTTTAGTTTTACCCTGTCGAAATGTCCTGTTGTACCGGGATAGCGAGTCTGATCGGAATGTCTCGGGTGGAGGTCTATTCCTTCGTTGACCGTGAGAGCTTGTGATGGGCTAAGTTGGGACACCCTGCAGGGATTTGAACTTTCGAAAGCCGTGCCCGCGGTTATGGGCAGATGGGAATTTGTTAACGTCCGGTTATAGAAAACCCGAAGTTGACCTTAATTAAAATACATCAACCGTGTGTGTAACCGTGATGGTCTCTTTCCGGCGGAGTCCGGGAAGTGAACACGGTTGTTGGAGTTATGCTTGACGTAGGTAGTCCAGGATCATTTCTTGATCATACTTTTATCGACCGTGCTTTGCCTTCTCTTCTCGCTCTCATTTGCGTATGTTTAGCCACCATATATGCTAGTCGCTTGCTGCAGCTCCACCTTATACCTTTACCTTACCCATAAGCTTAAATAGTCTTGATCGCGAGGGTGCGAGATTGCTGAGTCCCCGTGGCTCACAGATACTTCCAAAACCAGCTTGCAGGTGCCGTTGAGTCCGTACAGATGACGCAACCAAGCTTAGGAGGAGCTCGATGAAGATCTTGTCTTTTGTGTTGTTTCCGTTCTAGTTGATCAGTAGTGGAGCCCAGTTGGGGTCGATCGGGGACCTTTGTCGCATTTGGGGTTCTTCTTTTATTTTGGCTCCGTAGTCGGGCCCTGATTGTATTTGGTTGATGTAATGCTTTATTCATGTAATTGTGTGAAGTGGCAATTGTAAGCCAACTATGTATCTCTTTCCCCTATGTATTACATGGGTTGTGTGAAGATTACCTCACTTGCGACATTGCTTTCGATGCGGTTATGCCTCTAAGTCGTGCTTCGACACGTGGGAGATATAGCCGCATCGAGGGCGTTACAGCTGCGCTACCTATCAACTGTTTATCAAGCCACCCAAATTGCCATGGACCTCTAACCTTTGACACCCTTCCTATGCAAACCATTGTTTGGCTATGTTACCGCTTTTCTCAGCCCTCTTACAGTGTTGCTAGTTAAAGGTGAAGTTGAAGATTACTCCATGGTGGACAGGATTATGTTGGGATATCACAATATCTCTTCTTTAACTAATGCATCTATATATTTGGTAAAGGGTGGAAGGCTCGGCCTTATGCCTGGTGATGAGGACATGACTACCTTGGATATGACCAAAAATATTGCATATATGCATATTTGTCAGGTGATTTCTAGTGCAAACTATTCAATAATCTATTTATGTTATCCAGAACAAAAATACTTCACACACTTTTGTGTTTTGTCTAATTGCAGGTGTATGGGACATTTGTACAATCCACATATGAAGATAAGGAAGAAAGAGATGTTTATTTGCTGTCCAAAAAGTTCTCTCACGTCACTTTTGGCCCAAGAGAAGATAGAGTCCAAGTCTCTCACGTTCTGGATTCAGATTCGGACTGCACAGACACACCTGACTCAAAACGGACACAAGTTTTTCATACGGACTCTGAATTGGGTGATTCTTTTTTTGTTGGAAACTAGATTTCGTGCACTTTCCAACCCAATTGGAATCACCTTCAAATTCGTCCGGAGCGTTGAGTTGTGGACGAAACAATCTGATGCTGCAGCAGAATCCGAGTCAAACTACAAGTCCAAAGGTGTTACATCACCTCCACTTGGGCCCATTGGCCTTGTACGACCTAGATTTAGTTTTAGGCTGCCTTGGGACGTCCTCCCACCTCCTTGGCCGCCACCCCTTGCTCCTATATAAGTAGATCCATCTATTAGCTTTTCCTTGGGATTTGTTTAGTTAAAAGTTAGCCATTGCAACTTCGTGTACTTCGTTTGTGTCCAACGACCAGACCAAGACCGCTTACGGATCCCCACCTTTATCAATACTTCATATATACTCGCAATATTCAGATTGCTTTTATCATATTCTTGCTTGTTCTTCGATTGCTTGCAGGAATAGACCTTCGTGGTCAGGTTGATTGTGCTCCGGCGTGGTCAATAACCTCTCGGAGTTGGTTTAGCGATTGCTAAGGCGCAACGTCGTGCACGTTTGTAGTCGGATCGTCAAAGTCGTCTCCACCAAATCGATAGTTATCATCTCATCGAAAGATCGGGACACCCCCGCCTCTATCAAGTGGTATCAGTTTTCAGGTTGCTCGGTGAGAATTTCCAGTTTTCCTAGATTAGATTTATTTTCTTACCTATTGTCCAAGAAAAATCCACAACAAAGAGTTAGATCTATTCATCCTTTGTCCAAGCCAGTCTGAGCCTTTGCAATTTTCTTTTCATTGCTTGCATAGTTGAATTATCGGTTGCATCGTCGTGTCGAGTTGCTGGTCTTAGTGTCTAGGTCGTTTAGAGTTTCGAGTTCTGTTCACATTAGTCACGCCACCGCTGCATCATTATCTCTTCCGTTGTCCACCACCCATCCATCAATTTCCACCACGTGCTACCCACCATTCATTGTTATAATAATAGTTGAGATCGTTCACATCTTCACTTGATCCAATCTGCATCTTATCTAGTTTGTTTTGGAAAGAGGGAGAAAAAAAGAGAGAGAAGAAAACGAGAGAAAAAAAGGAGAAAAAAAGTCAGAGAAAAAAAAGGAGAGAAAGAAAAAAAAAGTGTGAGGAAAAAAAAGAGAGAAAAAAAACAAAAAAATTGGCACAAACTTTTCCAGAGGAAAGTTGGAGACAGAGTTGTTGTATATCCTGCTTGGCAGTTGTTTTTCATCATTATCTTCACTGCCGTTGTGATCTTCACTTATATCTTGCTGTCAAGAGCTACTTAGTATCCTTCATTGATGCTAGTTGTGCTACGCCGTGACCTCATTAGTGTTCTAGGCTCGCGTCTCTAGTCCGGTCTAGCCTAGGACCAGCACAGTACCGTCGTTGAGCGTTTATTCAACATTGCATCTTTGAATTGATTATTGCTAATCTTTTGCTACCATATATAGCCAACCCAGCTCCACATATTTCTACACCGTGTATACGTACGCTCCCCTGGCAATCGCTTTACTCAATATTCGGAGTTACTTGACACCGCTGGTTGCCGATCACCGCCTGCTGCATGGTAAGAACTTGTAAGACATTGATATTTGCTTTACTGTGAGCGTTTTACCACCACATCCTAGTAGTTATAGGAACATTATTTTTGGGTTTTGTTTCTTGTTCTACTAATCATGACAGGATACAGAGTCAATTCATGGGCTTTGTCGATCGCGGGAGACGTGCCACCACCTTTGCAAATACCACAACCGTCACGAGAGGTGCACAAACATCCAAATGCACATGATCAGGTTAATGTATCTATACCACCATTTAATGGCCGTTTTAAACCTGCTTTATATATTGAATGGGAGTTCGACATAAAAAATATATTTGCTTCCCATAATTTCAATGAACATAAAAAGGTTAAGGTTGCGGTTGGTTCTTTCACTGGTTATGCTTTGGTTTGGTGGAGTGAATATTGTCGGTTACACCCTGATTATATACCTACTACTTGGGATGATTTGAAACTTGCCATGCGACATACTTTCGTCCCTGCTTATTATACTCGTGACATGATTAAGAAGTTGCAACACTTAAAACAAGGTAGTGAAACTGTAACAAAATATTATGATGATTTACAAACTACCTTGTTGCATTCCTCTTTACAAGAAAGTGAAGATGATTTTATGGATAGATTTTAGGGAGGATTAAACCGTGATATTCAAGAGATACTAATTCATGAAGAGTGTTATCCTATGGACCATTTGTTTCATCTTGCTTGCAAAGCTGAACAGGAAATAAAACGACGTGTTGGCCACGAGGAGAACAAGCGCACGGTGCACATTCCAAGAGTTGATATGATTGTTCCTTCAACTACTAGGCATACTATGACAACCACATCCGTTGTTGTCAGGACTACATCACCTCCAGCATGTGACACATCGCCCCCGAGAGTGGCTACATCATCTGAGTTGATCATAATAGGTAATGACAAAGGTACTGATCTTCCATCTCTACATGAGAATGATGAATGCCTTGTCAATTTGAATGCACCATCTGATGAGCTACCCACTACTTTGATCACACCACCTATTTTAGAGGACTACGTTGATAATTTGACTTTGCCATGTGATCAAACAACTGAAATACCAACAATTTTGAGTGCACCCATTGAATTAACTATTGATGCAAAAGAACCAATGTTTAATCATTTTGATATGACCTCTAATCTTGGTGATGATTCTGTGTTGAATGACTTATTGCATGTTTGCTTATTTAAGCATGTTGTAGCATGTAAATTTGATGCAAGTAAGGTTTATTCACCAATGTTGGGATGGTTTAATGATGAACATTGTCAATCTTTTGAAATGAATAAGAGCTTCACTTATATGTGCAAACTGAGTTGCAATATTTTCATGCCTTCTACTTCTTGTGCTAATTTTTTGGCTTTAGATTTTATGAACTATGGAAGTTACTCATCTATTCATGTGTCATATATGCAAAAATCAAGGGAAGTGAAAATGGATGACATATACATATACAACATGTACACCTTGTCTTTTTTGTTAGCCACATTTCAGATTAAGCAACGCCGAGGACGGCTTTATTTTCAAGAAGGGGAGGATGATGAGGACATGACTACCTTGGATATGACCAAAAATATTGCATATATGCATATTTGTCAGGTGATTTCTAGTGCAAACTATTCAATAATCTATTTATGTTATCCAGAACAAAAATACTTCACACACTTTTGTGTTTTGTCTAATTGCAGGTGTATGGGACATTTGTACAATCCACATATGAAGATAAGGAAGAAAGAGATGTTTATTTGCTGTCCAAAAAGTTCTCTCACGTCACTTTTGGCCCAAGAGAAGATAGAGTCCAAGTCTCTCACGTTCTGGATTCAGATTCGGACTGCACAGACACACCTGACTCAAAACGGACACAAGTTTTTCATACGTACTCTGAATTGGGTGATTCTTTTTTTGTTGGAAACTAGATTTCGTGCACTTTCCAACCCAATTGGAATCACCTTCAAATTCGTCCGGAGCATTGAGTTGTGGACGAAACAATCTGATGCTGCAGCAGAATCCGAGTCAAACTACAAGTCCAAAGGTGTTACATCACCTCCACTTGGGCCCATTGGCCTTGTACGACCTAGATTTAGTTTTAGGCTGCCTTGGGACGTCCTCCCACCTCCTTGGCCGCCACCCCTTGCTCCTATATAAGTAGATCCATCTATTAGCTTTTCCTTGGGATTTGTTTAGTTAAAAGTTAGCCATTACAACTTCGTGTACTTCGTTTGTGTCCAACGACCAGACCAAGACCGCTTACGGATCCCCACCTTTATCAATACTTCATATATACTCGCAATATTCAGATTGCTTTTATCATATTCTTGCTTGTTCTTCGATTGCTTGCAGGAATAGACCTTCGTGGTCAGGTTGATTGTGCTCCGGCGTGGTCAATAACCTCTCGGAGTTGGTTTAGCGATTGCTAAGGCGCAACGTCGTGCACGTTTGTAGTCGGATCGTCAAAGTCGTCTCCACCAAATCGATAGTTATCATCTCATCGAAAGATCGAGACACCCCCGCCTCTATCACCTGGTGTTTTGCTCCACTCTTGCCGCCCTAGTTTCCATCATACCGGTGTTATGTTCCCGGATTTTGCGTTCCTTATGCGGTCGGGTGATTTACGGGACCCCCTTGGTAGTTCGCTTTGAATAAAACTCCTCCAGCAAGGCCCAACATTGGTTTTACCATTTGCCTCACCACCACCTACTTTTCCCTTGGGAGTCGCCCTCTTGAGGGTCATATTTATTTTAGCCCCCCCCCCCCGGGCCAATGCTTGTTTAAGTGTTGGTCCAAACCGAGCGATGTTCGGCGCCCCTTGGGCAACCAGGGTCTATGGCAAACCGACGTCTGGCTCATCCGGTGTGCCCTGAGAACGAGATACGTGCAGCTCCTATCGAGATATGTGCAGCTCCTATCATGCGTGTAATATGTCAAATTGTTCGTCTCAACGAGTACTTCATTTTATTCCATTGCATCATGTTCATTGAGCTCATCTTGATGCCTGAATCATCGTTACAAGAGTGCATCATAATGTTGTCTGTTGTCTGTTAATAGAACTTGCTCTTTTGTCATTTTTGCCATGATTGATGTGTGCATCCTATGAGGTTCATGTCTACATGTGTTTTTAACTATGCCATGCCATCTTTACAGGGGTGTATGCCATGTATTTTTGTGATCAATGTGGTGATTAGCACAAGCATGTAAACTAGGCTTCGTGATGTTGCTGATTTTAGTCCCTGTTCTGCTGTTATTTTGATGTCATGTAAACATGATGCTACAGAGAGATCCATGCTTATTTTGAGATACTTCACTAAGGGTGTTTTGTTCTACATGTTATGCTCTATCCACCCATGCCCCTGGTTGCATTTATAGCCTGCTGTAGCTTGTTGTTATCTTGCTCCAAAGTTGCTAAATAATGTTGTTGTCAGCCTGTTAACATTAGGTTCAGTTGTTGCCATGCTTGTTGTTAGTGATACATGTATCCTATGGACTTGCTATTGCCATGCTTAGCTTCATGAACATGCCTTCTTACTGTTGGTTGCCTTTCCATGCCATATATTGCTCTGTGGTGAGTGGTACAAGCTCACCAACATGCCGTCATAATTCTATTCCTGCCATGTATGAATCTGTATTGTAACTTGCTATGTTTACATTGATGCCATCATATTTTCTTATTCTTTTTAGCTCATGGTAAGTAAGGGACTTTTGTTCTATGCATTTAGTAGTATCATGCCATGCCTTTGTTTGCCATGATAAGTTCCTGTAACATGTTGTTTGATACCTCTGAACATTGCAACCTGTTGTTATTTTATTTAAAGTCTGAAACTATTATCGTTTGCAATCTTGCCATGTGTGTTTGAGCATGTTCTAGTTATTTCTGGAGATAGCTCAGTGTTCATGTTTTGTTATGCTTTACCTGTACATCATGCCCATGCCTTTTTTTCTTGTTGAGGTCATGTAGCATTTTGTTTTGATGCTTGCAATATGCCTAGTTGCTGTTTTGGATAGCTTGTCCTTTAAACTTGTATAGAGTGCATGTGTTGCACCGTTGCTCCGTTTTGAGTGTGCTCTATATGAAACTTGCTTGATTTTGCATGTAGTTTCATATTATCATGTTGCATCCTTGTTTTGAGGTGTTTGCTTGATGTTTTTATGCATTTTTCATCAATGACATGTTTTACTTGTTTTGCTCATATCTTCTAGGCTGTAGCTCCGAACTAAATGAACTTTATATGTAACTTGACTAGAATCTCGGGTAGATCATCTTGGTGCATTTTAACTTGCTGCTTAACAACTTGAACATAATGTTTATTCAGATCTGGACCAATTTCGAAACTTGCATATGAGGACTTACCGAAATTGTTATATGTTGTTACCGGCCTCATTTAAACTTGCCTTGATGTGTTGCTCTTGTTTGCATCATATCTTACCATGAGTAGCTTCATGTAGTCTTGTCATGCATCATGCTTGTTTGTGCATCATGCCTTGTTCATGTGTGGTGTGTTTACTATGTTGTGTGCTTCTTCTCGATAGTTCCCGTTTCGTTGCGATCGTGAGGATTCGTTCGTCTACGCTTGGTTCGTCTTAGTGGCTTCATCTTCTTCATGGACTCGTTCTTCTTCCTTGCGGGATTTCAGGCAAGATGACCGCTACCCTGGATCTCACTACTATCATTGCTATGCTAGTTGCTTCATTTTATCGCTTTGCTGCGCTACCTATCAACTGTTTATCAAGCCTCCCAAATTGCCATGGACCTCTAACCTTTGACACCCTTCCTATGCAAACCGTTGTTTGGCTATGTTACCGCTTTTCTCAGCCCTCTTATAGCGTTGCTAGTTGCAGGTGAAGTTGAAGATTACTCCATGGTGGACAGGATTATGTTGGGATATCACAATATCTCTTCTTTAACTAATGCATCTATATATTTGGTAAAGGGTGGAAGGCTCGGCCTTATGCCTGGTGTTTTGCTCCACTCTTGCCGCCCTAGTTTCCATCATACCGGTGTTATGTTCCCGGATTTTGCGTTCCTTACGCGGTCGGGTGATTTACGGGACCCCCTTGACAGTTCGCTTTGAATAAAACTCCTCCAGCAAGGCCCAACATTGGTTTTACCATTTGCCTCACTACCACCTACTTTTCCCTTGGGAGTCGCCCTCTCGAGGGTCATCTTTATTTTAGCCCCCCGGGCCAATGCTTGTTTAAGTGTTGGTCCAAACCGAGCGATGTCCGGCGCCCCCTGGGCAACCAGGGTCTATGCCAACCCGACGTCTGGCTCATCCGGTGTGCCCTGAGAACGAGATATGTGCAGATCCTATCGGGATTTGTCGGCACAGCGGGAGGCTTTGCTGGTCTTGTTTTACCATTGTCAAAATGTCTTGTAAACCGAGATTCCGAGTCTGATCGGGTCTTCCTGGGAGAAGGTATATCCTTCGTTGATCGCGAGAGCTTATCATGGGCTAAGTTGGGACACTCCTGCAGGGTATAATCTTTCGAAAGCCGTGCCTGCGGTTATAGGCAGATGGGAATTTGTTAATGTCCGGTTGTAGATAACTTAACACCAGATACGAACTAAAACGCATCAACCGTGTGTGTAGCCGTGATGGTCTCTTTTCGGCGGAGTCCGGAAAGTGAACACGGTCTTTGGGTTATGTTTGACGTAAGTAGGAGTTCAGGATCACTTCCTTATAATTGCTAGCTTCACGACCGTTCCGTTTGCTCTCTTCTCGCTCTTATTTGCGTATGTTAGCCACCATATATGCTTAGTCGCTACTGCAGCCTCACCACTTTACCCCTTCCTTTCCCTTTAAGCTTTGCTAGTCTTGATACCCATGGTATGGGATTGCTGAGTCCTCGTGGCTCACAGATTACTACAACAACAGTTGCAGGTACAGGTTATGTGATGATCATGACGCGAGAGCGATGTTTGCTTGTCTTGGAGTTCTTCTTCTGCTTCTTCTTCGATCAGGGATAGGTTCCAGGTCGGCAGCCTGGGCTAGCAGGGTGGATGTCGTTTGAGTTTCTGTTTGTGTTTCATCTGTAGTTGGATGATGCTCTTATGTATTGTGATGTTGTATTCATGTGGCATTGTATGCCTCTTGTATGTATCCCCATCTATTATGTAATGTTGATGTAATGATATCCACCTTGCAAAAGCGTTTCAATATGCGGGTCTATCCTTGGTGGGACCTTCGATTTCCTTTTGGATAGGGTCGCATATTGGGCGTGACAAAAGAGTAACCACTTGAGAATAATTTAAGTTGACTCTGCAAAGGTCTCATCTTGTGTCCCAGAAGTTGAGGCCTTATGGAAAGGATATGAAGAAACCTTGTGCATACAAGCTTTGTGGAGAAATAGGACACAACCATAAATAAAACAAGGACGAATCCCTCATAAGCTGGGGATTACCAAAGGAAGTTTGCCGAGGATCTCAGGGAACTTCGGTTGGAGATTGTTCGCGAAGGTTTTGTTGCAGCAATGGAAGTTCAGTCTACATTGTTGGGAAAGATTCGTGAAGCTCAGACTGTATGACAAAGAGATTGCTGAGATAAAAGAGAGGATGAGCAAAGTAAAGGCCAAAGGTTTTCGTAAGGATGAGCACGACATCTTATGGTTTGAGGACCGTGTATATGTTCCCAAAAATGCAAAGATGAGGAAGTAAAAACTTCAGGAGGCTCATGACTCACCATACTCGATTCGCCCCGGAAACACCAAGATGTATTTGGATTTGAAGGAGTGTTTCTGGTGGACTGGTATGAAGAAGGATATTGCGGAGTATGTAGTCGTAGGTGATGTATGCCAGAGAGAGTAAAAGCAGAGCATCAGAAGCCAGCATGATTAATACAGCCTATGCCGATACCTGAATGGAAGTGGGATAAACTTGGCATGGATTTCATTACCGGATTTCCCAGAACCCGAACGGGATATGATTCTATCTGGGTAGTTGTTGATTCGCTTGACCAAAGTGGCTCACTTTATCCCAGTGAAAACCACCTATACAAGTGCGAGGTTGGCCAAGATATATTTGACCAGGATCGTATGTCTGCATGGATTTTCGAGGACCATCATATCAGATAGAGGAACACAGTTTACCTCCAAGTTTTGGAATCAGCTGCACCAAACTTTGGGTACTAGGCTAGAGTTCAGTACAACCTTTCATCCGCAGACAAATGGATAGACCGAAAAAGTCAATCAGATTCTGGAAGACATGTTGAGAGCGTGTGCGCTAGATTATGGATCTAGTGGGGATGATAATCTACCTTACGCGGAGTCCTCATACAACAACAGTTACCAAGCCAGTTTGAAGATGGCCCCTTTTAAAGCTTTGTATGGGAGAAGGAGCCAGACACCGTTGATGTGGGATGAAGTTGGAGACCGTAAGTTGTTTGGATCAAATGTAATCAAGGATTCAGAAGAGAATGTTAAAGTTGCTTTGAGATAGACTGAAGGTAGCTCAGTCCTGGCAGAAGAGTTATGCAGACTCAAAAACGCAAGGAGGTAGTCTATGAAATTGGAGATAGAGCATGTCTTCGTGTGTCCCCTCTGCGAGGAGTTAAACGATCTGGAGTTAAGGGGAAGTTAGCCCCGAGATTTGTAGGACCATACCGAGTTTGGAGCGTATGGGAGAAGTGGCCAACAAGTTGGAGTCACCCGAAGGACTGTCAGGAGTTCATGATGTATTTCACGTTTCCCAGATTGAAGAAGTGCCATGCAGAGATGGCCAATATTCCCCTGTAAGGATGCTTGACCCTGGAAAGGATAATGATGTTCCACGAAGTGGAGTATGGACTTCATAAGTATAAGTTTTTATCTCGATATGTGGGATATCTGTTGGAGATATGCCCTAGAGGCAATCAGGTATGACGATATTTCCTATGTGTTTATGAATAAAGATAGTCCTTGGACATTATCAATGATGTGTATCAGCAAGTAGGTGACTTGTTTGTGGGACTATGCATTGTATGTGACTGTCCTAAAAGGTCCCTAGTCGAAAGGGCTATGTGGACGCGCAGCCGACTAGACTAGCATATGACACGGTCGATGGCTTGGTCTCACTAGCCATGGAGCATTGGATGCTAACCAGATAATATGGAGTTGGAAAGGTCTGGTCGAATTCGACGTAGTACGATCCGAGTCGAGATAAGGTCTGAGTCGTACAAACCCAACTATGAGACGCAGCGATATGTCATTTGTGAGTCTCTAGTACAACATACGTTCTATGTCCTAAGACCTGAGCTGATGCATGTACTCGGGATGGTGACATACTTGCTTTAGCCGACCAAACGCTACTTCGTGACTGGGTAGTTACAAAGGTAGGTTTCGGGCTTGTCTAGACCCATGCTGCGAGACGTGGTCGAGCAAGATGGGATTTGCCCCTCCGATAAGGAGAGATATACTCTGGGCCCCTCGTGTGATCCGACCAGGATAAGCATGGCCATGCGACAAGGATTATGAGATAATCCGGATTGTGGTCGGCATCACTGGAACGGGAAAGAGGTCAGGCTAGCACAAGGATGATTGTCTCGCCTTGAGCCCGACAACATATATCGTGTGGCAAAGGGAACAGAAGTGTGACACGTTGTACAGGTTCGCCTAACCAGCTTCATAGTCTGCTTGGTGGTTGGCACGCCTTGCTAGAGGCCGCTACCAACCCTGTAGGTCGGAGGTGATCCGAACTGTGACCAAGCCGACTTGAACCTAAGGGGTCGCGCGCTTAAGGGAAGGAACCTACGAGGTCGGTTCATAGGACACTGGTCGGATGTGATCCGAACTGGACTAGGCCTTTAGGGTCCGTGCGAGGCCCAAGTGTTGTGCCTGCGACGGACGCCTATATAAAGTGGAGGTATGGCACACTCATGCGGTTGATCGCTTCGGCGCTGCGATTAGGGTTTGCGTGTGTTGCGAATAGCCACCTCCACTCACCGCCGACTGTGTGATCGGACCTGGCAGTCCGCCGCACGGTGTTCCTCCTGCATGCGTGGATACCGTTAGAGGCGGTGCACTTGCACCGCTCCGGCGAACTTGTACGTGGGATCGGACAACCAACTGTTCGAGGGAGATCGGACGAGGAGGAGACCATCCACGCGGACACGCTGCCCCAACTCTTCTTCCGCTGCACGGCACTACGCGTCTAGTGGTAACAAACTGTGATCCATCTCCCGTAGCATGTTCCTGGATGTTCTGCGCGTAGGAAAATTTTATTTTGCAGTCGACGCACCCTACCATAGAACCCAAGAGTGGTATTAGAGCCTCTGCTATAGGATTTGGATTCAGATCGTATGCATATTAGATATGTGGAGGCGGCAGATGAGATCTGTTGTCCTTGAAGAGATCAGCTATGTGCACGGTTGATGTGATCAAGTGCCCATGGGGTTCGTTGAGGCTACATTTTCTGTAAATCGGGATCGATGAGGTCGTGACACGATCTACCCCAACCGGTCAGTCATCCGCCATCGGGGTTAACAGTGAAACGTAAATCCGAATCGGATTCGCGATGATCGATTAAATCGGTCAGATCAGAGAATTTGGCGTGATCGGAGTTCAGATGTGATCTGTGATTTCCGAATCGGGACCGCCGTGTGCGTAGCGCCGTGTATTTCGTACCCGACACACAAACCAGTAGAATGTGATTCTATGCATAACTTTTGTTTTGCAGGTTTGATGTGAATAGTATGGCTCATGTGTATGTGATGCATGTGTGTAATTTATACGTGGCATGCGTGTCATGTTTGTCAGCCGGCAGGAGCCAAAGTGCTGTCATTATATTGTATAATGACATGCATGTCGACTTGTGACTCTATGTAAAATTCATTACTAGTTGTAGTAGTTGGATAATAGAGATCAGGTTAGTGGCTTGGCGTCCCGGCGTGACAAACAAGATGGAGTTCATAGATGGTCATCGGAGTTGGAGCCAACCTGGAAGAACGTCCATGAAGGAGCCATACTATTTCACAATATATGTTCATTTGTGATTGTTATGCTTCTTTGTTTCTATGCTTGTTAGACTGGTAGAAAGATCCCTCATGAATATCAAGCGAATTGCCATCCCCGATGTTGCACCTTCGCACATCAAGTACGTCTAGTAGTGGGCTCATAAAATTGGGGTGCTGCTGGATGTCCTTGAACTGAAGGGTTCGTGTCGGACACAGACATGCACTGCATCAGGTTAACTTACAAGGCTATCAAAACGGTTTTGGGCCTTGTGGCAAAGAAGGTTGGGAGTCGGGGTATAAGATACCTTTCCCGACCGACAGGAGTCATATAGAGATACGACTAGCAAGGAGTTGCTTACCGGATAGGTATGTTGGCTAGCAGTGATGCTAAAGCTCACTAGTCGCATGCACTAGTCGGATCCTGAATCACTGAGAGTTTGCGGAGGGATTATGACTTCAGTGGGAGTATTTCTGTTTAGGCTAGAACTACTCTACATAAACACATTGTTGAGTGATTGCATATTTTCTGTTGTAGATCAATGGCACCACCTGCTCAACCCAACTTTGCATTGAAATCAATTTTGGAAAAGGATAAACTGAATGGAACAAACTTTACCACCTGGTATAGAAATCTGAGAATTGTTCTCAAGCATGATAAAAAGGAACATGTTCTAGAGGACACACTTCCAAAGGAACCTGTCGATAATCCTAATGCCACAACTAAGAATGCCTGCCAAAAACTCGTTGATGAATCAACATAGATCAGCTGTCTGATGCTGGCTTGTATGGAGCCCGATTTGCAACAGCATTTCAAAAATGTTGAGGCTTACGATATGATCGAGAGTCTCAAGAGCATGTTTCAGACACAGGCTAGGACCGAAAGGTTCAACGTCTGGCGATTCTTGATGGATTGCAAGCTGAAGGAAGGTGATCCACTAAGTCCACATGTGATCAAGATGATCGGATATGTGCAAGCTTTGGATTGTTTGGGCTTCCAGCTCTTGGATGAGCTGGCTACAGATGCAGTTCTGGGTTCTCTTCCGCCCAGCTATGGGACGTTCATCTCGAACTATCATATGCATGGCATGTATAAGAAGCTCACTGAATTGCATGCGATGCTCAAGGTGGCAGAGCAGGATATTAAGAAAGGCACGCATCAAGTGTTGATGGTGCAGAAATCGGCTAAGTTCAAGAAGAGTTGGTCCAATAAAAAGGCTAAGGCAAAGGGCACGGAGACGGTAACCTCTGCCGTTGCGCCGAAGTCTGGACCGGACTCGAAGACCGTTTGCTTACTGTAAGGAGACCGGTCACTTGAAGAGGAACTATAGCAAGTGGCTTGCAGAGCATGGCAAGAAGGCCGGAAATGCTTCTTCAGGCAAAGGTACTGAGGGAGTCCTGGATTAGGGGGTGTCCGGATGGCCGGACTATGACCTTCGGCCGGACTCCCGGACTATGAAGATACAAGATTGAAGACTCTGTCCCATGTCCGGATGGGACTTTCCTTGGCGTGGAAGGCAAGCTTGGCGATACGATATGAAGATCTCCTCCCATTGTAACCGACTTTGTGTAATCCTAGCCCTCTCCGGTGTCTATATAAACCAGAGAGTTTTAGTCCGTAGGACGAACAACAATCATACCATAGGCTAACTTCTAGGGTTTAGCCTCTCTGATCTTGTGGTAGATCCACTCTTGTACTACCCATATCATCAATATTAATCAAGCAGGAGTAGGGTTTTTACCTCCATCGAGAGGGCCCGAACCTGGGTAAAAACATTGTGTCCCTTGTCTCCTGTTACCATCCGCCTAGATGCACAGTCCGGGACCCCCTACCCGAGATCCACCGGTTTTGACACCGACATTGGTGCATTCATTGAGAGTTCCTCTGTGTCGTCGCCTTTAGGCCCGATGGCTTCTTCGATCGTCAATCACGACGCGGTCCAGGGTGAGACCTTTCTCCCCGGACAGATCTTCGAATTCGGCGGCTTCGCACTACGGGCCAACTCGTTTGGCCATCTGGAGTAGATCGAAAGCTATGCCCCTGGCCATCAGGTTAGGTTTGGAAGTTTAAATTACACGGCCGACATCCGCAGGGACTTGATCTTCGACGAATTCGAGCCATGGCCGAGCACGCCGTACTGTCACGATGGGCATGATTTAGCTCTGCTGCCGGACAATGCCCAGAGCGTCGCTCAGGTGTCCGCTCCGACCATTAGCTCAGAGCCTACTGCGCTAGTTGGGGATGGACGGTTGGACGCCACCCCGGGAGCCGCAATCTCAACGGCGATACAGCCAAATACCAGCTAGTCCTTTGCAGGGCCCGTGACTCTAAGGTGCCGGACTCCGTTCCGGACTCCGTATATCACGCACCTCTTCCGATCGTACCCGATTGGGCTCCGATCATGGAGTTCACCGCCACGGACGTCTTTCAGCACTCGCCCTTTGGCGATATCCTGAATTCACTAAAGTCTCTCTCTTTGTTAGGAGAGCCCTGGCCGAACTACAGTCAGCATGGTTGGGATACGGATGACGAAGAAATTTGAGGCCCACCCACCACCCACTTCGTAGCCACTGTCGACGATTTAACCGACATGCTCGACTTTGACTCCGAAGACATCGATGGTATGGACGCCGATGAAGGAGACGACCAAGAACCAGCACCTATAGGGAACTGGAAAGCCACCTCGTCATATGACATATACATGGTGGACACCCCCAAAGTAGGGGATGGCATGGAGAAAACGGAGGATGACCCCTCCAAGAAGCAACCCAAGCGCCGACGTCAGCGGCGCCGCTCTAAGTCCCGCCAAAGCAAAAACGGCAATTCCGGCACCGGAGATAACAACACGCCGGACAGTGCCGAAGACAACCCCCTCCAGCAGGATTCAGTGCAGGAGGACGAAGGAGCCAGCCCTCATGAGAGAGCGGCCGACAGAGAGGTTGAGGATGACAACTATATGCCTCCCTCCGAAGACGAGGCAAGCCTCGACGACGACGAATTCGTCATGCCAGAGGATCCCGTCGAACAAGAGCATTTCAAAAGCAGGCTTATGGCCACCGCAAGCAGCCTCAAGAAAAAACAGCAGCAGCTTAGAGCTGACCAAGACTTGCTAGCCGACAGATGGACCGAAGTCCTGGGGGCCGAAGAGTATAAACTCGAACGCCCCTCCAAGAGCTACCCAAAGCGCAGGCTGCTACCCCAACTTGAGGAGGAAGTAACTAAACCTACATCTCCAGCTTACGATGCGCCCGATCGGCCACCCCGTGGCCGCGATAGAGAGGCCTTCAGGCCCTCGACCCAAGCCGCACCCCGTCACCGCTCAAAACATACCAGAGTACGGGGAGACGCAACAGACCTACGAGACATATTGGAGAATAAGGCAAGGCAAACAAGATCGATCTACGGATCGCATGGGCGCCCCGCTTCACGTGACGCTAGCCGTCCCGTCGGACATGATAAGTACGGCCAGGCCGAATACAACAGACCAAGCTCATCCGAGCTGCGTCGTGATATAGCCCAGTACAGGGGCGCCGCACACCCACTATGCTTCATAGACGAAGTAATGGATCATCAAATCCCCGAGGGCTTTAAACCCGTAAACATCGAATCATACGATGGCACAACAGATCCTGCGGTATGGATCGAGGATTATCTCCTTCATATCCACATGGCCCGTGGTGATGATCTACACACCATCAAATACCTCCCACTCAAGCTTAAAGGACCAGCTCGACATTGGCTTAACAGCCTGCCAGCAGAGTCAATTAGTTGTTGGGAGGACCTGGAATCCGCATTCCTTGACAACTTCCAGGGCACTTATGTGCGACCACCAGACACCGATGACCTAAGCCACATAATCCAGCAGCCAGAGGAATCGGCCAGACAATTCTGGACACGGTTCCTAACCAAGAAAAATCAAATAGTCGACTGTCCGGACGCCGAGGCCCTTGCAGCCTTCAGGCACAACATCTGAGACGAATGGCTTGCCCGGCACCTAGGACAGGAAAAGCCGAAATCTATGGAAGCCCTCACGACATTCATGACCCGCTTTTGTGCGGGAGAAGACAGCTGGCTAGCTCGTAGCAATAACATAACCAAGAGCCTTGGCAATTCGGATACAAAGGACAACAATGGCAGGTCACGTCGCACCAAGCATAAGCACCGCATTAATGGCGACAATACTGAAGATACGGCAGTCAATGCTGGATTCAGAGGCTCTAAACCCGATCAGCGGAAGAAGCCATTCAAAAGAAACCCTCCGGGCCCATCCAGCTTAGACCGGATACTCGATCGCTCGTGCCAGATATACGGCACCCCCGAACAGCCAGCCAACCACACCAATAGGGATTGTTGGGTGTTCAAGCAGGCAGGCAAGTTAAGTGCTGAAAACAGAGACAAGGGGCTGCATAGCGATGACGAGGAGGAGCCCCGGTCGCGGAACAACAGAGGACAGAAGGGATCCCCCTGCAAGTTCAGATGGTGAACATGATATACGCAACCCACATCCCCAAAAGGGAGCGGAAGCGTGCTCTCAAGGACGTCTATGCGTTGGAGCCAGTCGCCCCAAAGTTCAACCCGTGGTCCTCCTGCCCAATCACTTTTGATCGAAGGGACCACCCCACTAGCATCCGTCATGGCGGATTCGCCGCATTGGTCCTAGACCCAATTATCGACGGATTGCACCTCACCAGAGTCCTAATGGATGGCCGCAGCAGCCTGAACCTGCTTTATCAGGATACAGTGCAAAAAATGGGCATCGATCCCTCAAGGATTAAACCCACAAAGACAACCTTCAAAGGCATCATACCAGGTGTAGAAGCCAGCTGTACAGGCTTGGTTACACTCGAAGTGGTCTTCGGATCCCCGAATAACTTCCAAAGTGAAGAGTTAATCTTCGACATAGTCCCATTCCGCAGTGGCTATCACGCCCTGCTTGGACGAACCGCATTCGCAAAATTCAACGCGGTGCCGCACTACGCATATCTCCAGCTCAAGATGCCTGGACCTCGCGGAGTCATCACGGTAAATGGAAACACCGAACGCTCTCTCCGAACGGAGGAGCACACGGCGGCCGTGGCGGCGGAAGTACAGAGTAGCCTCTCAAGGCAATTCTCCAATCCAGGTGTCAAATGTCCGGACAACGTCAAGCAAGCCCAAAGTAACCTACAACAAATCCGGCTGGCACATTCCGAGCAAGCATAGCAGTGCGGCCCCAACCCCAGCCCTGGCCAAATGGTGATATCGGTACCACGCGTACATAATTACGCCTTACAGATACCATGGGCATAAGGGGAGGGGCACAACTACGGCACGCCCAGAATGCGGCTCAACCGCACTAAGGGGCTCCCTATTCCGCTGTTCCTTTTTACACACTTTCAGGACCCAACTATTCGGAAGGCCTGTCCGGCAATACATTCGCCGAACACACGATGCAACAGCCAGGGAGAGAACAAGCCGCGTCAAATGTCCAGGTGGTCTCTATAACGAGCTTAATACCTGTTTTACTTAAAATCCTGCAGCTTGCCCCTGGAGGGGAACATGTCAAATAATCCCATCTCTTTCTTATCGCACTACTTGTATCATTCTACTTTCGCAGCAGCCCTTTTTTAATAAACAATACATAGCTCTTATCTATTATTGTACTCATCTATTTTCTATATACACAAATATGTTCAGTCATGACATTCTGCAACCGTACACTTTGGTACGGCCAATACACCAGGGGCTTAAACACCCCATAACATGGTGTGAGAAGACTGAACACTCTCATGAGTGCGGCACCCCGAACTTATAGCACTATATGCATCGGCTCCGAATCATGTCTTTGGTCAATAGTTGGGTTTGCCCGGCTTCCATGTTTTGGTACCTTACGTTCCGCAATGTTGGCTAAGGTAGCGTTGGGAGAACTACTGCGATTGTGCCCCAGTTGAGCTGGGTTAACACCTCAGTAGAGAAAGCTAAAACTGACCGTCATGATAGTGCAAGAGACCGGTCGCTGTTCGCGAGGTTTTTCGAGTCCTTAAAGACTTATGCCGCTTAGAGCGAGGAACCAGACTTACCCTCCCTAGGCGTGGATAGCGCCCCGAACTCCGTCTTCTGAATACTAGGGGCTTCGCCAAAATTTAAAATTATAGAATTTATGGCTAAGTGAGAGTGATAAAGCATTATAAGTCCGACGGCCTGGTTCGTTGTGCTGAGCACCTCCCTAGATGAACCCAAGAATGGGAACAAGAGCACTCAGGTTTATCCCGAACACGCCAGCAATCGTGGCATGGGGGTCGAAGCCGACGACTTGCATCTCTCGGATTTGATAAACGGCCGCACAGAAGGTAATATTTTAAATTAACAAGCGTTGCTTAACACACATGAACAAAGTTTTCAGCGTACATGATAAACAAATGTGAGTCTACTCAAAAATTACATCTTTGGAGCACTCATCCTCTATATGGCGGGAACCCTTCAGGACGCCTTTATAATACATCTCGGGCGTGTGATACTCCTTGCCCGTCGGTGGCGCGTCTGTCAAAAGCTTCTCCGCGTCCAGCTTGCCCCAGTGCACTTCAGCACGGGCAAGGGCCCGACGGGCACCTTCAATGCAGACGGAGCGCTTGATGACCTCAATCCACGGACAAGCGTCCACCAGCCGCCACACCAGACCAAACTAGCTCCCAGGCATGGCTTCCCTAGGCCATAGTCGAACTATGAGGCCCTTCATGGCCTGTTCGGCCACCTTGTGGAGCTCGACCAGCTGCTTCAACTGGTCGCTCAGGGGCACCAGATGCTCGGCCTCAGCATACTAAGACCAGAACACCTTTTCCGTTGAGCTCCCCTCCTCGGCTCGGTAGAACGCGGCAGCATCAGACACACTACAGGGCAGATCGGCGAACGCTCCTGGAGAGCTCCGGATTTGGGTAAGTAATAGATAATTTACTTTTACATGCTTGCTTTGCATAAAGAATGCCTTACCCGCCACTATTTTCTTTATCGCCTCGATCTCCTGGAGGGCCTTCTGGGCTTCGGCCTTAGCATTTTTGGCACACTCAAGAGCCAAGGCGAGCTCGGACTCTCAAGTCTTCGAGTCACGCTCCAAACTCTCGTGTTTTTCCACGAGAGCCTGGAGCTCTTTCCGCACCTCCGCCACCCGCGCCTCCTGCTTATCTTGCTCGGTGTGCTCCAAGGCCGCACTGTTCTCGGCCTTCGACACCGCCTCCTTCAGGGTCGCCACCTCGGTCGTGGCCCCTGCAACATTTATGTTGGTCCTGTCATTATTTGCAACCAAGTATTTCTATATACATTTACATGCGGTACTACGTACCCTCTTTATCCTCGAGTTGCTTCTTGGCACGGCCGAGCTCGCTCTCGGACCGCTCGAGGCTTTCCTTCAATGCATTGACCTCCGCAGTCAATACGGCAGAGGTCAGCAGCGCAGCCTGCATTCCCATATTGACATATTTTTATTAGACTCCTGAGTATATATTTTTAGATCCTCAGCTCGGCTTTTCTTTCCGAACGCCGAACTGAGCATCAGGGGCTACTGTCTATGCGGTAAAAAATTTATATGTTTTTGAACACATACCTTAAAGCCTGTTAACAGGCTTGTACAGGCTTCTGTCAGCCCGCTCTTGGCGGACTGAACCTTCTGAATCACCGCACTCATAACAGCGTGGTGTTCCTCGTCGATGGAGGCGCCGTTAAGCACCTCCAGCAAATTGTCCGGCGCCTCTGGATGGACGGAGGTCGCCGGCGTCGTAGGCTTGCCATTCTTATGAAGGCACCGCCTGTCGGACTCTGGAACCATTGATTGTTCCGGAGCAGTGTCCGGCTCGGGGCCAGACTTGGATCCCTCCAGGGCTTTACCCCCTTTGGGCCTGGGGTCCGGGAGGTCGCCTTGCGGCGCCTCCAAGACCACCTCCTCCTAGTTTAGTCCCTTTCAGGACTCCACCTCGGCGTCGTCCGTAGGGAGAGGGGAGGAGGCCGTTGGGAGTGAAACGCTATTCACATCCGACGAATCCAAGGAGCCGCTCGTCGAATCGTCGAGCTGAGCCTTGGGCAGACTGCATGATCAAATACGGCGTGAGCAAATGCCAAATAATGGAGGGGCATCATAAGTTATTCGGATGACCGGATGCTTACGATTTTGCCAGGGGCTTGACCCTGGATGGCCATTCCTCCCTGCCGTCTTCGGCGTTGGAGGTGTAGTCCGGAAGGAGGGTTCTCCCCTTCTTGGACCCTCCGGCCTCCCCAGTTGGGGCGGCTTTCCTTTTCTTCCCTTCCCCCGTTGGAGGGGGAGAGGCTTCTTCTTCCTCCTCCTCCTCGTCCTCAGAGGAGGAGGGTGCTTCGGGGTTGTCAGGCGATGAATCCGACACCACTAGGCGCCGGGAACTCTTTCGAGTCCCCGTGGCCTTCTTCTTGGCTTTCTTCTCTGGCACCACATGAGGTGTCAAGACCCCGACTCGATGTCACATCGATCTAGCCGGTAACACCTCATATCACTTTGCGGCCTCACGCACGGTATCCTCACGGGTGTCGCCTTACCTTTGCCCGGGACCATTTGCGCCTTTTGGCTCACGTATATGATAGTGTCGCTAGCATCCATATGATAAAGAGCCCGGGCTGACATGACTAGTCGTAAACCCAAAGTGGCACAGGCTTACAGGGACAGGCATTCATGACCCAGCTTCGAACGTGTCGGTCATCAGCAAGTGGGTCCGGGCTGTAGCACTGGGCTAGCAGGACTCCGGTAAACCGGGCTGTAGCGGGCTAACAGGACTCCGGTACTCAAAGCGTGACATTTCCCCGAAGGGACAGACACAGGAACGAAGAAGGACACATGCCGGCCAGCCTAAGTGTTCCAGAGCAGTAGCAAGCTACCATGGCTCAGCGGTAACACTAGGAGACATTTCCCGGTAAGAGAGGCTACTAAAGATAAACAACTAGATAGTCAGATCCCACACATACCAAGCATTTCAATCATACACACAATATGCTCGATATGTGCAAATACAACGAAGCATCACAACATGACTCTACGACACAAGTACTTTATTTAAGGCTCAGAGAGCCATACCATAACATACACAAAGGTACGGGTCTCACGACCCCACATACAAGTCATACAGTCATACAAACCAGCAGCGGAAGTAACTTGTCTGAGTACAGACAACTAGTAAAATAAAAGAGGCTTGGAAAGCCTAGCTATACTACGTGGTCCTTCACAGGCTCAGGGTCACCACCTGGGTCTTTAGCCTACTCGTTGATGTCAACGTCTACATAGAACCCATCAGAAGAGGTTGCAGCGTCTTCTGTAAAAATGTAGATTATAGCAACATGAGTACAAAGGTACTCAGCAAGACTTACATCAGATCCTACATACATGCATAGTATCAAGAAGGGTTGGTGGAGTTATTGCAGCAAGCCAGCTTTGACTCTTGGCTAGGCTATCCTACGATACTCCAACTTGAAATGGTTTTGCGCACACGAGTCCACTACTCACCACTTCAATACACTACCGAGGGTCCACCTCCGTCTTCCTACGGAAGAGCCATCCTCGGCACTCACACTTATCTTGAGGCTTTTAACAGTTTCCATTTACTTGTCTATGAACTGTATAGGCAACCAAGTAGTCCTTTACCGCGGACGCGGCTATTCGAATAGATTATGATAACCCTGCAGGGGTGTACTTCTTCATACACGCTCTCACCACTTACCGTCGTTTACACGACATGTACTCGGCAACCTTCAAGCGGAAGCCCAACGTGGGTGTCGGCCACGACCTACCTACTCACCTAAGCCTCCAGTCCAGGTCTATCGCCTATTCAGGTTCCATCCGCAGGGAGTCCGGCCGAGGTTTCCCATACGGCCCCGAACGATGTGAACAGGGTTCCCGAGATACCTAACGGGTATTCGGTACACCGTGCCACGTACCTACCGCATCACAGCCCACCCCTACGGTCAGCGCTGTCCACGGCCTCCAGTAGGCTACAAACACCAGAAACTACTTGCAACTCCTGGACGGAGAACTAGGGTGAATAAGAAGCCGAGAGGGTCCATTGGTTTCGGGCCCAATGCATGGTAGTAGCTGATTCTTAAATCACACATACAGATCTCAGTGCTTAAGGTCGGCTTCAATGAAACAACCCACCATGTACTCCTACATGGCCTCTCATCGATACCTTTACCAAATCGTGTTCACCACACCACTCTCATTACCGACATAAACATTTCACTCTAGCCCATCGCCCAGATGAACCAGACCTGACACGACTCTAAGCATAGCAGGCATAGCAAGGTAGGAACAACACATACATATGGCTCAATCAACTCCTACACATGCTAGTGGGTTTCATCTAGTTACTGTGGCAATGACAGGTCATGCAGAGGAAATGGGTTCAACTACCGTAGCACACAGCAGTTTGAAACGCGTTGTCTTAATGCAGTAAAAGAGAGCAGGAGCGAGAACATGGGATTGTATCGATATGATCAAATGGTTGGTTGCTTGCCTGATGGTTCGATGCACTGATACGGTTCTTCGTTAGGGTAATCACGGTACTCTTCGGGGACAGAACCTGCCGCAGAGAGCACCGATTCACAAACATTACCAAACAGTATGCAACAATATGATGCATGCATGAGACATGGCAAAATGAGTGTATTGGGCTAATGCAACTAAAACCAGAAGGGTTTGAACAAATTTGAATCAAGGATTCAAATTTCAAATTCAAATATGGCCTTTTAAAGTGCTTTTCCTTGTTCTGCTTAAAACATCAGTTTAACTTGTTTGATCATGCATGAAAATAGTACAGATGGATAGATTGGATTTTTCTGATCATTTTTCATATATAATTTGTCCAATTTGGAGTTACAGAATAAAAGTTATGAATTTTTGAAGTTTAAATAATATTCTGGAATTTCCTGATTTAAATTAAATCCAGAAAATCAATTACTGCGTTAGCCTGACGTCAGTGTGACGTCAGCAGGTCAACGGAACTGGTCCAGGTCAAACCTGACAGTGGGTCCCGCATGTCAGGGTGATTATTTTAATTAAAATTTAATTAAAACTAATCCTGTTTAATTAACAGGGCTGGGCCCCACCTGTCATTGACTCAGGGGAGTCAACCAGGGCCCACCCGTGGTCAAACCCGGGTCGGCTGCACCGGCGTTTAGCCGCCGGCGAGCCCGACGCGGCGGCGGGAGTGGTTTTGGCTATTCTGGCCACCAAATGGGCCGCGGAGATCACCGGAGTGGAGCTGAGGACAAACCGCAGCTCTTGGCGGAGTCCGTTGGGGTCGGGGTGGCCGGAGTTGGCGCCGGCGACGACCTTGGCGGCCACCGGGGTTCGGCCGAAGACGAACTTGACGCTAGAGGGTTCGGTGAGGCTCGTGGAGTAGCTAGCTAGGTGCTGCGGGACTTGGTGAGTAAGATGGACACCATCTTGTGGCCGGAGGATGACCGGGAGCACGTCGGCGACGAGCTCCACGGCGGTGGGTGCGGTTGAGCTCCGGGAGGTTGCTACACGGCTCGGGAGCAAGAACGGAAGGGAGGGGAAGATGGCTAAGCTCACAGTGAGTGCGACGGAGTCCTTGGTGCGGCCGGAGATGGACCGGAGCGACGACGGCGTTGAAGGGGATCTCCGGCGACGACGGTTCGGGCGAGGCCGTTGCGGTGGACTCGGGCGTTGCGAGCGCTCGGGGCTCGGCTGCTCGATGAAGTGGACAGCGGCGGAGCTCCTGGACACGGTGAGAGGACGCACGGGCGGCGGGGAGCACGGCTACGACGAAGGCACGGCGATGGTGGCGTCGGCCATGGCGGGGGAGCGCGAGGGGGAGGAGCTGGAGAGGAGAGGGGGTGTCTGGGGGGTTCGGGGGAGCGAGGGAGGCTGATCCACGACGTCACCGGGCGAGGGGAGCGGCGAGGCGGCGAGCAGGTGCGTGGCGCACGCTGCGGTCGCCGTCGGGCACCTGCCTGCCTGCCTGGCCGGCAAGCAGCTCGCTGGAGCGGTGCTGGGCTGGGCCGGCAGGTGGGCCGGGAGCAGGCGCCAGGTAAGCTTTTCCCATTTTCTTTCTGTTTCTGTTTTTTTAATACTTCTGCAACTTTGTTGAATTAAATAAAATACTTAGGCAACTCCTAAAATCACCAAATTACTCCTGGTCCATAGTTGGATTATTTCCAACATGAAACATTTTAGTTTGGAGATATTTGAGCATTTAAATATTTTATATAATTTTAAATGCCCAAATTCAAATATTTATGATTTAATTCAAAAACCCTGAGATGGCCTAGGAAAATGTGCACCACTTTTGGCAGAGGTTCTGAACCAAGACAAAAATGATGGGCATTTTAGAAGGGCATTTCAGGTTCATTGAAAAAGTTTTTAGTAAACCCTAGTTGGTTTCAGAGGGGACTGGGGGTTCTGTCATCCCCATTTCAAGTTTCTGATGAAAAGGAAAACATGATGCAACACTCTAATGCATGGCTAACTAGGATGTGACAACTCACCCCCACTCAAAAGAATCTCGTCCCGAGATTTGGGTTCCTCCGGGAAGAAGGCGGGGTACTCGAGTCGAAGACGATCCTCCCTTTCCCAAGTTGCTTCATCCTCAGAATGGTGCGACCATTGAACCTTGAGAAACTTGATATTATGACGTCGAGTGGTACGCTCGGCCCGATCGAGGATACGAATGGGGTACTCTCGATATGTAAGATTATCTTGGAGATCAAGCGTTTCGTAGTCTACTCCACGGATAGGATCCGAGAAGCAACGCCTGAGTTGAGAAACGTGGAAGACATCGTGGACTCTGGAGAGATGCGGAGGTAGTTCCAGCTGGTAGGCAACTTCTCCTCGTTTGGCGAGAATGCGAAAAGGTCCAATGTAACGAGGAGCCAATTTGCCTTTGATACCGAAACGATGGGTTCCCTTCAGAGGGGTGACCCGAAGATAAGCCTTCTCGTCAACCTCGAAAGTCATAGCCTTATGTTTTCGGTCATATTGACTCTTTTGACGAGATTGAGCTGTTTTCAACTTTTCACGAACGATACGAACTTGTTCTTCTGCTTCCTGAATCATATCCGGGCCAAAGAATTGTCTTTCCCCGGTCTCTGACCAGTTAATGGGTGTTCGACACCGTCGTCCATAGAGAACTTCAAAAGGGGCTTTACCCAAGCTAGATTGATAGCTGTTGTTATAAGCGAATTCGGCAAATGGAAGGCACTTCTCCCAATCCATTCCGAATGAGATAACAGAGGCTCGAAGCATGTCTTCTAGAATCTGGTTGACGCGTTCCACTTGACCGCTCGACTGAGGGTGGAAGGCGGTGCTAAAGGAGAGACGGGTTCCCATAGCATTTTGGAAACTTTCCCAAAATCGAGAGGTGAAAAGACTTCCTCGATCCGAGTTAATTTCCAAAGGAACACCATGGAGGGACACTATTCGGGAGATGTATAAGTCTGCCAGCTGACTAGCGGTTATACTCTCACGAACAGGTAGGAAATGGGCTACTTTGGAAAGACGATCGACCACGACGAAAATAGCATTATTCCCTCTCTTGGTCCTGGGAAAACCGGTAATGAAATCCATGCCAATTTTATCCCATTTCCATTCAGGAATAGCTAGGGGTTGAAGGGTGCCAGCAGGTCGTTGATGCTCTGCTTTTACACGACGACAGACGTCGCAATTAGCAATATACTGAGCAATTTCTCTCTTCATCCTAGTCCACCAGAACCTCTGGCGTAGGTCCTGATACATCTTAGTGCTACCGGGATGAATGGTGAGAGGAGATTCATGAGCTTCCTTAAGGATCAATCGCCTCAGGTTTCGCACTTTGGGAACCACTAGTCGATTTCCGAAGTATACGACCCCTTGATCGTTAATGGAGAAGCAATTCGCAATTCCTTTCTGAATGTTTCTCTTGATGCGGGAGATTCCCGGATCTACCTTCTGTGCTTTGATAATCTGATCCGTAAGGGTAGGTTTTGCCACCAAGGTGGAAAGAAAACCTTGAGATACAATGTGAAGGTTAAGCTTCCGAAATTCCTCATGGAGAAGCGGTTGACTTTGTTGTAGCATCAGATTGTTACAATAAGATTTACGACTTAGCGCATCAGCCATGACGTTGGCTTTCCCTGGGGTGTAGGTTATTCCTAAGTCGAAGTCTGTGATCAATTCAATCCAACGTCTTTGCCTGAGATTTAGATCCGGTTGGGTGAAAATGTACTTCAGGCTTTGGTGATCAGTGAATATTTCGCAACGGTTACCGAGGAGGTAATGTCGCCAGGTTTTAAGTGCATAGACTACGGCTGCAAGCTCTAGATCATGAGTGGGATAATTCTCCTCATGTGGGTGCAATTGCCGTGAAGCGTAGGCAATTACGTGTCGATCTTGCATGAGAATGCAACCTAGTCCTTGTCGCGAGGCGTCGCAGTAGATAACAAAGTCCTTGGAGAAATCTGGCGGTACCAGTACGGGAGCAGAGGTCAGGCGTCTTTTCAGTTCCTGAAAGCTGTGCTCACATTGTGGAGTCCACTCGAACTTCTTATCTTTCTTGAGGAGTTCGGTTAGAGGTTTGGCAACTTTGGAGAAGTTCTCGACAAAGCGACGACAATAGCTCGCTAAGCCCAGAAAACTCCGAACTTGCTTGACCGATTCAGGTGGAGTCCAATTAAGGACGGCTTGAACTCGCTCAGGGTTAACAGCAATACCTTTACCAGATATTACATGACCCAAAAAGGTCACTTCTGACAACCAGAATTCACATTTAGAAAATTTGGCATAAAGGCGATGCTCTCGAAGTTTGTGCAACACTAGCCTTAGATGTTCGGCATGTTCTTCCTCGTTCTTGGAGTAGATGAGTATATCATCGAGGTAAACCACGACGAATTTATCCAAATACTCCATGAAGATTGAGTTCATTAACCGAGAAAAGGTGGCTGGAGCGTTGGTTAATCCGAAGGACATGACGGTGTACTCGTATTGGCCATAACGAGTAACAAAGGCCGTTTTAGGAATGTCCCCGTTTCTGATTTTGATTTGATGGTAGCCCAACCTCAAATCCATCTTGGAGAAGACTGAGGATCCAGCGAGCTGATCATACAGGTCGTTGATCCTGGGAAGCGGATATTTGTTCTTGATTGTGACCAAATTGACAGGTCGGTAATCTACAACCATCCGGTCCGTACCATCCTTCTTCTTGACGAATAGGACGGGGCAGGCCCACGGAGAAGAGCTAGGTCGGATGAAACCCTTTTTCAAGGACTCATCGAGTTGTTTCTTAAGTTCGGCTAGTTCTAGGGGTGCCATCTTATAAGGTCTTCTAGCAATCGGAACGGTTCCTGGAATGAGGTCTATTACGAACTCAACATCCCTGTCAGGTGGAACACCTGGCAATTCTTCTGGGAAGACATCCGGGAAGTCACGGACTACCGGAACGTCCTCAAGGTCTGGCAAAGGGCTGGCGTTAAGAGAATATAATTGTCGCTTGGCTATTCGGGTCAAGACATTGACTATCTTCCCCGAAGGATGGGTGAGTTGAACAGTCCTAGAGAAGCAATCAATTTGGGCATGATGAGCCGACATCCAGTCCATACCCAAAATGATATTAATATCTGAAGATTTAAGGGCTATCAAAGACGCGAGGAAAACAAGTCTGTCGACTTGGATTTCATTTCCATGGCTTACTTGAGAAGTTTGCCATTTGGATCCCGGAGTTTGAATTACCATAGAGGTTGGCATATCACCGAATGCGACGTTATGCAAACGAGCATAATTTTCAGATATAAAAGAATGAGAGGCTCCTGTATCGAAAAGAACAGATGCCGGGTGGCAATTAACAAGAAGCGTACCGAGAACGACGTTGGGATCCTCTTGAGCTTCTTCGGCAGAAATACAATTGACATGGCCACGTGAAGCGGTGACCGGCTTGGCGTGGAATATTTTTCCTGTCGGCTTGCCACGGCCAACAGCTTTAGCAGATTGATTGGGGTTGGTCTGGGGACACTCACGCATATAGTGGCCAGATTCCCCACACTTGAAACAAGTCACGGAACTGGTACGTGGAGGAGCATTGTTAGTTGGACCCCCATAGGGCTTGGCTGGAGCAGACTGTTGAACGGGGCGAGGCGCCTGGAAGGATGGCCTCGGTGTATACCTGGGTGGCAGGGCGGTGTTGGGTACCCACACGCGGCGCTTCTGAGGACCAGCATTGGATGAGGAACCCATATCACGGCCATGCTTGCGTGTTGCGTCATAGTCAGTCTGACCAGTTTCAGCACTGATGGCTTTGTTGACAAGTTTCTGAAAAGATGTGCACTCATGCAGACGGAGGTCGCGGCGAAGCTCAGGACTAAGGCCCTTACGGAACCTTGCTTGCTTCTTGGAGTCAGTAGAAACTTCCTCGGTTGCATATCGTGCGAGGTTACCAAACTCCCTGCTGTAAGCATCCACAGACAGTCGGCCTTGGGTGAAACTGCAAAATTCTTCACGTTTACGGTCCATGAGACCCTCCGGAATGTGATGTTCATGGAAAGCCTCACTGAACTCAGCCCAAGTAGTGACATGGCCCGCTGGGCGCATAGCTCCATAATTCTCCCACCATAGACTGGCGGGGCCTTCAAGATGATATGCAGCAAAGGTGACCTTGTCAGCCTCCGCCACCAGCGCGGAACGCAGTTTGTGAGAGATACTGCGAAGCCAGTCATCAGCGTCGAGAGGCTCGACGGAGTGGTGGAACGTGGGTGGATGTAATTTGATAAAATCACTGAGTGACACCACGTTAGTCCTCTGATGGTGTGCCGTGTTCTGTTCAATACGCTCTAACAAACGGTTGGTCTCCCGCTTGTTTCTCTCAGCTTCCATCATAACCTCGGCTAGTGAAGGAGGATGAGGCAGATTTACATCCCTGGCTTCACTGCCTTCGGCCTGCTCTTGAGAAGCAGGGTTAGCGCGCGTGTTGACCATCCTAGGTAAACAAGACAATGATTTAGTCAGGATGATAAAATTCCGACATAGGATAAAAATGCAAGGAATAACTCGAAATGCAAGATGATCATCCGTATGACATGGTAAAAACAGAACTGCTTCTTTTATTCCATCGGCATACACACCATACAGAGTTTAGTACAAGACCAAACAAAGTACTATTACGGTGAAAAGAGGATTACATCTCATCAGAGGCATTCCAAGCTCCTATACATTATTTTTCTACACCTCCGAAAGGAGTACAAACTAGGTCATATCCCACGAGTCACGCGGGACGATAGAAGACACAGCTAGTGCGAACTAGTGATACTACCACTAACTCAGACCGATCCGTAGTAGTCCTCGTAAAAGTCACCTCCATAGCCTGGGAGCTCAACATGATCATCCGGAAACAGACGATCTCGCGGAGCTTGTGGACCATAGGGGCTAGGATGAGGCCTTGGACCAACAAACGGTGGCCTGCGGGGACCGCGAGGTGGGGTGATGCCTCCTACATCACGCCAAACCATCACGTCTGGCAGAGCGGATCTCACAGGATAGAGATCGCGCATATCTGAATATCCAGCTTGCACCGCCGGTGCGAACCGAGTCAAAGTGGCCCAGTGGTCAGCACGGGTATTGAAGAGCTCTAACCTCAAGGCCCGATTTTCACGGTCCTTATCCTCGAGCATCTCGGCAGTGGTGCGAGTCCGTGAATCCTCCTGGGTGGGGTCAGCATAGATAGCCTGGAGATACCCTTGTGCTCCCGGAAGTGATCCTGGCATATACCGAAAATCAGAGTCCCGAAATATACCAGATCTGACTCGCATAATGGTCATCATAGAGTAGGCGGCGTCCTGCACAGCCATCTCAATGGTAACCCCGAGTCCATAAGAGCAGTGAAGAGGCTCGGTGGATCCAGGATAAGATGGAAATATCTTGACAGTGCAGAGATACTGGCTTTGATTAAAGTCTCGGAATTGCTCTTCAACCGTGTACTCAGGATACCAGCGGTATCCAGCCTCAGCCATTACCCTGACCAACTTGGCAGTATGGCCGGGTACATCTAGGCATCGAGTCAGGCGAACCACTTGATTGAGGTCGCGAGTGGCCATCTGAAAGCACAATCATAATGCAAGGGCATTAGAATTTCTAGCAAAATTTCGGCAGCATAACAGCTGTAAATGCTCAAGAAGGATTTTGAGACATTTGACAAAGGATTACACACACACTCATCATCATCATAACAAGGTTCTGAATCCATTCTAACAACATAATGTGGTAGTAGAACTGAACTAGGCTTGTATCCATCAAACTTATAAGGTACTACTGATTAGTAACACATGATCCTGATAGAGAGAATAGGTCCTAATTCCTTAACCCCTGGTGGAAGAATGGACTGACTCAGATCAGAATGTCATAAGATAGAGGAGTAAAAAGAGCCTTACGTTCCATCCCACAAACAATTCCCCTACATATAACTAAAGAATTTCTAGACTCAACATCGACCAGTTTGGCTTGGAGAACCTACAGGCAGTCCGGCTCTGATGCCAACGCTGTCAAGACCCCGACTCGATGTCACATCGATCTAGCCGGTAACACCTCATATCACTTTGCAGCCTCACGCACG
Source organism: Triticum dicoccoides (assembly GCF_002162155.2). NCBI lineage: Eukaryota > Viridiplantae > Streptophyta > Magnoliopsida > Poales > Poaceae > Triticum > Triticum dicoccoides. The sequence goes on along the minus strand of NC_041381.1, from coordinate 288,530,338 downwards.
GTATCCTCACGGGTGTCGCCTTACCTTTGCCCGGGACCGTTTGCGCCTTTTGGCTCACGTATATGATAGTGTCGCTAGCATCCATATGATAAAGAGCCCGGGCTGACATGACTAGTCGTAAACCCAAAGTGGCACAGGCTTACAGGGACAGGCATTCATGACCCAGCTTCGAACGTGTCGATCATCAGCAAGTGGGTCCGGGCTGTAGCACTGGGCTAGCAGGACTCCGGTAAACCGGGCTGTAGCGGGCTAACAGGACTCCGGTACTCAAAGCGTGACATTTCCCCGAAGGGACAGACACAGGAACGAAGAAGGACACATGCCGGCCAGCCTAAGTGTTCCAGAGTAGTAGCAAGCTACCATGGCTCAGCGGTAACACTAGGAGACATTTCCCGGTAAGAGAGGCTACTAAAGATAAACAACTAGATAGTCAGATCCCACACATACCAAGCATTTCAATCATACACACAATATGCTCGATATGTGCAAATACAACGAAGCATCACAACATGACTCTATGACACAAGTACTTTATTTAAGGCTCAGAGAGCCATACATGACATACACAAAGGTACGGGTCTCACGACCCAACATACAAGTCATACAGTCATACAAACCAGCAGCGGAAGTAACTTGTCTGAGTACAGACAACTAGTAAAATAAAAGAGGCTTGGGAAGCCTAGCTATACTACAAGGTCCTTCACAAGCTCAGGGTCACCCCCTGGGTCTTTCAGCCTACTCGTTGATGTCAACGTCTACATAGAACCCATCAGAAGGGGTTGCAGCGTCTTCTGTAAAAATGTAAATTATAGCAACATGAGTACAAAGGTACTCAGCAAGACTTACATCAGATCCTACATACATGCTTAGTATCAAGAAGGGTTGGTGGAGTTATTGCAGCAAGCCAGCTTTGACTCTTGGCTAGACTATCCTACGAGACTCCAACTCGAAATGGTTTTGCGCACACGAGTCCGCTACTCACCAATTCAATACACTACCGAGGATCCGCCTCCGTCTTCCTACGGAAGAGCCATCCTCGGCACTCACACTTATCTTGAGGCTTTTAACAGTTTCCATTTACTTGTCTATGAACTGTATAAGCAACCAAGTAGTCCTTTACCGCGGACGCGGCTATTCGAATAGATCATGTTAACCCTGCAGGGGTGTACTTCTTCATACACGCTCTCACCACTTACCGTCGTTTACACGACATGTACTCGGCAACCTTCAAGCGGAAGCCCAACGTGGGTGTCGGCCACGACCTACCTAATCACCTAAGCCTCCAGTCCAGGTTTATCGCCTATCCAGGTTCCATCCGCAGGGAGTCCGGCCGAGGTTTCCCATACGGCCCCAAACGATGTGAACAGGGTTCCCGAGATACCTAACGGGTATTCCGTACACCGTGCCACGTACCTACCGCATCACAGCCCACCCCTACGGTCAGCGCTGTCCACGGCCTCCAGTAGGCTACAAACACCAGAAACTACTTGCAACTCCTGGACGGAGAACTAGGGTGAATAAGAAGCCGAGAGGGTCCATTGGTTTCGGGCCCAATGCATGGTAGTAGCTGATTCTTAAATCACACATACAGATCTCAGTGCTTAAGGTCGGCTTCAATGAAACAACCCACCATGTACTCCTACATGGCCTCTCATCGATACCTTTACCAAATCGTGTTCACCACACCACTCTCATTACCGACATAAACATTTCACTCTAGCCCATCACCCAGATGAACCAGACCTGACACGACTCTAAGCATAGCAGGCATAGCAAGGTAGGAACAACACATACATATGGCTCAAACAACTCCTACACATGCTAGTGGGTTTCATCTAGTTACTGTGGCAATGACAGGTCATGCAGAGAAAATGGGTTCAACTACCGTAGCACACAGCAGTTTGAAACGCGTTGTCTTAATGCAGTAAAAGAGAGCAGGAGCGAGAACATGGGATTGTATCGACATGATCAAATGGTTGGTTGCTTGCCTGATGGTTCGATGCACTGATACGGTTCTTCGTTAGGGTAATCACGGTACTCTTCGGGGACAGAACCTGCCGCAGAGAGCACCGATTCACAAACATTACCAAACAGTATGCAACAATATGATGCATGCATGAGACATGGCAAAATGAGTGTATTGGGCTAATGCAACTAAAACCAGAAGGGTTTGAACAAATTTGAATCAAGGATTCAAATTTCAAATTCAAATATGGCCTTTTAAAGTGCTTTTCCTTGTTCTGCTTAAAACATCAGTTTAACTTGTTTGATCATGCATGAAAATAGTACAGATGGATAGATTGGATTTTTCTGATCATTTTTCATATATAATTTGTCCAATTTGGAGTTACAGAATAAAAGTTATGAATTTTTGAAGTTTAAATAATATTCTGGAATTTCCTGATTTAAATTAAATCCAGAAAATCAATTACTGCGTCAGCCTGACGTCAGCAGGTCAACGGAACTGGTCCAGGTCAAACCTGACAGTGGGTCCCGCATGTCAGGGTGATTATTTTAATTAAAATTTAATTAAAACTAATCCTGTTTAATTAACAGGGCTGGGCCCCACCTGTCATTGACTCAGGGGAGTCAACCAGGGCCCACCCGTGGTCAAACCCGGGTCGGCTGCACCGGTGTTCAGCCGCCGGCGAGCCCGACGCGGCGGCGGGAGTGGTTTTGGCTATTCTGGCCACCAAATGGGCCGCGGAGATCACCGGAGTGGAGCTGAGGACAAACCGCAGCTCTTGGCGGAGTCCGTTGGGGTCGGGTTGGCCGGAGTTGGCACCGGCGACGACCTTGGCGGCCACCGGGGTTCGGCCGAAGACGAACTTGACGCTAGAGGGTTCGGTGAGGCTCGTGGAGTAGCTAGCTAGGTGCTGCGGGACTTGGTGAGTAAGATGGACACCATCTTGTGGCCGGAGGATGACCGGGAGCACGTCGGCGACGAGCTCCACGGCGGTGGGTGCGGTTGAGCTCCGGGAGGTTGCTACACGGCTCGGGAGCAAGAACGGAAGGGAGGGGAAGATGGCTAAGCTCACAGTGAGTGCGACGGAGTCCTTGGTGCGGCCGGAGATGGACCGGAGCGACGACGGCGTTGAAGGGGATCTCCGGCGACGGTGAGCTCGGGCGAGGTCGGTGCGGTGGTCTCGGGCGTTGCGAGCGCTCGACGCTCGGCTGCTCGAAGAAGTGGACAGCGGCGGAGCTCCTGGACACGGTGAGACGGCGTGGGGTGGTCGGAGGGCGTGGCTACGGCGAGGGGGTGGCGGCGATGGCGTCGGTCATGGCTGGGGCGTGCGAGGGAGAGGAGCTGGAGAGGA
>NC_041381.1:288506001-288526794 GCF_002162155.2 Triticum dicoccoides | reverse complement strand
GGAGGAGCTGGAGAGGAGAGGGGGTGTCTGGGGGGTTCGGGGGAGAGAGGGAGGCCGATCCACGACGTCACCTGGCGAGGGGAGCGGCGAGGCGGCGAGCAGGTGCGTGGCGCACGCCGCGGTCGCCGTCGGGCACCTGCCTGCCTGCCTGGCCGGCAAGCAGCTCGCTGGAGCGGTGCTGGGCTGGGCCGGCAGGTGGGCTGGGGGCAGGCGCCAGGTAAGCTTTCCCCCTTTTTTCTGTTTCTGTTTTTATTTAATATATCTGCAACTTTGTTGAATTAAATAAAATACCTAGGCAACTTCAAAAATCACCAAATCACTCCTGGTCCATAGTTGGATTATTTCCAACATGAAACATTTTAGTTTGGAGGTATTTGAGCATTTAAATATTTTATATAATTTTAAATGCCCAAATTCAAATATTTATGAATTAATTCAAAAACCCTAAGATGGCCTAGGAAAATGTGCACCACTTTTGGCAGAGGTTCTGAACCAAGACAAAAATGATGGGCATTTTAGAAGGGCATTTCAGGTTCATTGAAAATTATTTTAGTAAACCCTAGTTGGTTTCAGAGGGGACTGGGGGTTCTGTCATCCCCATTTCAAGTTTCTGATGAAAGAGTAAACATGATGCAACACTCTAATGCATGACTAGCTAGGGTGTGACATGAGGTGCCGGAACCAGCAGCTTCGTCAAGCGAGTGTCTGCTGGGTCTTCGGGCAAGGGAGCCAAACAGTTGATTTGTCCGGCCTTTTTCTGCCAGTCCTGTTAAAAAGATGGGGGTTTAGTTCACGCATAGAATCAAATCTATGAAAAACAAATACCCCGTAAAGGGAAAAATAAGCTCACCATGCTGGCTTGGCGCTCGGCGCAGAAACCGCGATCCTCGGTGACGGGAGGAGAGACCTCGGAGCTCTTGAATAGCACCTTCCAGGCGTCCCCATGCTTTGTGTCGAAGAGCCGGGACAGAGTCTGATGCTGGGCTGGGTCGAACTCCCACAAGCTGAGAGCTCGTCGTTGACACGGGAGAATCCGGCGGAAGAGCATGACCTGGACTATGTTAACGAGTTTAACCTTCCTACCGATCAGGTCTTTGATGCAGGTTTGAAGTCCGGTCACTTCCGCCGAACTACCCCACGACAGGCCCGTCTCTTTCCAAGATGTGAGCCGTGTGGGTATACCAGATCGGAATTCGGGGGCTGCTGCCCATTCAGGGTCACGCGGCTCGGTGATATAGAACCACCTTGATTGCCACCCTTTGATGGTCTCTACGAAGGCGCCCTCGAGCCATGTAACGTTGGCTATCTTGCCCACCATGGCACCTCCGCACTCCACTTGGTGGCCGCTCACGACCTTCGGCTTGACGCTGAACATCTTTAGCCATAGGCCAAAGTGAGGCTAGATGCGGAGGAAGGCCTCGCACATGACGATAAACGCCGAGATGTTGAAAATGAAGTTCGGGGCCAGATCGTGGAAGTCTAGGCCGTAGTAGAACATGAGCCCCCGGACAAACGTGTGAAGAGGAAAACCCAGTCCGCGGAGGAAATGGGGGAGAAATACAACCCTCTCATGGGGCCTAGGGGTGGGGATGAGTTGCCCCTCATCTGGAAGCCGGTGCGCGATGTCGTCAGACAAGTATCCGGCCTTCCTCAGCTTTTTGATTTGCCCCTCCATGACAGAGGAAGCCATCCATCTACCTCCCGCTCCGGACATGATTGGAGAAGGTTGAGGTGGGAAGTGCGGGCTTGGGCGTTGGAGCTCGAGCGCGCAGGGGCGAATAAGCAAAGGAGGAAGAAGGCGTGAATGGAAAGGGCGGATTCTTATCCCCTTATATGGGCGGCCGAAACTACGAGCCCCCACCAGCCTAATAAAACTCGCTTATCTCCCAAGTGCTGCGGTTAATGGCGCGGTTGGGTTACCCATGCCCGTATTGATGAGAATCCCGGAATAAGGGGACACGATCTCCGCTTTGACAAGACGTGCCAAGGAAACTACCTCGCTAAACGCGCTGAGGTGAGCGGTATAATGAATAAAAGCCTGGCTGTGGCGTGATGTCATGTTGCATAATACGTCAGTAGATTTGATTGGTGCAAATATTATTCTCTCTATGGTGGAATGTGGAACTTATTTTGCAGAGCCGGACACTATCCTGGTGTTCAACATCTTCTATGAAGTATTCGGAGGAGGAACCCGCCTTGCAATGCTGAAGACAACTTGCGTGTCGGCCTCGTCGTCATTGAAGCCTGGTTCAGGGGCTACTGAGGGAGTCCTGGATTAGGGGGTGTCCGGATGGCCGGACTATGACCTTCGGCCGAACTCCCGGACTATGAAGATACAAGATTGAAGACTCTGTCCCGTGTCCGGATGGGACTTTCCTTGGCGTGGAAGGCAAGCTTGGCGATATGATATGAAGATCTCCTCCCATTGTAACCGACTCTGTGTAACCCTAGCCCTCTCCGGTGTCTATATAAACCGGAGAGTTTTAGTCCGTAGGACGAACAACAATCATACCATAGGCTAGCTTCTAGGGTTTAGCCTCTCTGATCTCGTGGTAGGTCCACTCTTGTACTACTCATATCATCAATATTAATCAAGCAGGAGTAGTGTTTTACCTCCAGCGAGAGGGCCCAAACCTGGGTAAAAACATCGTGTCCCTTGTCTCCTGTTACCATCCACCTAGACGCACAGTCCGGGACCCCCTACCCGAGATCCACCGGTTTTGACACCGACAGGTACACTTGTTGCATATGTTATAGACATTTACCTTGCTGACATACCTAGTAGATCTTGGGTATTTGATATCGGATCGGTTGTTCATATTTGCAACTGGATGCAGGGGCTGGTAAGAACTAGCCGTGTGGCACAAGGGGAGATTGACATCAGGGTCGGCAACAAAGCAGGAGTTGCTGCGTTGGAGGTCGGCATGATGCAGCTCCAGCTTCCTTCCGGATTCATAATGGAATTAAATAATTGTTATTACATTCCTGCACTTAGTCGGGACATTATTTCTGCCTCATGTTTGATGAGTCAAGGTTATGAATTCAATTTAAATGATAATGGTTGTTCGATATTTTTGAATGGTATGTTCCACGGCAATGCACCCATTGTTGATGGGCTATTTATATTGAATCTAGAACAGGAACCGTTCTATAACGTGAATGTCAAGAGGCATAAGCCTAATGAGAAAAATCCGACATACTTCTGGCATTGCCGGCTTGGACACATTAGTCTGAAACGCATGACGAAGCTCCATGATGATGGGTTCCTAACTTCGTCCAACTTTGGGTCGTTCGAGACATGTGAATCATGCTTGCTCGGCAAGGTGACTAAGTCTCCTTTCACAAAGAGTTGCGAGAGGGCGTCTGATCTATTGGAACTCATACATAGTGATGTGTGCGGTCCAATGAGCACAACTGCCAGAATTGGCTATCAGTACTTTGTGACTTTTACCGACGACTTGAGTAGATATGGATATATCTATTTAATGAGGCACAAGTCGAAGACTTTTGAAAAGTTCAAAGAGTTTCAGAACGAGGTTGAGAATCAGCTCGGCAAGACTATAAAGCTTCTGCGATCTGATAGTGGAGGTGAGTACATGAGCCAGGAGTTTGATGATCATCTGAAAAGTCGAGGTATATTACCTCACCTCACACCTCCGGGTACGCCATAGAGAAACGGCATGTCGGAATGGAGGAATAGGACCTTGTTGGACATCGTCCGGGCTATGATAAGCAAATCGGATTTTCCCTTGTCATTCTGGGGATACGCTCTAGAAACTGTAGCTTTCACACTTAATAGGGTACCATCAAAATCCGTAGACAAGACACCACATGAGATGTGGACCGGGAACAGTCCCAGTTTGTCTTTTCTAAAGATTTGGGGTTGTGAAGCATTTGTCAAGCGACTTATGTCAGACAAGCTTACACCTAAATCAGATAAATGCATATTCGTGGGATATCCGAGGGAAACCTTGGGATATAGCTTCTACAACCGGGAAGAGAACAAAGTGTTTATTGCTCGGAACGGGGTTTTCCTTGAGAAAGAGTTTCTCAGAGGGGAGGCCAGTGGGAGGACAGTTCGACTCGAAGAAATTCGAGGACCACTCGGGGACGACTCGGCTGGTGATGAGATCATACCGGAGTTAGTCAGGGAACCTGTAGTGGAAGCGGCACCGGAACCACGGAGGTCAGAAAGATTGCGCAGAGTGTGTGATGTATTGCTGCTAGAAAGCGACGAGCCGGCCACGTATGCGTAAGCGATGGTGAGCCCAGATTCTGAGGCATGGATACAGGCCATGAGATCCGAGTTAAAGTCCATGGATGAGAATCAAGTCTGGGACTTGGTTGATCCGCCGCCTGGCGTAACGGCCATTGGTTGCAAATGGGTCTTTAAGAAGAAACCGATGTGGATGGAAATGTTCAGATCCACAAAGCTCGGCTTGTCGCTAAGGTTTATGGACAAGTTCAAGGAATTGACTACGACCAGACTTACTCGCCAGTAGCGATGCTAAAATCGGTGAGGATCATACTAGCTATAGCTGCATATTTCGATTACGAGATATGGCAGATGGATGTAAAAATGGCTTTCCTACATGGAAATTTAACCGAGGACGTGTATATGATACAACCCGAGGGTTTTGTCGATCGACTAGCACTAGTAAGGTATGCAAGCTCAAGAGATCCATTTATGGGTTGAAGCAAGCATCTCGAAGTTGGAACATTCATTTCAATGAGGTCATCACTGGTCTCGGTTTTATCAAAATTGAAGAGGACTATTGTTTATACAAGAAGATAAGTGGGAGCTCGATAGTGTTTTTGATCTTGTATGTGGACGACATACTACTGATCGGAAATAATGTTTCGATATTGAACTCGGTCAAGGAATCATTGAATGGCAAGTTTTCGATGAAAGACCTTGGTGAGGCAGTGTATATTTTAGGCATTAAGATCTATAGAGATAGATTGAGGAGGCTGCTTGGCTTAAGCCAGAGCACATACATAGATAAAGTGTTGAAGCGGTTCAACATGAGTGAGGCGAAGAAAGGGTTCTTGCCACTCTCACATGGTATAAGGCTAAGCGAGACTCAGAGTCCTTCGACATTTGATGAGCGAAGCAGGATGAGTAGGATTTCGTATGCCTCGGCAATCGGATCCATCATGTATGCCATGATATGTACAAGGCCTGATGCTGCTTTTGCAATAAGCCTAACAAGCAGATACCAGGCCAACCCAGGTGAGAGTCACTGGGCAGCGGTAAAGACTATTTTGACGTACCTGAAAAGGACTAAAGAGATGTTCCTAGTTTATGGAGGTGAGGAAGAGCTTGTCGTAAAGGGTTACACCGATACTAGTTTCCAAACCGACAGAGATGATTGTCGATCACAGTCCGGATTTGTGTATGTCCTGAACGGAGGAGCAGTGCACTGGATGAGTTCCAAGCAGGATAGGGTGGCCGATTCTACCACAGAAGCCGGATACATTGCGTCTTGTGAAGCTGCAAAGGAAGGTGTTTGGATCCGGCATTTTCTGGATGATCTTGGTATTTTCCCAGCCTCGGTGAAACCGTTGGACCTTTATTGTGATAATTCTGGTGCCATCGCACAAGCCAAGGAGCCGAGGAATCACCACAAGGTCAGGCACATAGACCGGAAGTATCACCTGATACGAAAGATCCTAAAGAATTGTGATGTAGAGTTATGCAAGATTCACACGGATGGAAATGTTGCAGATCCGTTGACTAAGCCGCTTCCACAACCCAAGCATGAGGGGCACATTAGAGCTATGGGCATTCGATGTCTATTTGATTGACTCTAGTGCAAGTGGGAGACTGTTGGAGATATGCCCTAGAGGCAATCATGTATGATGATATTTCCTATGTGTTTATGAATAAAGATAGTCCTTGTACATTATCAATGATGTGTATCGGCAAGTACGTGACTTGTTTGTGGGACTATGCATTATATGGTGACTGTCCTAAAAGGTCCCTAGTCGAAAGGGCTATGTGGACGCGCAGCCGGCTAGACTAGCATATGACACGGTCGATAGCTTGGTCTCACTAGCCATGGAGCATTGGATGCTAACCGGATAATATGGAGTTGGAAAGGTCTGGTCGGATTCGACATAGTCGGATCCGAGTCGAGATAAGGTCTGAGTCGGACAGACCCAACTATGAGACGCAGCGATATGTCATGTGTGAGTCTCTAGTACAACATACCTTCTATGTCCTAAGACCTGAGCTGACGCATGTACTCCGGATGCTGACAGACTTGCTTTGGGCCGACCAAATGCTACTCCATGACTGGGTAGTTACAAAGGTAGGCTTCGGGCTTGTCTAGACCCATGCTGCGAGACTGTCAGGACCCCGACTCGATGTCACATCGATCTAGCATGTAACACCTCATATCACTTTGCGGCCTCACGCACGGTATTCCCACGGGTGTCGTCTTACCTTTGCCCGGGACCGTTTGCGCCTTTTGGCACACGTATATGATAGTGTCGCTAGCATCCATATGGTAAGGAGCCCGGGCTGACATGGCTAGTCGTAAACCCAAAGCGGCACAAACTTACAGGGACAGGCATCCATGACCCAGCATCGAACGTGTCGGTCATCAGCAAGTGAATCCGGGCTGTAGCACTGGGCTAGCAGGACTCCAGTAAACCGGGCTGTAGCGGGCTAACAGGACTCCGGTATCCATCGCATGACATTTCCCCGAAGGGACAGACACAGGAACGAAGAAGGACACATGCCGGCCAGCCTAAGTGTTCCGGAGCAGTAGCAAGCTACCAAGGCTCAGTGGAGATAGTAGGAGACATTTCCCGGTAAGAGAGGCTACTAAGAATAAACAACTAGATAGTCAGACCCCACACATACCAAGCATTTCAGTCATACACACAATATGCTCGATATGTGCAAATACAACAAGGCATCACAACATGACTCTATGACACCAGTACTTTATTTAAGGCTCAGAGAGCCATTCATAACATACATACAAGTACGGGTCACACGACCCAGCATTCAAGTCATACAGACATACAAGCCAGCAGCGGAAGTAACTTGTCTGGGTACAGACAACTAGTAAAATAAAAGAGGCTTGGAAAGCCTCGCTATACTACGTGGTCCTTCACAAGCTCAGGATCACCACCTGGGCCTCAGTCTACTCATCGATGTCAACGTCTACGAAGAACCCATCAGAAGGGGTTGCAGCGTCTTCTGAAAAATGTAAATTAAAGCAACATGAGTACAAAGGTACTCAGCAAGACTTACATCAGATCCTACATACATGCACATTATCAAGAGGGGTTGGTGAAGTTATTGCAGCAAGCCAGCTTTGACTCTTGGCTAAGCTATCCTACGGTACACCAACTTGAAATGGTTTTGCGCACACGAGTCCACTACTCACCACTTCAATACACCATCGAGGATCCACCTCCGTCATCCTACGGAAGAGCCATCCTCGGCACTCACGCTTATCTTGAGATTTTTAGTAGTATCCATTTACTTGTCTATGGACTATATAGGCAACCAAGTAGTCCTTTACCGCGGACGCGGCTATTCGAATAGATAATGTTAACCCTGCAGGGGTGTACTTCTTCACACACGCTCTCACCACTTACCGCCGTTTACACGACATGTACTCGGCAACCTTCAAGCGGAAGCCCAACGTGGGTGTCGGGCACGACCTACCTAAACACCTAAGTCTCTAGTCCAGGTTTATCGCCTATCCAGGTTCCATCCGCAGGGAGTCCGGCCGAGGTTTCCCATACGGCCCCGAACGATGTGTACAGGGTTCCCGAGATACCTAATAGGTATTCGGTACACCCGGCCACGTACCTACCGCATCACAGCCCACCCCTACGGTCAGCGCTGTCCACGGCCTCCAGTAGGCTACAAACACTAGAAACTACTTGCAACTCCTGGACAGAGGACTAGGGTGAATAAGAAGTCGAGAGGGTCCATTGGTTTCGGGCCCAATGCATGGTAGTAGCTGATTCTTAAATCACACATACAGATCTCAGTGCTTAGGGACGGCTTCAATGAAACAACCCACCATGTACTCCTACAAGGCCTCTCATCGATACCTTTACCAAATCGTGTTCACCACATCACTCTCATTACCGGCACGATCATTTCACTCTAGCTCATCACCCAGATGAACCAGACCTGACATGACTCTAAGCATAGCAGGCATAGCAAGGTAGGAACATCACACACACATGGCTCAATCAACTCCTACACATGCTAGTGGGTTTCATCTAGTTACTGTGGCAATGACAGGTCATGCAGAGGAAATGGGTTCAACTACCGTAGCACACAGCAGTTTGAAACGCGTTGTCTTAATGCAGTAAAAGAGAGCAGGAGCGAGAACATGGGATTGTATCGATATGATCAAATGGTTGGTTGCTTGCCTGATGGGTCGATGCACTGATATGGTTCTTCGTTAGGGTGATCGTGGTACTCCTCGGAGGCAGAACCTACCGCAAAGAGCACGATACACAACATCACCAAACAATATGCAACAATATGATGCATGGATGAAACATGGCAAAATGAGTGTATTGGTCTAATGCAACTAAGACCAGATGGATTTGAACCATTTTGAATCAAAGATTCAAGTTTCAAACTCATACATGGCCCTTATAAGTGCTTTATCTAGTTTTGCTCTAAACACCAGATTAACTTTCTTAAACATGCGAGAAACCAGTACAGATGGATAGATTGGATTTTTCTGATCATTTTTCATATATAAAACTTTGCATTTGGAGCTACAGATTAATTTCTATGATTTTTTGAAGTTTGGGTTATTTTTTGGAATTTATAAATCATTCTGGATTTATTTTAAATCCAGAAAAGGATTACTGCGTCAGCATGAGGTCATGCTGACCTCAGCAAGTCAACAAACTGGTCCAGGTCAAACTGACCAGTGGGTCCCGCATGTCAGCAGTTTAATTAACTAACTAAAATTAGTTTAAACTAGTCTGGGTTAATTAGCAGAGGGGGCCCCACTTGTCATAGACTCAGGGGAGTCAAACTGGGCCCACCCTGGTCAAGGTCAAAGTCAAACACGCCGGCGACTAGCTGCCGGCGAGCCCGACGCGGCGGCGGAAGTGACTTTGGCCGTTCCGGCCACCAAATGGGTCGCGGAAGGCATCTAAGTGGAGCTAGGGACAACCCGCAGCTCTTGGTGGAGTTAGTTGGGGTCGGGGTGGCCGGAATCGGCGCCGGCGACGACCTAGGCGGCCGCCGGAGTTCGGGTGGAGGCGAACTCGGGCCTAGGGTGTGCGGTGAGGTGCGGGGAGTGCATGGCTAGACCCTACGCGACATGGTGAGTGCGATGGACACCGAGAGGTGACCGGAGGATGGCCGGGAGCACGTCGGCGACGATCTCCGCGGCGGTGCGTGCGGTTGATCTTCGTGTGCTCATGGTGGTGCACGAGAGCGAGCAAGGAAAGGGGGGAGAGGTAGCTACGCTCACCGTGATCTCGAGGGAGCAGACGACAAGGTCGGAGATGAGCTGGTGCGGCGGCAACGGCGAAGGGGATCTCCGGCGACGGCGGCTCGGTCGAGGTCAGCGCGGTGGCTTCGGGGCACGCGAGCGCTTGGGGCTCGGCTTGCTCGAAGGAGAGGAGGGTGGCGGAGCTCTTGAACACGGTGGCGCGGCGCGAGGTTGATGGAGAGCGCGTCTATGGCGAAGGTGCGGCGGCGGTGGCGTCGGCCATGGCTGGGGAGCGCGAGGGAGAGGAGCTGGGGAGAAGAGGAGATGTCTGGGGGGTTCGGGGGAGAGAGGGGGAGCGATCCCCATCATCAGCTGGACGAGGGGAGCGGCGAGGCGGCGACCAGGTGCGTGGCACCCATGCGGTGCTCGTCGCCGAGCACCTGCCTGCCTGCCTGGCCGAGCCAAGAAGCTCGCTGGCGCGGCAGGTGGGCTGGGCCGGCAGGTGGGCCGGTTAGTAGGCGCCAGGTAAGATTTCCCCTGTTTTTCTGTTTTTAATTATTCTGTAAGTTTGTGGACTTATTAAAAATACCTAGACAACTCCTAAATTCACCAAACTGCTCCTGGTCCATAGTTGGAATATTTCCAACATGAAACATTTTAGTTTGGGAATATTTGGGCATTTGAAATATTTATATAATTTAAATGCCCAAACTCAAATACTTATGAATTAATTCAAAGACCTTAGGATGACCTAGAAAACTGTGCATCACTTTTGGCAGAGGTTCTGAACCAAGACAAAAATGATGGACATTTTAGAAGGGCATTTCAGGTTCATTGAAAATATTTTTAGTAAACCCTAGTTGTTTCAGAGGGGGCTGGGGGTTCTGTCATCCCCATTTCAAGTTTCTGATAAAATAATAAACATGATGCAACACTCTAATGCATGAACTAGCTAGGGTGTGACAGAGACGTGGTCGAGCAAGATGGGATTTTCCCCTCCGATAAGGAGAGATATACTCCGGGCCCCTCGTGTGATCCGACCAGGATAAGCGCCATGCGACAAGGATTATGAGATAATCCGGATTGTGGTCGGCATCACTACAACGAGAAAGAGGTCGGGCTAGCACAAGGATGACAGTCTCGCCTTGAGCCCGACAACATATATCGTGTGGCAAAGGGAACAGAAGTGTGACACGTTGTACAGGTTTGCCTAACCAGCTTCATAGTCTGCTTGGTGGTCGGCACGCCTTGCTAGAGGCCGCTACCAACCGTGTAGGTCGGAGGTGATCCGAGCTGTGACCAAGCCGACTTGAACCTAAGGGGTCGCGCGCTCAAGGGAAGGAACCTACAAGGTCGGTTCATAGGACACTGGTCGGATGTGATCCGAACTGGACTAGGAATGTCACTGAGTAGACTTTGGGCTTTAGGGTCCATGCGAGGCCCAAGTGTTGAGCCTGCGACGGACGCCTATATAAAGTGGATGTACGGCACACTCATGCGGTTGATCGCTTCGGTGCTACGATTAAGGTTTGCATGTGTTGCGAATAGCCACCTCCACTCGCCGCCGACTGTGTGATCGAACCTGGCAGTCCGCCGCACGGTGTTCCTCCTGCATGTGTGGATACCGTTAGAGGCGGTGCACTTGCACCGCTTCGGCGAACTTGTACGTGCGATCGGACGACCAGCTGTTCGAGGGAGATCGGACGAGGAGGAGACGATCCACTCGGACGCGCTGCCCCAACTCTTCTTCCGCTGCACGGCACTGCACGTCTAGTGGTAACAAACTGTGATCCATCTCCCGTAGCATGTTCCTGGATGTTCTGCGCGTAGGAAAATTTTAATTTGCAGTCGACGCACCCTACCGTAGAACCCAACAATATCCCACGAGGATGAAGATATGTATTACTATTGGATATAAAGGAGGTATGATGTTGGAAATATGGATCAATGGAAATTCCATGATGAGCCTGAGTAATTATGTCGTAGTTTGGTGCCAATAGAAGGAAGGAAGACAATACAATTGGATGGATTTTAAGTATGCTAGGAAGCTGGAAGTTGGATGTTGGAATAACGATTAGTTGCCCAGAGGATGAGTTCAAGGTTTACAAGTGATGAGATGGGCCATAACCCGTAGGCCCCAGGACCTGCCAAGAAGCAAGCACACTCTTGCTGAACGAAAAATCCTGGAAGAAGTTACGTTTATCGACAGATGATTTTATAGGAGTAACGCAAAACCTGAGAGTTGTGAAGGACCGATAGATGTTTGTTTGGCTTGCAGAATCAATGGATTTATCCGAACTTGGTTCGTCGACAAGAGAAATTCTGTAATGCTTATGAGGATGACCGAGTGTTAGCATGCGAGATTTGCTAAACCATATACAAGATAATGATTTGGGTGCGGGATGGATTGATCACCATACCGACTTACTCTTATTATTCGCCTTGCTATATGGGATGGTAAATCTGAGTGACTTACCTATAGTAGAGAGACGATGATATTAAACCTTGTTTGAACCTTAGAATGGTATAAGTATTTTCCCCTGTACAAGGCAGCTGTTGCCAATCGTAGGATATACGGTGAGGCTCAACCCAGACCCGTTTTCTGCAGGAGAAACCATAAATTGTTGACCACCATGAGATATCTATAGTTGTTTAGTATTGGTGCCAGACCAGTCAGCTAAGAGGACCCAGTCTTGGAATAACCTTACCAAGATGAAATGGATACAGGAATCAAGAAAAAGGTTATGCCACCACCGGAAGAACCCAGAGAAGGAATTATCCTGAAGAACTGAGAAGACTGCCACTATCAACAATAATGATGGAGTATATGAGTTTTAATGGAACCGTAACCATGCTTCTAAGGGTGGTAGCACCTAGACCATGGAGATGATCGATGGATTTTGAGAAGACCCCAAACCTAACCTATTTCTTGCTAGCCTCTCTCAATCTCGAGGACGAGATTCATTTTAAGGGTGGTAGGTTTGTAACATCCCAAAATTCTAAATTTTGGAATGTTATAATAAATAGATAGTTTTGATTGATTGTGTGATTGATTGACTGAAAGTGAGTGAATTCGAAACTTTTTGAAAGTAAAATGAGAGGGAATAAAAGGACTTTCCCAAACTTTCATTTTCTTTTATGATCTCTGTGAATTCAAATTCTTTTCGTCACAAAACCCTGGAGAGAAGATGACATGACTTCTTCCATTTTAATAAATGAAAGGGGTTTTTGAAAATATTTGAATTTCACCTGGAAATATTTTAAATTCATAAACTTCAAGCAACTCAATGATTTTCATGAGGGAAGATAAAATGACTTCTTCAAACATATGAGATATGAGTTGGGAGTTTAAAAGAAATCCAATTTAAAGTCCTTTTGAAATTATTTTCAATTGGGAGTTACTTGGGTTTTATTCAAATTATTTTTCTCCAAATATAAAATATATGGAAAATAGGGTAACATGATTCCCTACAATAGAAAATTGGAGATAAATAAATTTGATATCATTTTGATATTTTTAAAATGATTTTTATTGGATTTTACTAGAGCAGAAGCACTCTTTGCTTTATTTGAATTTCTGTGTATTTTATTTGATATTAAAGAAATGTTCAGGTTGTAGGAAATATTTTTCTGAAAATTTTGATATATAATATGCATATAGTATGTTTTTATTTTGGTGGTTTATTTCTATTTATTGTTTTCCGGAAAATGTAAAAAAAAACACTTTCCTCCACCACCGAACTGGGCCGGCCCAACAGGCCGCAGCGCAGCCCAGCGCGCAGCTCGTCCCCGACCCCGAGCGGAGTCCGCCGCCCGCACACCTCGCCGGCGACGCCGTGTCCGCCCTGGTCTCCTCGCGCCCCAACCCCTCCCGCACACCACCGCTCTCCCCTGGCCTTTAAAAGGCGGGTACCGATGCCCCCCCCTCTCTCTCTCTGCTCGCGCCACCAGATCCGCCGCCGCCATCGTCTGTCGCCACCACCGCCTCGCATCTCGCCGCCACACTCAGCTAGCGCCGCCGCCGCATTCCACATCGCCACCGCCGCCGTTGCCACACCTCGCCGGACACCGCCGCTGCCCCGACGCCCGCGCCGGAGTTCGCCGCCGGCCGGATCCGCTCCGCCACCCGACCGCCGGTTTTCCCGGTCCGGTAATAAACCACCCCGGTTTTCTCCGATTTTTCCTTTAGGGTTCGGTTTTTGTTTAAAACGCATTTTTTTATATAGTTAGTTAGGTAGCGAACGTTTTCTGTTTAGTTAGTTTTGGTGAATGTTTTCGTTCGTTAGCGTTCGGTAACGAACGTTCGTTATTTAGCTCTTCTTCTTTTTCTGTTAGTTTTATTCAGGGACTTCTTTGTAGATGTTTTATTTACAATTTAGCCCTTGGACTTCAAACGATCACTACTTTTCAACCAACGCCCACTTCTTCCTTATGATCCCCTCTATCCAGTAATCCAACTCCAACATGTTTTTGGAAGTTTAAAATTTGAATTAGACCAGATTTGTATTCAAACTTCGTTTGATCATAACTTGAGTTTTATAACTCCGATTTAGTTGATTCTTTTTGCAAATCGAAGCTCTTGACCTAAACTTTCTGATAAGGCCAAATCCATCTAATTTTGGTACTGTTAGAAATTGTTTTGCAAGAGTCATTTGCTTGTTTTCGAAGCTTTCTGAGATCTTTTCTTTGATTCTTTTGCATGATTGCTTATGTGTGGTTACTATTGCTTGCTTACGATAGATTGACTGGAGTGTGCTGAGTAGAACTATCAAGATTTTTGAGTGTGAATCATCTTCATCAACATTGCAGGCAAGTTCACACTTTGATCATATTTCCTTTCATACCCAGTTTTATTGCATTAGATCAACCCTCAAACAATTGCATGATTAGGATCTGATTAATATGTGGGTTTTGGGAAGTAGATGAGGTAGTACCTATCACCAGCTTTATTATCAAACCCTTGGGAGTTACTTCTACGTTTGCTTATTATGCCATGCTATGCTAGTAGATGTGGATTGGGTGAGTGAATTTCCATGACAGATGTGAGATTGTTAATTAATGGTTTATTTAAGGTGGCAACTTTAATACACACCTGGGTGGATTAAGGCACTTGGGTATTCCAGGGTTGCCTGTTTGTTTTGGACCGCCACCCAGGCTCAAAGGGATCATAAGATTATTCATGCTAGAAACTTCCGTATGCAGCCACATGCTATTATGGGATCTAGCATAGTTGATTAAGTCGTGGGAACTCTTACAGTGGTAGACTAGCAGATGTAGGGGAAAGTAGGTGTACATGTCTACCCATCGTAAGGTGCTAGCGCTTCTGAAAGACTATGTCTCAGTCATCCATTTCTCAAACACCATGTAGTGTGAGAAAACCAACGGAGGGGATCGAGTCATGTGGGGAAAAGTGCGCAAACCTCTGCAGAGTGTATAAACTAATCATGATTAGCCGTGTCCCCGGTTATGGACGTTTTGAGTATCTAGTACTTGGATTATCATGTGAATCTCATCATGTTACTTTAATTAAACTTGTCGGGTTTTAATGATGATGTTACTTAATTGGGATTCAGAATGCTGTCAACCATTCTCAACGTTCAACAACCACCATGATAGTTAAATAAAATTTATTCCTTTGTAGTAGGGAAAAATTGGCTTTTCGCAAAAACATTATAACCATAGAGCCTCCACCAGCCAAATATGCATGTAGTGATAGCCTTTATTCATCATTGCTCTATGGTGTGATTTAGCCAGTACGTTCAATGTACTGTCCCTCTGTGGCTGCAACGTCTCATGTAGCACGACGAGTAAGTGTTACGTTAGGGTTACAATTTCTACACTCAACTTCGCCGTTGGTGTTGATGGGAATCCACAACCTTGTTGCTTTCGCTATTTGGATTGTGGTAATAGTATTTACGCTACTTTATACATGTGATTTACCTCTGTTATAAATCCTTGAGTACTGTGTGTGTCAGCATACCGATCCAGGGATGACACTTAAGCACAGAGACTTGATCCATTCGGGTCGGGTCGCTACAAGATGTCCTCATGAACCAGCTCCCGAAGGACTTGTCGCTGATCGCGGTTGGTTAGCGGGTCGAACTATGCGATGGAGATATCATCACAAGCGTCATCACGATGGACCGACGCCCGGGGTGGCCGGGATGGAGGTGGGGAGTGCACCATGGCCGCATCGCCTCCTACACGGCCTCTGCTGGCCTGTGGTGGCCCGACGAAGCGACGGCCTACGGGTCCCGTCGGCCGCAACTCATCGTTGTTGGTGATGCCGACGAGGCTCTGGATGGTGGCCCTCCATTCGTCGAGGTTCTCCGCGGCGGCAGGAAAGTCGAGGAGCAGCTGCACGCGTGCTAGGGCTTCTGCTGGCGTGGGTGGCGGCGAAAGCTGGGTGGACCGCGATGCACCTCGACTTGTAACCATGTTAGAAGGAGCTGCGTCACGGCCCCGCAGCCGTTCGCCACCTCTGTCAGCACCTCGGCGCGCATGCTGGTCCTCCTTATCATGTGATGGGCACACGGGACTCTTCCCTAGGCGGCGCGCTGGGTCACTGGCAGGGTGACACTGCTCATCGCGCACAACCTGAGAAGAGAGCGCCGTGGGCGCCGGTGTCGGTGTCTTGGAGGTCGCCGTGCCGCCATCTGGTGGGATGGCGGCGCCCCTGGAGGGCCCCATGCTGCCTGTGGGGGGCCTTACTCCGTCTCTGGAGCCCGCGACTGGTGGCTCATAGCCTGGCGCGCGAACGACGCCACTCGCCATGCCCGAACCGCCAGAGTGATGTGGATGTTCGCGGGCCGCGCCATGGGTTCTCTCCGCGAGTGGCCCGCTACTGGTCTGCGCTGGTACTGGCAACCCGGTCCCGGACGAACCGATCACCGTGGTCGTCTTCTTCTTAGGAGCCATGGTGATGAAGAACAGCTAGGTCAGCTGCTAGACCAGATTCTCACAATTGCGCCCCCTACCTGGCGCGCCAAAGATGTCGGTAGGAAACGACACCTATCGGATCACTGGAATCCCTACTATGGTTGCGGGGCGCGGGGATCGTGAGAAGAGCAGGACTAGCAGACAGCACACAAGGGGATTTACCCAGGTTCGGGCCGCAAAGATGCGTAAAACCCTACGATCCTACTTTGGTGGATGTATTTAGTGTTCTTGAGCTCTTGAACTAGCTCTGGGTGCTGCTAGGTTCGAAAGAGCCGAATCCTTCTCCAGTGCGCCATGGGCCTCCTTTTATAGGCGAAAGGGGCTGCCACAGTGGCACACAGGATGTCAGGACCCTAATCCTGAGTCACACCGATCTAGCATGTAACACATCATATCACTTTGCGGCCTCACACACGGTATTCCCACGGGTGCCACCTTACCTCGCCCGGGACCGTTTGTGCCTTTTGGCTCACGTATATGATAGTGCCGCTAGCATCCATATGACAAAGAACCCGGGCTGACATGGCTAGTCATGAACCCAAAGTGGCACTAACTTACAGGGACAGGCATACATGACCCAACAACGAACGTGTCGGTCATCAGCGAGTGAATCCGGGCTGTAGCAACTGGGCTAGCAGGACTCCGGTAAACCGGGCTGTAGCAGGCTAACAGGACTCCGGTATTCATCGCGTGACATTTCCCCGAAGGGACAGACACAGGAACGAAGAAGGACACATGCCGGCCAGCCTAAGTGTTCCGGAGCAGTAGCAAGCTACCATGGCTCAGTGGAAGCACTAGGAGACATTTCCCGGTAAGAGAGGCTACTAAGGATAAACAACTAGATAGTCAGATCCCGCACATACCAAGCATTTCAATAACATACACACAATATGCTCGATATGTGCAAATACAACACGGCATCACAACATGACTCTATGACTCAAGTATTTATTCAATAGGCTCCGAGGAGCGAGATATTACAAACATGGGTCTCATGACCCAACACTCAGAGCATACAAGTCAAAGCACAAGCGGAAGCTTAACATGTCTGAGTACAGACATCTACAAATGAAAAAGGCTGAGAAGCCTGACTATCTACCAGATCCTGCCGAGGGCACAAGATCGTAGCTGAGGTAACGAGCTAAACGTTGAAGTCCACGCGGAACTACTAGCGAGACTGAAGTCTCTCTGCAAAAACATAAATTAAGCAACGTGAGTACAAATGTACCCAGCAAGACTTACATCAGATCTAACTACATATGCATCATTATCAACAAAGGGGATGGTGGGGTTTAACTGCAGCAAGCCAGCTTTGACTCGGTGGCTATCCTGAACTACGACTGCAAGTAACTCTTTTGAGGTGGCGCACACGAGTCCACATATTCACCATATCAATACACCACTATGGATCCGCTCCCGTCTCCCTACGAGATAGCCATCCATAGCACTCACGCTTATCTTGCATATTTTAGAGTATCCACTTTCACTTGTCTATGAACTGTACAGGCAACCAAGAAGTCCTTTTCCGCGGACACGGCTATTCGAATAGATCATATTAACCCTGCAGGGGTGTACGTCTTCACACACGCTCTCACCACTTACCGCCGTTTACATGACATGTACTCGGCAACCTTCAAGCGGAAGCCCAGCGAGGGTGTCGGCCACGACCTGACTAACCACACAAGTCTCTCATCCAGGTTTATCGCCTATTCGGGTTCCATCCGCAAGGAGCTCCGGCCGGGGTGTCGCTCACGGCCCCAAACGATGTGTGCAGGGTTCCCAAGCCCACCATCCGGGTTCCACTTGGTACACCGGGCCACTATGCCTAGTCTATCCCAAGCCCACCTGTACCGGGTGCCACTTGGTAGACTACTAACACTACCTACAAACACGAGAAACTAGTTGCAACTCCTGGACAGAGAACAAGTTGATCAATAAGTCGAGAGAGCTTGGAGCGCCCGGAGCCCAATGTGTGGTAGTAGCTATTCATGGATCACAAACACAGAACTCAGTTCCTGAGGACGGCTGCAATGAGACAACCCACCATGTACTCCTACATGGCCTCTCACCGCTACCTTTACCAAATCGTGTTCACACACTTAGCTCACACACAGTAGGACATGTTTACACACCTCCGATTCATTCCCGATGAATCAGACCTGACTCAACTCTAAGCAGTAGCAGGCATGACAAACAAGCATGAATGAGTAGGCACATCAGGGCTCAAACAACTCCTACTCATGCTAGTGGGTTTCATCTATTTACTGTGGCAATGACAGGTCGTGCAGAGGATAAAGGGGTTCAGCTACCGCAGCAAGTAACAGTTGAATCGTTGTTGTCCTAATGCAGTAAAAGAGAGCAGGAGCGAGAGAGTGGGATTGTATCGGAATGAACAAGGGGGTTTTGCTTGCCTGGCACTTCTGAAGATAGTATAGCTCTTCATCGGTGTCATCGATCGCATCGTCGGTACACGTCTACTGAGAGGGGACAGGCACCGACAAACAAAGAAGAAAGACAATCAATGCAATGCACAATATGATGCATGCTCATGACATGGCAATATGAGTGTGTTGGCCTAATGCAACTACAACCAGATGGATTTGGGTCATTTTGAACCAAAGGTTCAATCCCAAACTCAAATTATGAATTTAAATAGTGCGTTATCATGTTTTGCACTAAACAGCAAGGTTAAGTTGTTTAAACATGCATGAAACCAGTACAGATGGATAGATTGGATTTTTCTGGTAATTTTTCATATATAAATTATTTCATTTGGAGCTACGGTTGAATTTCTATGATTTTTAGAAGTTTAGGACATTTTCTTGAATTTCCTGAATTAAAACTAATCCAGAAAATGAGTTATGGCGTCAGCACTACGTCACTGTGACGTCAGCAGGTCAACGGGGCGGTCCAGGTCAAACTGACCAGTGGGTCCCGCATGTCAGTGTTATTAGTCTAACTAATTTTTAGTTAGTCCTAATCCTAACTTAATTAGCAGGCGGGTCCCATTTGTCATTGACCCAGAGGGGTCAAACTGGGCCCACCCGGGGTCAACTTGGTCAACAGGTCAAACCTGCCGGCGTTGAGCCGCCGGCGAGGCCGAGACGGCGGAGAGCGTCGGAAACGCTGCCCCGGCCATGGTTCGATGCGCGGGTGGGTGCTACGGGTAGCTGGCGGTGTGGCGCATCCAACAGTGGCGGTGGTTGGTGCTGGGGTGGCCGGGAACGACGACGGCGTCGAGCCGGGCGGCGGCCGGAGCTCGGGTGTTCGCGGGACCGGTGCTGCGGTGTGCAAACGAGCGCAGTGTGGCGCCGGGAAGACTCTACGCGCGACGGTGAGCATGTTGGGCGCACGCCCGGGACCAAATGGTCACCGGAGCGTCACCGGCGACGAACGCAGGCGGCGGCGCGTGCGGGTGAACGCGGTGCAGCATCTACGGCGTGCGAGAGAGGGAGCGGAGAAGGGAATCAGGGGAAGGAGCTCACTGCGGTTGCGTCGGGGCAAACAGCGAGCTCGGGGAGGGGTCGGAGCAAGCGGGGCGGCAATGGCGATCTCGGCGGACCGAGGTTGAAGAAGACGGCGTGGTCGGCATTCGAGGGCGTCCGGCGGGGCGTGGCTCGGTGAGGGGGTCGAGGACGACGTTGCGGAGCTTCTGGGCGTGTCGGTGAGACGTGGGGTGGCCGGTCGTCATGCCAACGACGGGCGGCGGCGACGGCTGCGCTCGGGCATGAGAGGGAGAGAGAGCAGAGGAGGGAAAGAGCTCGAGAGAGAGTGTGACGCCCGGGTAATTAAGCTACAGTGATCCTATGCTAATGATGCCACGTCACCTCGTTTGTAGTTGCTAATCTCGAGTTAGTTCGAAACCGATTCAAATTCAAATTCAAAAAAATAGGCAAACAATAAAAGTTTTCAAATATTAAAACTAAAATGTTCGGAGTGAACCAAATATTGCATAGATAATTATGGTGGAGGAACCACACTTTTATGGAATGATTAAATACTCTAAAGTGAATAAAACCATAGCAAAACAATTATTCAAATGATTTTAAATAATAAACAAATGTTAAACTAGTTTAATTGACCACCAAACTTTTTATGGTAGAGGGATGTTCTGAAACCTTATTTTAGGAGCTATGGTCATATTTTATGAAAACTAAAATAAAGTATGACTAAACTAAAACAGAAAAGAATAAATAAAAAGAAAAGACAAAAGGTAAAACAAAAAAAAAAGAGAGGGGGAAAACCCCCTGGCCAACTGGGCCAAACGGCCCATCCGGCCAGCCCACCGGCCCATCCGGCCCCCTCACTCCCTTAACCCCCCCCACTCCCCGACCGAACCCTAGCCGACCCCCACTCCTCTCTCCCCCTTCCCACGACCCCTCGTCCCTTCCCCGATCCAGATCGGGATCGGGACGAA